>NW_012267228.1:8938823-9192709 GCF_000151885.1 Dipodomys ordii
TGTGTGTGTGTGTGTGTGTGTGTGTGTGTGTGTGTGTGTGTGTGTGTGTGTGTGTGTGTGTGTGTGTGTGTGTGCCTGATAGGGCTTCTTCCAGCTACTTCACAAATTCAACCCAGAAATCTCACTGAGCAGAAACCATGGGGTCCATTTAAACATCTGCCTTAAACTTCACCTCTGATTCAACACTTAGAAACTTTCCTAGCTATTTCCAGCTGCTCATTCTCTTGTGGTGGGAGAGACACAAAGCTTCTGAAGCCAGCCCAGCATGCTGAAATTCAGCTGGATAAGAGATAACACTCCAGAATGTTATCTGAACTTGGGGTTCAAGAAATCAATATTTAGATAGATTCTCTTTAACAGCCACTTACTCTGGCTTATCTTTTCAAATAGGAGTTCCTCTGAATTTGAAGCTTCCTTCACCTATCAACTGTGAGATCATCTTTTGACAATTAGCACTTGATAGAAGTCAATGGCTTACTATGTAGACAAAGGCATATTATCATGGAACCAATAGTGATAAAAGCTTTGCCAAGTGAGAAGTACATTACCTCACCTTTTATCATTTAAAGCACATTTATGCTCTTGGAACACCATGTGGGTATGAATCATTCCTCCTGCAGTGATTTGAGTAGTAACAGTACAATGTCTCTCTTCCACCCGCACCTCCATATTATATTCACTTGCCATCCATTATAGCCAAAAGAATGCTTTGTCTCTTTTCTAAAAACATGTTTTTTCCTGTAAGATATTTACAGAAAATATTCTATGTGCTCTTTAATGCCCAAACTTTAAACAGGTAAGACAGAAGAATAGTTGAATAATAAGAGATCTGGTAATAACGATGCTGGTAGCCAAGGAGTCACCATGGAAACACTTAAAACAAAGAATATGATGATGAACACTATTAATTTCTTCTCAGGGTTGTGGCATATTGGTTCATTGACTCGAATGCTGGGATGTCTTTTAGAGGAAGCTCTGTCAGAGACAGAAGTTTCTCTCTAACATGACTCATTATGGAACAAAATTCAGAACACATTAGACCAGATAGATGTCTTCTTATGAAAACATTCACACAAAAAAAGAAAAACCAACAAATAAAATAGCTCTCAAATGTACAAAGTCCTTACACAAACTCAATCATGTGTGACTTGAAACATGGACTATGAGATACACCCCCAAGAAAGTCATTATCGTAAGACCACAGTAGATTCTTTCATTTCAGATGTTGTAGCTTAGAATCCCTGTGTGCAATAAGTCATCAACTGAGTGCTCTTCTTACCCTTTAAAGGTTTATCCATGATGGAGGCACACTAGAGTATTATGGCTATTTCATATTTGGATTCTATTGGGAGAATGCAGAGTGACATGGAACAGGTGAATTTGACTAGGCTACATTGTATGCCACATATGGAAATGTCACTGTGAATCGCCCTTGAATAACCAATAAATTCAAATGAAATTTGTTTGAAAGTAAATCAATATCAATGATATTTTTTAAGGTTCAACCACAAGCTATATCTTTTAAATTATCTTTAAGTAGTTGTATAAGCGAAGTGTTACCTAACATGGCAGTATATGAATAGAACGCATCTGGCATAATGAGTCCCTTTTTCAAAGTAGAAAATTGTCAGAGGGAACTTAATTGATGGGTAGAAAAATGACTGAACTAAAAGGGACTTAGTGCAGCTGAGGCCATCCATAGGCCCTCCAGTACTGAAAGCTCTCGGTCATCCAGGACAGATAGATATCTGCTTTCACCCTAATGTTATCCAGGGAGAAAATGTCAGAAACGTAATTCAATAATCCTTTCCAGGCCTTTATCACCTTGACCATCTACCTATACATCTTTACATCTCACAGAATCTCTGTTGTAGCCCTCCTCTCCATAATGAACACAAAATAAATTATTAACGTGTTCTGTACAGTTCTCAAAAACATTGCTCAGGTACCAGTCCATTGCATCATGATAATGTGTTATCTTGGGTCCTTTCTGGGTTTTGTTTTCCTAAACATTTAGTTTGAAATAAGATATAGCTTTTATAGATCTTAAGTTTCAAAGGAAAATAATGAAAGCTACTGTACTTTGCAATATACAGATTGTGTCTCATTTATTATTTCGTTAGCTCTACAACATCAGCCTTGTTAATGAGACAGGGAATGAAAGTTTTGTTTATATTTTTATGGTTATATAAACTAAGCATAGTCATGTGAATTAAGGTACCTGGTTAAACAAAACCTTACTGAAAATATTGCGCTCCTATTGCTTTATCATATTGTAGCCTATATTTTCTATATTTTGCCATAGTGTTTTAATACTGTAAGGTAGTTTGTTATATTATCTGGTAGTTGGGAAAATTAATTGTTTAGGTACTGGGATTTGAAATCAGCGCTTCACATTCTTGTGTGTGTGTGTGTGTGTGTGTGTGTGTGTGTGTGTGTGTCTGTGTGTCTGTGTGTGTCTGTGTCTGTGTGTTGTTTTGTGTTTTTCCTTTCAGGGTTGGTGCTCTTGAGCCATATCCCTGCTTAGTCTTAGTGGCTAATTGAAGAAAAGAGCCTCTAGGTTTTGTCTGTCCAGGCTAGCTTTGAGTCACAATCCTTAGACCTCAGATATATGAGTATTCAGGAATATAGATGTGAGCCACTGGAACCCAGTAGACATTAAATTTTATTTTATTCATAGTACTAATTTATCCAATGGCAAGTATGTAGCAGAGAGATAAGATATACATACATATCTCTACAATTAAGTGCAGAAGTTTTTGTTTTAGATATCTCCTTTTTTCTTGTTATTGTTTCATAGAATGGAGTTATAAAATACCACAACACTGCAAAATACTATGATGATTACACTAATTAATATTTATGTTTGAATTAATGCTTAGAATAAGATGTATTACATATTAAGTATTCAATTAATAATGTCAGTTATTTTCATTAGGTTTAAATGGACAGAGCAGGAATCAAGCAGTTGTCAATTGAGCTGGTTAAGTAATTAAAAGCAACCAAAAACTACAATAATCTCTAAGTGTAGTAACTTTTTGCTCCTTTTTATCCATTTTTGCAAACACTGATGCACAGCTGAGGGTTATTCATGAAAAACTTAAAAATGTGGAAGCTAGCAATAATAAAAAAAGGAGTATTCTGAGACGTGAGGGAAGCTTGATATTTAATAATAATCAAGTGTCTACATTCCTGAGAATACTAGCATCAACAAATAAAATAAATTAATATAGTGGTCAGTAGATCCAAATGTCTACTGCTGGGAAATGTCTAGTATTTCAGAACAAGACTTTTGATTTTCTCTGAGAGAGAAGAATAATGAATAATTTATTCATCTCTTGACTATGAACATCATTCTGTAATATTTCTCATTTTAGCCATTTTGCTTTTAAATATACTCAATCCGATGACATAAGAAATTCTTTTTCTTTGCATTAAAAGAATTTCAAATGCATTATTGCTTCTTATTTCCAAAGGGATTGTGCAGCCTTTGTTCCTCATATTAAAGTCTAAGCATACTGCTTATTCTGCATGCATGTGGAAAATGAATCAAGATTTAAGAGTTCTGGACTCTCGGCTTTATTTGATAATCAAGCTATTTTAGTAGCTTTCAAATTACCTGTCAAATCACCGGTACATTCTTTTTGAAGAATGTACTGAAAGAATGAAAGAACCCTTTAAAAATTAAGGTAATTTGTAGATAAGTAATTTGTACATATAAAGCAAGAATCTACTTCACATACTCCAAAATTAAGAAAAGTGAGGGAAGGGATGGGCAAGGCATAGATGGGTGAAAATATTGAAAAGGTTGACATTAATCAAGATATATTGCATTCATAGATTGCTTTGTTAAATGGTAAGTTTTTTGTACAACTACTCAACATTAATAATGAAAAGTTAAAACTCAGCCTTACAGTGTCTTAAGTTTATGTCATTCTGTATAGTTATAAAACAGGCACAATTAAGTTAACTCATGCTCTATCAATTGAATTATATTGTGCTATATTAGTTTTCCTTCTTCTCTTTCCTTCATTCAGCACCTTTATTGAACATGATTTATTTATTTAACTCAACTCTAGATTTTTTTGGCACACCCAAAAGTTGAAGCTGCACCAAGATCTAGTTGCTTTCTTATTATTAAATATTACAGAGCTGTTAGGACCCTACTTTCAAGCACACTGGGCTCCCATGGTTCCTACCGATAGTAATTAAAGTATAGAAAAATGTTTATTTTTGTCCAGCAAAGAAGGATGTGAAAATTGATCTCTTTTTAATATGCAGCACTTTGTCTGAAGAGCTTTTACTCCATTTTCAAGTTCAGAATGAACGGTTTCCAACTCTAGGAACCCTGGTTGACATAACCAAGGCCGAGGTGCTCACCTTCTGAATATGTGTTCTCAACGCTGACTCAAAACCGATGTGCTTGAATACCCACTGCTTCATGGGATGGTTCAAGTATGCCATCGAAGTTATACAGTTGAAAGTTTCTAAACAACTGCTATCGACTCTGACTCCTACTGCCCATCAGCTGCAGTAGCCAGTGGAATTATTTTTGCCTCATTCTCCCTCTTCCAGCAGACAGCTCAGGAGGTGAGAATTGAAATATTTGCCTATCCATGTTATCTGAATTCTGATTGGGTAGCCAGCTACTAAAATAAACCCACCCACCGGGTTTACATGTTTTGTGCTTGACCCATGAGCTCCTAGCATGACAACCAGTGCCAGGGCTGTCTATTTCTGGGTCTCACGTGACTCCACACTGCTGTGGTCTAGGGTAGCTTATTCCTCAAGCATTCGTAAGAGAGAGGCTTTGTTCCCAGAGTAGTAGTGTCAAGAGAATGTGTACACATGTATATGTGTATTTGTACATATGTTTATGCACAGAGATATTCTAGGATGAAAAAAGAATTTACTATAATTAAAAACTTCTTTTTAGTTCATAGGCCTATGTAGTATACCTCCAAATGCAGCATGGAGGGCACTCTAAAAAGTTTTCCCTCAGTAAAGGTGATCTATTTCTCACCCTCATTTCATCTAGGACTTCCTAAGTAGAAATGTTGAATAAGCAGGAATAGACCTGCAATTGGTTATGGCATTGAATACCTTCATAATCTATATATTTTTTAAGTGTGTTAACTGGCTTGTTTTGAGCCTTCTAACCAACAACAAGGTTAAAGATTCATGATGATCAATGCACATTCACTTAAAGAGATAAATCTTCAGTTCTAATGAATCTAATACCTAGTCCCAGAGCTAATGACAAAATAACAGAATCTGTGGGTATCATTCATTGAGTTTTGTATGTTTCTCCCTGCCATGGACTGTATAGCATACTTACTATTTTCCATGCATTATTGCAATAGAAAGTAAGTGGTACTACCTTCACTTTGAACCAAGGGAACTAAGACTCACAGCTGTGAAATATTGTTTCCCAAAGCCTAGTACTGGATCTGAAATAGGATTTAAGCCCAAGCCCCATATTTCTGTCTGTATCTTTATGGGCAGAGGATGCAGAGAGCTGGGCTTTAGGGCTCTGGAATAGAGTTGTTTGGGATGAATTCTGCAATCTTCAACTTAGCTGTCTGACTTTGGGGCTATTTTTCTAATTATGTTAATATTTGCAAGATAATGATATGATAATGGATCCAAATCTCAGGGTCTTGGAAGAATTCAGTGCTACAATAAATATAAAACTTTTAGCCATGTGCACATTGCAATCTGAATAATGGTGTTTATAATTATTTCTGTTCACCTTCTCTACTTCTGACTCATTTTTCTTCCTATAGAAAGGTAGTTGCCCATTCCTTAGACTCTTCCACAGTGTAGGAGAGAAAAAAACCCTGGCATCTTAGTTCATGGTAACATATCAGGGAGCAAAAGGGAGGTTTTTATTATTATTTTCTCAACACACCCCCAAAGCTCTTCCTTCACCCTAATATTCCTACAGAACTGAGTCCTGACTAAAGCTACCTTCCCCTGAGATGCTTTGCTTCTCTTTCAATAGGGAAGATGTCATCCATGAGAATAATACAAATAGATAAAATGATGGGCCCTGTCTCCAAGGAAAATATTCCTTTTATTATATATAGATTAAAGGAAAGAAAATCAATCTTGCAAGATCATGAAAATCTGGGAGACACTAAAGTTGATTTATTTAAGATTTATACCCAGTCTACCTCCATAAAGGATTCAAAATGACAGCAGAGTGGGCTAAAATCCTCTTCTTGTTCTGTGTTTCAGACTGGAATGAGAAATTTGCATCCTAGTAGATGAAGTTAAGCTGATTATAGCAAATGAGCTATTGAAAATCAATACCACAAACCCATTCCATTAGTACCTGTACAATCATCTCAGGATTATAAGTCATATTTATATTCCCAAACGTTGACATTTTCAGGAAATGAGATGCAGAACATTGACACCAGCCAGAGCCACTTTCAGTTGCTTGGCTCTGATGATTAAAACATGTGACTAATGAGGCCAAGGTTATGGGCTTGCTCCCTACATAGACCAATTAGCCCTCTTCTTAACCATCTATGAATGGAGCCAGGTTCTTACAGCAGTGCTTTACTATCTATGCAAGAGGGCAGGGGAGGTGAATGCACATTTTTTGATTCGGGCACATGCATCTCCATAGGAAACAAGTACCCCAAAGTGCATGGAATGATGGCTGTGCCTCTTATATGGAAAGCATTAAACACAGATGCACACACACACACACACACTTAATCACCATCACCACCACCTCCATCTCCACCAGTACTACCAGAAGAAGACAACATAAGGAAGCATACTCGGAGTAAAATGTTTAGATTGGCGGGGGGGGGGGGGAATCAGAAGAAACAGGCTATAGTCATAAGTAGGACAGGTATTAGTAGCAAAGCCTTAGGTAGCCAACTTGTCTCTGTATGCAAATTACAGAAAGAAATGGGTGATATATTTACCTTAAATTAATGGGAGATAATAAATATGATATCTGTAAAGCGTCCTCCTATTGTTGAAGGTTTCTGAACGATTTTATGGTTTTGGTTGGTTGTGAGGCTTGAACTCAGGGCCTGGGCACTGTCCGTAAGCTCTTTTGCTGAAGGCTAGAGGGTTATTGAGCCACAGCTCTATTTCCAGTTTTCTGGTGGTTAATTGGAAATAAAAGTCTCACAGAAATAAAGGAGGAGGCAGCAATGCTTGATAAGAAATGTACTCATTACCTTGCCCATGTAACCCCTCTAGATGGTATTTTCACAATAAAAAAAGCCTCACAGACTTTCTTGCTTGTGCAGTCTTTGAACTGTGATCCTCAGATCTCAGCCTCCTGAGTATCTAGGATTACAGGCATGAGCTACTGGCAGCCAGCTATCAATCATTTTAGAAGTAATATTTTTTTATTGTTAGCAAGAACCACTATTCTAGTAAAGTTTCACACATTTCCACATGCATTATTTTTTCAATTAATTTTTAAAACACCTTATGAGGGAAGTACTGTTGTATTTTTCTATAGTGAATGAAAGCAAGACTAAGTAATGTAGTGTGCCACACATTAAGTATCTATAACTAAAACACCTTAGAAAAGTAAAGTTAGATCCTTATATATCATTCTGCACCAGAATGAACTCCAAATGGATCAACAACCTCGAGGTAAAAGCAGACATCCTGAAAACATTACAGGGAAGAAAAGAAGAGGCTCTAGGGCTCCTTGGCACCAGCCAAATTTTTCTTAATAAAGGCTCAGAAACACAATAATTCAAAGAAAGGTTGGACAAATGGGAATGCATGAAACTGCAGCGCTTCTGCATGACAAAGGACATAGATCAAGAGAAGATCAATAGAAAGCCCACAGATTGGGAGAAGATCTTCACTAGCCATACCACAGATAAGGGTCTCATATCTAAAATATACTTAGAACTCAAAAAATTAAATCCCCCAACTACAAATCCGCAAAGAAACCACCACCCCACTAATACGTGGGCTAAAAAATTAAAGAGAGACTTCTCTGAGGAGGAAATAAGAATGGCCAATAGACACATGAAGATATGCTTGACTACTCTGGCCATAAAAGAAATGTAAATCAAAACAACATTGAAATTCCACCTCATCCCAGTTAGAATGGGTATAATCAAGAAATCTAATAATAACAGATGCTGGCAGGGATGTGGACAAAAGGTAATGATACCACACTGTTGGTGGGAATGTAAACTTGTTCAGTCACTCTGGAAAGCAGTATGGAGGTTCCTCAAAAGACTACACATAAGAGATCACCTATGATCCAGCAACCCCATTTCTGGACATCTACCCAAATGACTACGAACAAGGCCATACTAAAGCTACCAGCACAACTATGTTCATTGCAGCATTATTTACCATAGCTAATATTCGGAACCAACCCAGATGTCCCTCAGTAAATGAATGGATCAAGAAAATGTGATATATATACATATATATATATATATGTATATATATATATACATATATATATATGTATATATATGAATTCTATGACCCCAAAATCATAGGTCCCATGGTTTCTCTTATTTGTAATAATTAGTATGTGTCTAAGAATCCTAGAAGATGAGCAGAATAGCTCAATAACTATGTATAAATGACCATACAAGATGATGCTAAGCAAAATGAACTCCAAGACAGGGACAATAGAGGTTTTTCTTGTTGTTGTTGTGTTTAATGTACTATGTGATTTCTTGCTTCTTTTGTATTAAAAAAAAGTATTTGTAACTAGTGGCCAAACCTACGGTCAACTTACTTTCTGGCCCACGTGTTCATATACTCTGAGTTATCTATGCCTCTTCTCCTGAAAACTAAATAAGCCACTGTTATCATCCAAGTCTCTGCTAACTGGCCTTTCACACTGCAGTATATACTCTGACACAGAAATATACTTTCATTGCTTCTCTGGTGCCTGCTTCTTCAGCACAACATCCTTTCTCTGGAATCATTTCGGTCACACCTCAGGAATCTGCTAGAGTTGATTTGGATGGTATGTTCCCTCGGGAACCTAAGTGAACATACATTCGCTCTGTCTCTTTTTCTCTCCCTGGTGGCTCTTTCCAGGAAGCTAAACGTTAAGCACATAAAGAAAAGCAAACAAGGACCACAGGCTACTTTCCCCTCTTGTTGCACACATCTATCTTTTTGCTCCTGGGCTTCTACAAGATGGATTTCCAACGCAGATTTATTGGGAAACTGCACAAACGTTGGGCAATGGCCCATTACAAGCGAGACCAGTGACTTGAAATCTCTCCGACTAAGGGCCAAATACGTTAGATCCATTCGATGGTGTCAAAATATGCTTTTTACTCTTGTGACCCTAATCCCCTATTCTCAGAAAAAGAAATTACAGTTTCAGCAAACCTTTTATGGAATAGAAATCCTGAAATCCCCATGTTGATGCAGCTGGTCCTGAAAGTCTATGGCTGGGGAGCTGTTTAGAACTAAAGTTTTCAATTCCTGACAAAGCTTGATGGTGTAGCAAGAGCATGAATGTTAGGGCAAACAGAAGGTCTAGGCTTGAATTCTGACCTGCCCTGATTGAATAATATATCTGTTCATATATTTTAACTCTCTAAATTCCTTTCTCATTATTGAATGAGGCCAAAAATGAAACCTAATTTTAGCTTTTCACTGGTAGATATTAGAAACAATGTGAGCAACAGGCTTAAAAGCAACTACATATCATATGCAATTATATTATCTCTGATTTGGCAAATAAACACTTCTATTGATTCAAGCTTGGAGGCAGGGCCTAGACTAACTGGATCAGATATAATCCAAAGAAGAGTTTGGTTGTGTTTCAGATTATTGTGGGGAGATTTCCAGCCACAGTGTGGATGGCATGCCCCCCAAACTGACAAGGTGAGGGGAGGTTATGCACAAAAAGAATATTCATAAAGGCATATGCCAGTTTGGTTACTATATCACTTACCTACTACATAGCAAAACTATCACCAAACTTGGTGGTGAAGGCAATGGTTTATTTGCTTAATTTTGGTTCAACTATTTAGGCTGAAAAAAACAGAAGTCCCTCTTGCTACTCTACTTAAGGTTACATGTGTAGGTGCACGGAGCTGGCAGATTGAATAGGGTTTAGATACCTGTCCTTATTTACACACCTAGAGGTTGGCTCTCATTGGCTGGACCTCTCTCTCTTTCTGGTCAGGCATCCTCAAGAAGTCCAGCCAGACTCCCTCACATGGAAATCTCTGGATTTCTTCCAAGAAGAAAGAGTTGAAACTGAAAGTCTGAGGCTGGTACTTGCATGGGGAAAAAAATGTTACATTAACCCCATGGTGTAGCGATAGCTCAGAGTAATGGTAAGGAAATGATTTCTTCTTCTGTATTAGAGGAGATACAAAATCATTACAACTGTGCATAAGTTTAAGAGGTGAAGGGATAATGGTAGCCATTTCTGCAAGCAACATAACACACAACCCTTGTCTTAAAGAGAAGAGAGAAGAAGGAGTAGCAATACCATAAGGAAGAAAGCATGGAAGTATCTACCCTGAGAAAAACAATGATTGTAGAAAAGAATCAGACAAAAATAAACAACCAAATGATAAAGGCATGAATTTCTCAAATCATCTGTCATGGTACAAATTACGTACCACTGTACCCTATTGGCCAAATTTAACTGGAAGAGAGAGAATAAAGCATTCACTAACATAAGATATTCAGCTTAAGAATGGAGTTAGCACAGCCTAGTGACTTAAGAAGATGGATTATGCAAATGTGTAGACTATATTTGAACTTGTGGTCTATCATATTCTTACAACATAATGATTGGGCAAACCATTTCTTTTCTGTCAGCTTTTGTCTTTGATTTATCCAACCAGCATAAGAAATAGATTTCTTGAAAAATTCTTATAAGAAATAAAAGAGACTTTATATCTTACATGTGTGTGTGTGTGTGTGTGTGTTCAGAGACAATAAACATACAAAACATGATTAGCAACAGAAGACTTTCTGTATCAATTGTTTTTTTAAGGCCATGTGTATTGCTTTGCTAAAATCAACTTCTTATGGTTTGGTTGGGTTTTAATTGTCTGGTTAATCATTTTGTTTCTCTTTTGCTCTTTGCTTGGGCAGGCAATTCCTGATGAGGAGACTCTTGGGCCCATTTCAGCCTTCCTAAGAGCCTACAGAGCTCTTTCTGCTGCTCCCTGCCTGGGCTCTCGGCCATTGGCTGAGACAGAAGATGATCTTCCTGCAAGGAGGAGAGAAGCTGTTAAGCCAAGGTTTCAGATAATTGTTTGCCCAAAATGTCACAGTTGTCTCATTTACTGACAATAACTCCTCTCAGCCTCCTCCTCCACATGAAGTCAATGTGCAGTCCCCCTGGATGGGGCACACATAAAGCGACAGCTAGCAAGAACTGGTGTGGGCTGAGACAGAGAGAGGAGAAATCTCTGTGTAAATTGGTCCCTGAGAAGCTGCCTCTTCCCTATAGTCCATTCAGCATGCACTCTGGGCCCAGGAACAGTAGAAACTATTCTTCCAGCCACAGACTCTGGCTCTGTGAGAGAGGACAAAGAAAGAATGTTTCATCCCTGTATCTAAACTAAACCCTCCAGGAAGGACTCAGTACTGGGGGACTTGGAATAGAATCCATCAAGCATATGTCCATGCCTTGTAGTTGGGCATGATGGACGATTATGTGAATTTTCACAAAGAATTTTAATATGATTAAATAATATGGGATACATTATGTTCGACCAAGGTATTGAGTTTCTAGATTATACAGCTTCTTAAGAGTCATTAGCTCCACAAAGTATCTCGTGAAGCTGCCAGAAAGATTGTGGTAGGTTTCCTTTGAGAAGAGTCTTTCATGGGCTTAGGATTCCTCAAACTGCATTTTGGAGAATTTCCTCTGTGGCCCTCTGTCTCTGTGTCTGTCTGTCATCTGTCTGTCTGTCTCTCAGTCTATCTCCCTTTCTCTCTTCACCTCTTTCTGTTAATTACCAATACAGAGTTTTAGAGAAAGAAAACAGTCTCATGTGATTTCTTAAAATGTAGGGGGTTGTAACAAATTTTGCACTGGACCACCATAAAAAATGAAAAGTCAAAAAGAATTTCTTTTTGAAAGTGCTCATTCCCTTTGTGGACTAAAGTCTGCCACATATCTAAATGTAGGACATTCCTTTCCAATTCTTTTCTCACAAGGATAACTTGACTGTGGACAGTCAGTCACCATCTCTGTGACCTTGTGACCTCTGGGCCCAAAGACATGTGCTTTTCTTTACTTTGACCAACCAGCCATTTTTAGGAGCAAACAGCTACTCTTTTCATGTAAAGGAATAAATGGCAGGTCAAATGATGGGACAACCTAACAATAATCTCATTCTTGCCTGGCACATTTAACTCTACATGGTACTTTTGTAAAGTGCCTGTAGTATTTCTCACACAACTCTGCAAAAGCAACAATGAATGAAGATCTTTAAATAATGAATATTTGTTTTACAGTTAAAATAATGAGAAAAAACACAGATTAAATTAGATGTTCATATAACCTGAAGTTAGATACTAGGACTTCAACTCTTCTAATATGTTTGTGCTCTAAGAGGTGCTAACATAAAGAAATGTAATTAAATTAACTCAATTCGTTTTAAAAGTGGAAACAAAACTCATTGTATGTTATTTGATAGTAATAAATGTGGAGAAGTAGTATTCTCAAGCATGGAACAATTTGTCAATGGAGAGAGTAGAAGGGAAGAAAGAAAAACATTTATATTGGGCACCTACTCCATCCTACGTGATTTAGAGTACATTGACTCATTTAACAACTACAGTAGCATCACACAGACATTTGTGTGCTTTAAGAAGAGAAAAGCCTAAAGCTCAGAAAGAGGGTGGATATATTTCAATATCATCTTTTTGGAACAATGACAGAACATTTTGTTTCTTCCCCTCTAGGAAGTAGCCATTCCCTCCCATCCTCTTAAAAATATCTTCAAGTCAACCAGGCCCTGGGAACTCACACCTGGAATTCTAGCTACTGAGGAGGCTGAGATCACAGTTTGAAACCAGCCTGAGTAGGAACTTCTGTGGGACTCTTCTCCCTATTTAAACACCAAAAAGCTTGAAAAAAGCTAGAAGTAAAACTGTGGCTACCCTTGAGCACAAAAGCTCTGAGAAAGCACTCAGGCCTTGGGCTGACAGGCTAGATAGATAGATAGATGGATAGATAGTAGATAGATAGATAGAAAGAAAGATGAATAGATAGATGTAGATACACACACACACACACACACACACACCCACTTCTCATATTTCCTCCAAGTAACATCAAAGCTAGATTTCTCACAGAGCACTGCCCTACCTCTTCATGGAAATATACACTCAAGCTCATTCTCATGCTTACACACCCTTATATTACTAACTCACACAAGTCTAAGGACCCATTATTAGTTCTTATCTATTCCCATTAGTTTGGATTTCAAGAGTTCCTATGTCAAGAGGCTGGGAAGGTGGCTCAGTGGTAGAGTGCTTGCCTTGCATGCATGAGGCTCTGGGTTCAACTCCTCAGCAACATATAATCAAAAAAAGCTGGAAGTGGTCCTGTGGCTCAAGTGGTAGAATGCTAGCCTTGAGCTGAAGAACTGAGCAACAGCACCCAGGCCCACAGTTCAGGCTTCACAGCGAATAACAACAACAAAAAAAGAGTTCCTATGTCTAAATCATAAAGAATTTATCAGCAATAATTAGCAACAATTATGAACACTGCCCATGTTTAGGAATAGATATGCATGTGCATGCATGCATAAATAAACACTAAAAAGAAACAGCAGCTATAAAATATGGTCAATGATTACCTGAGAAAAAATACTGTAATTTCTTTTAAGTATTACCTTGTTTGGTTCATGGTTGGATTCTCACAAATAGGCTATATAAACAGTTTTTAGTATGGCCTTCAGACACATTATATCTCTGTTCTTTCACTAACATGTTGTTTTCTAATCATCAAAATCAAAGACGAAGCACAGAATTGGTAGTGACATGAATCTATATAATACACACATGCACCTGGGCATACATATGTAGTTGTATGCATGTATATATTTATATATGTATGTGTGCATGTGCACATTTTTTTCGTTCTTTCTACAAGGACATTAGTAAAATGGGTTCCTTCTTACCTGCCAGGATCTGTTCTTTGTGACTGTCTATGCCCCAGGTGAACTTGTCAAGTTTTTCTCCCCTCCCCCACACATTTTTACTCCTGTCACTGCTGTGCCACAAAATTACAAAAACACAAAATGGATTTCACCGGGATAAAAATCAAGGTTCTTGGCAGGGTTGCATGCATTTCTTCTGCGGGCTTTAAAGGAAAAAAATCTCTCATTGCTTTTTCTAGCTGTTGCGGCCCCTTCCTCTGCCTTTGGTGTCAGAAGTGGCCTATCCTTTCTTTGTTCTAACAGCTCACCGTGACCTTGGTCTTATTTTGCCTCCATTATCATATCATCCAAATGATTACATTCGGCTTACTCTGATAATCTAAGATTCTCTCCTTCTAGTGAGATCCTTAATCATATCTTCAAAATCTCTTCTATCACAGAAGTTCTCCTAATCTGAAATTCTGGGAATTAAAAAAAAATGAAGATAACTGAATGATCACTATTATGTCCATGATATTATTCACTCTGAGATATCCTCGTATTAAATGATGAAGCCTTCATGCCAGGAATCATCTCTGAGAAATATCTGAGAAATACATATATGATTTATCTTACAAGAAAATAAAAGCTAAATGTCTTTTGTGGGAGCTTTTCACAAGGCTGTAGAAGGACTTTAAAGCCGTTCCTCAATGTATAGTTGGAATCAAAGCAACATGAATGATTAGAACAATGTTTGATAAGCATTGTATCCATATTTTACTGATGTAATCATAGCCCCTCTGTACATCACTTTTACAATAAAAAAGCAGAAAAAATAAATATAAGTTAAGAAACAAAAAGAAAAGAAGTGCTTTAATCAATTTTCCATGGCTATAACAAATACTTAGTGAATTGACTTAAAGGAAAAAAAATCTTTTTTGTTTAATATTACATTTTTGGATGTTTGAGTCCCTGCTCAGATGGCTCAGTCGCATCAGTGTGTGTCAGAGGAAAGTGCTCACCCTGTGACACCCAGGAAGTGAGAGATGGATGAAAGGGTGAGCCCAGTATCTGCTTTAAGGGTCTGCTGCCAGAGATCTAACTTTCTTGTACTAAGCCTGAAAGTACCAGCACCCCCAAGAAGACCATCAAAAGGACTAAGGATTTCACATACAATCTAAAAGAATCATCTTAAATATCCCAGAAAATAATTCTTATGAAGTCACTGGTCACAATTTCTTAAAAGGTTTTAATTTTCTCCATTAGCTTGCCAGGGATAAATAAAAGATTCATGTTGATAACATACTTTTTGATTTTCTTTCTATGCTAAGACACATGTTTCTAAGTCTTTTTAAAAATACAGGCAAGCTAAGGTATTTAACATTGTAATTTCACAGCTCTGTGTTTTAGATTTTTAATATATGGCTAACAATACAGATTCAGGAAACACAAAATTGTGTTCCTTTTCTTCTTACCTACTTTCTTGCATTCCTTGTAGTTTTCACAAAGTCATTATGTTCCCAGAATATTAATCAGTGCTGGAGAATTCATAATCCCTAATTAATTTACCCGCAGAGTAGAGAAGCGGTAGCAAACCACCGTTTCAATACTAGGTGCTATGTAGTGTGATGGAGAAGTTTGTCAAGGTCTCAGAGGATTCGTGGCCATTCACACTCTGAGAAGGGAGAACCGACAGAGATCCTCGCAGGATGCTGTTCCAGGGTAGTCAAAGGAAGGAGAATATTACATGTGGGAAGAGGATGCATAAGCAAATGTCTGAGTCAAAAGAAGAATGTCAAGTAATAACAAACCACTTAGTTCTTCCAAGTTTAATCATTAGAGTTTAGTAAGTATGCATGTGTGTGTGCGTGTGTGTGTGTGTGTGTGAGAGAGAGAGAGTAAGAGAGAGAGAGAGTAAGAGAGAGAGAGAGTTCTAGGGCTTGAACTCAGGACCTTTGTGTAGTTCCTGAGCTTTTTTGTTCAAGGCTAGTGCTCTATTTTTGGGACACAGCTCCACTTCTAGGTTTTTGGTGATTAACTGGAGGTAAGTGTTTCATGGACTTCCCTGCCTAGGCTGGCTTTGAACCATGATCCTTAGATCTTAGCCTCCTGAATAGCTAGGATTATAGGTGTGAACATCTTTTCTTTTCTTTCTTTCTTTTTTAAATGAAGACAAAAAACCAGTTTTGATTTCTTACTTTGGCATTTGGTTAAACCTCAATAGCCTTTCTCTTCTAAAATGATCAACATTCCATCCTAATTGCCTAATATAATCTGGAATGAAGTTTTCTGCTCATTTGATTTTTATTTAATTATCTAATTTTAAGTTTTTGAAATACACATAAAATTAAAATGTCTCCATCTTGTGCAAGGTGATATTGCCAGCTAGCCAGTAAATCTAGCTAACCAGCAGGCATTTGTGGTAAGAATACTCTATTATTAGCCATCCACACTTGGTTGCAAACAGGTATCTTGGATTTATACCTATCCATCTTAAAACTTGTAACCCTATTTTCTTACATGAAACAAAAGTTCATGAAAGCTAATATGGAATGTTTATGTTAATGAAGATAAATTAATACACTGTTAAAAAACAATTGCAATTTTAATCAGATCCATGGCATGCAGAAATGCAGTTAAATTAAGAACGGACATAATTAGAATGATCTCAAAGAGGGTCTGACAGCCGCATCTGAAAGTTACTCATACCCTTCATCAAAAAAAAAAGAAAAATGAATGTGAAGATGGTATGAGACAATTTGAGCCACTTCTGATTTTTGAACTCTTGAATCTATAGACTGTTTTTCCGGACATAATTTTGTGTATTCCTTAAAATTACCTCCCATCAGGTCAATGTCATTGTCAATCATCAGATGAAGAAATTAAATTTCAGAGCAAATAGGAGTTGTGTTTATGCAATTACTGTTTGCTAGTCCAGTGGTCTTTATGCCTCAGCACATGTTCTGAGACATATATTACATCGTGTACAACAAGGGTCACAGTTCAAAGGAACTGTGGGAACTAGAAGAGGAGCACAAAGGAGGGAAAGTGCTTCATCTCCAAGAGAAGGTTTATTTACTACTTCACCCCATTGGCCTCTTGGAGAAAAGCTGGCCTAGCCCACCCCATTGGCCTCATGGAGAAAGGCTGGCCTAGACTCTCCCAGTGCCAACTAGATGCATGCTCAATCTGATCATAACTGGAAACCGTTTCACACTTCACATCAACAGAGCCTCATACGAATTGTCTATGGTTGCAATGCTATTGGTCAGAGTTAACAAGTTCTTGTCACTCTTAGAACTATTTTTTTTCCTTCATAATTTTCAGTAAGTCCATTGTATAATTTGAGTTAAAGTTCTGGGATTTCAAACTTGTGGTAACTAAATATAGCTCTGTCTTTAGCTATCATCTAGCTTAAAATATTAATTTCAAATGCTGCTTAAAATATAGGAAGCTATGTGCTTGCACTTAGGAATCTCTTTTAGAAGCTTCTGGAGGCTAGACTGCTGGAAGAATTTGGAATTTGAACATGAGAGAGCTCTGTACATATTTGCAAACCTAAATGCAATGATAATTCAGATGACAACTTGCACTTAGAAAAACATAAAGGAAATAATCTGATTGAGAAGGTTAGTAATATATTCAATTATGCTGTCAACAAAAATACGCTGAATTTAATCTGCTCAAATTTGGCTTGGTAGACTTTGTAACTATCACACTTACAGGAATAAAAGTTGTCTAAAGTTATTATTATCATTACTATCTGAAGAACTGAAGAATTCTATCTCAAGAATTCAAGATAGTTAGGGGTCTCTATATCTAATGTAGAAGGAACAAATTCAGTTGCTATAACATGTGATTCATAAGCTGAAAATTCAATCAGAATAGATTTAGATGGCTTCATGTTTGAATTGAAATTACTTTGTCTATGCAGGCTATTAAGAATTTGTCTACAATTTCAGTATCTCCAAATTATTACCTTTCAAGCTTCCCAATTACTATTTTCCTCCAGGCATAGTACCTAGGCTCAGTCACTAATGCATGCTTTCTCAGAGTGCCATTGCAAAACGTCAATATAGTTCTGGGAAAAAAAGACATCATAATAAGAATTATTAGAATTTATGTAGTGCTTTTCATCTTCAAAGTGACTTATAAATATTAATTAGCACTGCCCAAGAGTAGGACCTTATCCAAAACAACATTCAGTTCCAAACTAATGTGTCAACCTGCAAATATTTCAGGCAAGCCCACTTCCTAGTCTTTGATGAGGGTATGGAGAGAAATAGTTTATGGCAGGGTCCTCTCCTCTCTCTTGGAGCTGTGGCTTGCTACCTTTATTCAGAGTTATCAAGTTTTCCATCTCCAGAGATTTCCTCTGAACAAAATAAATACATTCTGAAGTCTAACTAGATTTTAGAGTGTATGTTATGAAAAATAGCAAAAAAAATCATTTCTCTTCTTTCCTAGAAAAATTCTATGTTCCCCAAATTTTACTTGTATTTATTGCATTTGTGCCATGAGTCTATTATTTATCCATCAAATCTAGATTTTAGGTTAGTTTACTATTGGACTCAGTGATTATTTTCTGAAAAAAAATAAAACAAAAGCAAAGAAGTTGTCCCAACAGTGGCCTGTATTAATCACTCAAGAAAGCAAATACATATTGTAAGAATAAATTTCTCTAAGACCCATGTACTATGATCAGGTTGAATATTAAAATCAATAGAAAGCCAGGTGCCAGTATTTTACATGTATAATGTTAAATACTCAGAAGGCTGAGAACAGGATTGGAGTTCAAAGCCATGCAGGGAATAAAAGTCAATACGACTCCATTTTCCATTAACAAGCAAAAAGTTGGACTACTGGCATGGCTCAAATGATACAGTGACAGCCATGGGCAAAGAAGTCCATAGAGCGTCAAGTTCTGAGTTTAAGCCTTGGCACTAGGGGAAAACAAAATAAAGAAGATACTCTGATTTCTTTGTTTGAGGTTTTATTTATTTTTTGATTGCACAAATATTTGGCTAAACACAAATAATGAGAGGACAATGAGAGGACTATGGGTGGTGGCTCCTATAATCTCAGCTCCCTGTGGTATGAGATATGGAGGATTGTGCTTGTTAGCCAGCTCTGCCTGAAAGTTGATGAAACCCCATCTCAACCAGTAAGACTGATGTGGTGGATATAATCCCAGGTATGTGGGAGGCTAAATTAAGTAGGGGGATAATAGTCCAGATTAGTCTACTCAAAAATATGAGCTGGGTACTGTTGACTCATATGTGTAATCCTATCAACTCAGGAAGCCGAGATCTGAGGATCAAGGTTCAAAGCCATAAGACTCTTATCTCCAATTAACTACCAGAAAACTGGAAGTGGCTCTGTGACTCAAAGTGGTAGAGCACTGGCCTTGAGAAAAAAAGTTCAGAGACAGAGCCCAGGTCCTGAGTTCAAGCCCATGCCTGACAAACAAAACAAAACAACAAAAACCAAAACAAAACATGATCTCCTGTCTAAAAAATAGCTAGCATAAAAAGTCCCAGGGTTATTATTCAAGTGGTAGAATGCCTGCATAACAAGCATGAGTCCCTGAATTCAAACCCAGTACCATCAAAAGGAAAAGAGAGGCAAACCAAAGCCATGGTAAAGCACAGATACACTTAAACACACACACACACACACACACACACACACACACAGGACTCATTCTCAATCAATATAAGCTCAGTGGGGTGGTATACGTTTGTCATTCCAGCTACACAGAAAGTATAAAAAGGAGGACTGCTGAATAGATTGTCATGGATATAAACACAAAAGCCTATCTTGAAAAGAACCAAAGCATCAAAGGGTTAAGAACATGGCTTGAGGGGACTTAGAAAGCACAAGGCTCAGAGTTCAAACCTCAGTCCTGCTCCCTCCAAACAGTCAGTATAGAAATAAATATAGTTTTATAACAAGGTAATAAATTACAATATCAGAAGTAGCAAATCTAAAATGACATAGAGATCACCAATGTAGACAGGTATAAAAGCATTGGATTTACCTGCCAGATATAATGATTATTGGATGTGAAATCCACGTGGTTTCCAGATGATACCTGCTTTGAAAATAGCAGGCATAGTCCTTCCGTAAGCCATGCATTATTAGAGGAGAGACACTCATCAGGAAGGATAATAGTGTGGATGACAGATGAGAGAAAATGGAGTTGTGAGAGGTCAACTTTATCAGGATTGACTTGGAGCTTAGTTACATGGAGCCACTTTTCACCTGTTGAACAAGTCTCCCTATCCCAATTCTTGGATCCTTTCCTGGCTGTTTCCAGACATCATCTCATCTTTGCTCTCTCCTGTAAGAAATATGAAAATGAATTATCATGTGGATAATTCTAAGAACAACCCACTCAGTCAATAAAGGGATCTTCCAGACAACCTTGCCGAATGTCAGAGTGGTACTTACTTCATGAAGAAGATTGTCCCGAAGAACACTGGTAGACAACCACTGATCTCATTGTGTAGGGCCACTGAGCACCAAGTAGGTAGATAATAGATAATTCCTTTTGCTTCCAGCTATTTTTGGCTTCTGATACAAATAAAGATTGAATTTTCTTTCACAGTATATTAGACAGTTAAGGAAAAGCAGTACCATGTTTCACTGGTGCTGACTTCACACTAGCAGAAGGCAGCCATTCCATGTTAGACAGCTGATAGGATTCCACACACCATTTCAAAGACTGTCAATATTACATCCTCTAATGCTGAAATGAGTGAAATTGGGGATGTTAAATTACGTGTCTCAGGCCTAAGGGCAAAGATTTCAAACTGAACCACAGGGCATGGGTAAACACTTCTTTAAAGTTTAGGATGGATTGGGGAAAATGTAAATAATAGGATCGTGAATAAAGCAGACTCTTAATACTCCAATACCATGGACTAAAACAGTACTCTACAAACAGATGTAACACTGATAAGACCTGATTTAGCTTTTGGAGTCATACATAAATGACTGGGTATTTAACTCACTGGATTGGCAGAAATACAGGTCTACCAATTTACTTCATTCTCAACCTCTTCCCCTCACTCCCACCATGTCCACTGTGTAAGGAAGACACAGTTTCCTCTCACTGAGTTTAGAAAAGACCGATCAAGTATGGGGATCAGGAATGGTTCCTACCTGAAATCCATCTTTCCAGTGGTTGCAGGGGTTGGTGGGAATGTACGATTTGGGGGAAGAGGAAGGTTTACACAGTTTTACACAGATATAGATGTGTCTTAGACACACAGCTGTTCACTAGCATGTGTCAAACAGGCAGCTCCTGGCAGGATTGAGGACCAGGGGCTCATTAATCTGTACTTTGTGCTTGGCAGTGCTCTAGGCCAGGAGCAAGTTGTTCTAA
The DNA here is from genome assembly GCF_000151885.1 of Dipodomys ordii. Taxonomy (NCBI): domain Eukaryota; kingdom Metazoa; phylum Chordata; class Mammalia; order Rodentia; family Heteromyidae; genus Dipodomys; species Dipodomys ordii. Next base: position 8,960,310 of record NW_012267228.1, read on the forward strand.
CTACAGGAAGGTATTGAGCATCTTCAGCTGACCCTGTGGGGGTATTTCGAAGAGAAAGGAAAACGACAGATCGAACTTTGAAGATTGGGTGACTTGAGGGTTTTCAGGATAGTTGGAATATTTTCAATGTCATTACAAGTTTGAATCACATTAAGAAGGCAACATGAGTGTGATTCTTTGGTAGGTAGGTCCCCACAACAACAAACACTAAAAAATTTAGAAGTATAGCAGGGCCAAAGCCTACCAGGGTTTCACGAAGGAAAAGAGAACTACATAGAATGCAATCTATATTTCCTGAATATGTGAGATAGTTAGGGAGGCTGATAATTGTTTGAAAAGTTTCACCCTAGAGAAAAGTCAATCCACAAAATTTCATTCTAAATCTTAATTAACGTAGGATCATGATGATTATGTATTAGTTGGATAAAAATACATTTTGACCAAAATGTAGAACCTGGCCAAACTACTCTAGTCCCAAACTGATCTATGGCATAAAAGGAAGTCCACATATACAGGGTTGCCAATTCATAGTAATTATCTGAAATTCATGCATACAACTTTATCTTAGGATAATATAAAACTCATTTGAAGAGTAAAAATGTGTCATAGTAAATTACTTCCTACATATTATCATTGTTAAAGGGTAAATTTTAGGGGTGAATTCATTTTCTTTCATTTATTTCTTTTCCATGAAGCATTTTTTTTCTGTCAATATTGTTATGAAAACTTCTAAAAAATGAGTCAAGTAAAACAAACATTTTATATCTGGACATACATTTCTTATTCCAATCTGATTCAGAGGTTAAAAAAATATGCCATGCTTTGGAATTATGTCTATTTTTAAACAATCCCTACTACAAACAGATAATCATATTGTATTTCAAATGCTAACCCTATTTGAAATTTTATTTCAAATAGGGTTAGCATTTGAAATACTGAAATAAATGTTCTGGAGCTTATAAAATGTGCATAGATTTAAACCTACCTCTCATCGCTCATGAGTATTACAGGACATTATTTATATTCCTCATGTAATTAACTTAGACAACACATCAGTGCCCTGTTCCCAGAGTAGTTTAGAACCCTTCCATGCAGGGAGCCATGTGTGGACTTCAAGAATTCCAAAGTGCTTAAAACTTTTTTTATTAATGTGTCATAGATATTTACAAGATCTTAATAATATACATTTTGTTTTCTTTCCAAACAAGTCAGTATTAAGAATATGTCTTATGAGAGAGGCTGGAGACCACATGGGCAGAATGATTTACTTTCAGAAAACTCCCAAAGATTATGCTTTTATTCATCGTGTAAATGGGTGAATAGCAAAAGAGTAAAAAATCAGAACAATCCACAGGAAATGATGGCCTGGTCCTAAGACTTGAATTCCTTTGGAACTTAAACCTGCAAAATATGAAAAAAAAAAAGGACTTGAGATAAAACAAAATTGCTGAACAGATTGCTTCAAGTCACACAATACAAACTGCTATTGCCCTTCTCACGCTCTATTTTATTACATTTCACTTACGTTGTATTTAATTTTAGGAAGTGCTTTTACCCTCTGTCCTCAGGTATCTGTCTTAGAGGTAAAAATGCAAAAGAGAAATGACAGAATGTATGATAAAGATTAATGTGGAGGACAGATTAAAAATGGACCAATATTTGGACAGCTAGCCCTTGCACTTGTCAAGAGTTTCATTCTGATGAGTAGTGGCTTCTTCTAGTCAAAATAGAGTAAGTAAATTATTGCTGAGTAGCAAGTGTTGGCCTGCTTAGGGAAGCTCATTGAATTCAATGTAGTATGGATGCTGCCAGGACCAATGGCTGATGCCCCCCCCCTGCATATGGAAATAAGAAGGTGCATGTATTTCATTTACCATTTCCACTCTAAACACACCTTTTAGAATCCATGCAAAAATATCCCATTTTTGTTCCAATCAACTGACTCATGAAACCATGCTGCAGATATCTAGTTGTTTTATGATTCTTCATAAAATTTATTTTTTTTAAGTGAGGAAACACGAAGACTGTCGATGATAGACATGTTCATCACCTCTGGCTCACAATTAAAAAAATGGAAGTATGGCCAATTGCTTTAGTTTTCTTTCTTTTTTTTCTCAGCAATTAATCAAGAATCAGAAAATTTCTTAGAGCCTAGATTGCTGGCTGCAGATGCCCGGATTTCAAATCTGACTCAACCTACTTGACATTTTTGGAATCCTAATTTCTTCACTGCTGCTTCCATCTCCCCCATCGCTGACTGTTCTTATTTCAATCAAGTAGTCTTCTTCAAACGGAACCAGGAGCTCAGCTGACGTGTTGTTGGTTTCCAAAACGTGAGTTTTACTTTGTCTGTTTTGTCGATATAGAATCTAAAGATATAAATAAAGTATAAATAAAGTATAAATAAAGTTAATAACAGATGTGAGGGTGAGTTGCAGACAACCATGATAGGACATGTACAATTTGGGCATATAAATATGGAGGTATTCCTGACATGGAAATATTCTATGGTGTCTTTCTTTAAGCTTATGTGTTCTTAAGGAAAAACTTCTTCTTTGTGAACAGCAGTTCTTGGGAACACCAGTAGATTCATTTCTATTAATTAAATAGTTGGATGTTATCTTCTTTGGTGCATACTGTGACAAGGTATTGTCCAGTTTGGGATTATTTTAACTGTGTGACTCTATTCCTCTATCAAGAGTTGATACTCATTACCATGGAAGGAAATGATGTGTTATGTGTATGCCAAGACGCTCTGGTTAGATTACCCCTCATACCATTAAAATATCATAACACCCTGTGGTTGGCATTCTAGAGATGCTACTGGAACATAATCTTTGACCTCTTTCTAAGCTCACAGCTAGTATTCAAGTAATATCATAGCAAAGTGTATCATGTGGAGAAAAGCAATACTGTTCAATGCACACCTTTGCTTTTTGATGTTCCGTGATGAGGCCATACAACCTTTCACTGGAGAATTTGAAGGCAGAAATGGCCTCTGTACAATTAATTTTTTCATAGTTTCACATGGCAATGGTATATCTGATTTCTTGGGAACATAATTTATCTGACTAAAGGGAAAACTACCTACTCACCTTGTAACCCAGCACTTCAGACTCGTTTTCCATGGTTTTCACATGCTCCCAGTTCAAGCATAACTTTGAGTTTGACAGCTTCCAGGCAATGTTTGCTGGTGGTTGGCTTGGAGCTTTAAGACATAATCGAAGATGCAAATGAGTTGTTATTCAGGGTCGTTGTGCCATGCCTACATCCTTAGGAAAAGCAAACACGGGTGCTTCACACAGAATGAGCTAGAATGGTTTTTAATGTTATTTGAAGTATCATCCTAATTCTCATCAGAGTAAGCAAATATGATCAGTTGGGGTGGTCTATTTTCCCAGACTTATATATTAACAATGGCTTAATGAATGTCCAGGAATAATTTACTAACCATGCCTATTGAGTGTTTTCATTTATCACATATTCAGAGATGGAAGGTCCTATTATCTAGTGTTTCATTTGGTAATTAATGAGTGTGTGAACCAAATTCAAGTTGTAAACCTTTTATACACACAGACCTACACAAATACATCCCTAGCAGTCTTTTACATTACCACATTAATTTAATGACCACTTTAATTAGTAGTCTTTAACAGTAATGAACACAGAAAATGCAAGATACTTCAAGCAAAAGAATAAATTATGAACAATATAGAGAAAACTTTTTGAATACTTAACACAATGCATCAAATACACACACACACACACACACACACACACACACACACACACACACAGAGCCCAGACATTTCTCTCTCTTCTGCGTATGTGTCTCCTGCATGTTCTTATTGCTGTATAGACCACCTTCAATTAGTCTCAATGTATGTTCCAGAAATCGTAACTGCACAATACTTGAAGTTTGAATTTTTCTATACTCAGGCAAACCCCAGACTAAAATTCCTACAGGAAAGTCTATGAAGTAATTTAGCCATATATCTATCTTAGGTCAATCAACTATTCCTGCACACTGAGAAAGATGTATGCTATTTAATATAAATAGAGCTATCAGGAACCCAGAATAGTAAAAAACATTATGAAATTATTGATTACCCTCTATGATGGGAACTCTAAACCAAAATTATGCCTTTTAGTTTTTGATATTAATTTTATATTCTTGGAGGAGAAAGATGGTGGGAAATAAAGAAGGAAAGATATAGAATAACCATTCCAAACTAACAGATCTAATGCAACTAGAGACATTATAATCACCTAAATTGAACTTATCCAGCACACAGGTAATAAGTGACTGAGTTAAATATACATCCTGATCTTTTGGTTTTCAGTCCAGTGTTTGCTCATGACAGCTTGCAGTTTCTCAGAGAATTGCACCTACATGATTACTTTTGAGATTAAATAAATAAACAAAAGCAACAACAACAATGAAGAACTAGGAGAGATTTATACAATACTTCAGCCATAAAGCTGAGGAAAAGATAAAACTGTCTGGAATATATATATATATATATATATACACACACACACACATACACATATACATATATGTATATATATACATATATACACATATATATGTATATATATACATATATATGTATGTGTGTGTGTGTATATATATACATATATGGGAAGCCAAATGAGCATAATAATATTTAATTCTTTACAATACTGATAGCAATGGAATTACTTCATTTGGAATTTTGCACTGACTGCATTCCAATCTCTAATGCATTCCTGGACTATTTTGATCTTATTACATGTAGGCAATCTTACACTGCTGACCCCTGTTCCATTTGTTTCCCACGCCCATCACTCTTCTTCATGAAGTCATTTTGACACACTTGGTATATGATGGATTGTTGACAAATGTTTCTCCATATTCTCATGGCACTCAGCTTATGTTTCCTAGGGATTTGTCATGTGGAGTTACCGCAGCTCTTGCCAGCATGTTTCTCTAAATTTCTTGTGGACATGTTCTTTGGTCTACTCTTTTTTAAAATTTTTTATTATGAAAATACCGTGCAGGAGAGTTACAATTACATGGGCAAGATAATGAGTACATTTCTTATCAAGCATTGTTGCTTCCTCCTTGTTTCCCCTTCTCATTCCTTTCCATATTCCACCCCCCCACACCCATATCCCACCTTCTCCCCACACTCCACTCCGGCCAAAGTTGTAAAGTTCATTTTTCAACATAAAGACATGTACATCTCATTGTTGCAATGGGTCCACCTGTATCCCTATTTAAATGATTTGTTTTTTCCCCTTCCCCTCCACAAATTATACCTTGTTCTACTCTTAACAACAATCACTAGCACAATGATTAGTGAGTGAGTCGGGGCAAACAAGTCAAAGGTCTTTAGTAACTCACTAGAAGAAATCAGCTTCCTAATGAAAACTGCTTAGAAAGCAGTATCTCACGGCTGTTGTGATTGTGCACTGGAATGGGGGCTGTTCAGAGGTGACTGAGTGTAACCAGTCCATTAACTATGCTTCCCTGTGATCATGGCTAAGACTCAGGATCACTGCCATGATGGGGCGATAGCAGCCCATTTATGAGATAGACTAGGCCAATGGGATTGACTACGTCCTGGAATGTTTCTCTGCAAATTCAAACCTTAAAGACTTCATGTTCTGTGATTTTAAACAATTGATACTTGCCTGTCAATGCATTGATGTCTTCTAATGGACTGATTCCAACAGGAAGTTTATAACTGTCTTTCCTTATTTTTCAAGAAGCATCTCAGCCATAAGCAACCTAATTTGCTATCTACTATACTCTGGATTCATTTCTTTGATCTTTGTTCTCTAAGCACTAACAATAACAACACAATACAATCAATAGAGAGAAGATAAAAAAGTCTTTCCTTCAACAGCAATGGTAGTGATGGATTCTAAAAGTTATATTTATTGTGGTGTCTTTTGGCTGTCTGACTATTTTAGAGGTAACATATTGCTTTCTGCACTATGCATACAGTATATTGAAGAAGCAACTGGTAAGGAAGCAGAGTTGGATTTTACCAACTTCTTAGACTACTTTTGTGACCTTGGCAGTAATCATGGCATTAACTTGTCTGCATTCATTCCTTCATTTATCAGGAAGTAAAACATACCACAGGTTTAAAAAAAATACAAGACAAGTTCTATGACTACTGAGTATGTTAGTATGGCTAGTGAAGTATATGGATTATCTATAATACTGTATTTATCTTGCTTTGTAGGGGAGGTGGGATGAAAAGTTTGGTTTTGAAGTCAAATAGATTTGAATTTGGCAAGAGCCCCAGTATTTGTATCTATAAAATGAGATTGATAACTCCCACTTCATAAAATTCTTAGCTTATATGAAATAAAATATAAAACATTCCTTATTTCATTAGTGGTACATATTAGAAATCTCAGGAACTGCAGTCAATGGCAGCTCTCTCTGTGATGTTATGACAAAAACATTCTTTTGAATTGTGCTTAAAGTGGATTGTCAGCCAAAGTATGATCCTCAAGTTTGCAAATGATTCACTTCTTAAATATAATTAACATACATTCACGATTGTGCCTAAGTGGCATTGCTCTTACCTGAGCTCTTTATGTGCTTTGAGAAAGGAAGATAAAATGACAGCTTAGCTAATTATTTGGGAAGTTTTCATCGTTTGAAGCCTTTCTCATCTTTATCTATGGGTACTTTTTACGAAGTTACTGCCATATATCTATTTAAAAAATCTAATAAAAAAATCTGCAGGTTGCTTTAGATGGTTATCACCTTAACATCAGCACTCTTAACAATTCTGGATAGATGTGGCTGATTAAAGTATATTCCATATGTCTCTAATAAGTTAAAATTTCTATCACCTAAAACATAAATCACTGTCCCAAGAAAATATGAAAACCCATGCAATGACGTTCAGACCAACTTTTTGAATAGTAAACACAACACACAAGCCCCTCTTCTATTTTGGTTTGATTTTTGCAGGCAATTTCCCAGAGACAAAATCATTTTTTCTATTAATCAAATGACAGAGGAACATTAAACTAGCCCTCCACAGCTCTAATGGTTTCCCTGTAATCAATTTTTCTGTAGATGGCATTTATATTCAGCTGTAGCTCACACTGTGAACTCAATTCAAAAACAACTTCTTATGTTACACTTCTAAGTAACAGCATGGGGTTGACATTTGGGAAAGAGAGAAAGAACATAAGTGTAAGATGGAATAAAGGCTTAATGTTTCCTTTATGTCTAAATATGGATTGATTGCATATTTACAACAAGAAAGAATCTAGTACAGCCTGCTAGTCAGTCAAAGTCAGGGGCCAAATTGAGACAAAATTTGCAAACACTTTGTGCTACTCTCGCAGAATAGGACTGTCTACATAAGCAGTGTTTTGTTTGTTTTATGTTCTTTTTTCCTCTTGCAATTGATGTAAATATTTTTCCATGCTGTCATAGTAAATTTAAATCACATGCAAGTGTTGTCTGCATGGCTCACAGTCGATTTGCTTGTCTCCTCAGTTGTCTTTTAGAAACGCATGGTTTTCACTTAGTGTGGTACTCATCATTATTTCTTTAATGGTAAAAATACCACCATTACCATCCTTGATAGTAATAACTGCATTTTGAGGAACTTTATGGAGCTGGAGTCATGCTCAAGCGATAGAGTCCTTCCTTTGCAAGTATGAGTCCCTTCTCTACCATCAAAAACAAACAAACAAAAGAAGCTTTAGCTTTACATGAGTTATTCCTTAATGTGGATGTCCTTTTGGCCTGTAGCTCTTCAGAACTCTTATGTCATATTCAAATATGCAGCCTGGCTCACAGAAGGTATACCTTCTTACAAGCATCTCTGCCTCTTGTTTATTTTCTTTGTGGTATTTTTCCACAGTTTATTACTTCATCTCTTTGTCTTTCCCTTGTTTTAGATTATCTCCCCAGTTAAAATTGCCAAAGGCAAAAATCCCTGTGTGTGGCTATTGGGAGGTGCTATTTCTTGACTGGATGCACGAATGACCTTATTTCAAAAAGAAAAGTTCTGTCTTCTGTTTGGTGAATCATAATGGGAATTTTCCTAAGTGTGAGTTCTGCATTTTCAGACTTTACAATGAAAGATCAGATAACCAGATTGAAAATCTTGATGATGGCGGTCTGAAAGTGTGATGGATGTATTTTTTTTTTTGGCTGCCATTATTCAGAGGTAATTTTGATGTCATCTCAAGGATAAGGGAAATCAAGGTCCAAGGACAGCACTTGAATCAGGACTACCTTCAAGATTTCATTAAAGCTATTTCTCATCTAGGCATTGGGTATCCTTCCAAGATCCTTAATGAAAATTTCTGCAAGAAACATAACAACCAGAAACTAGCTGGGCTTTCCTACTTTAAAAAGATGTTAAAGATCATGAAATCACAATGAAAGGCATATAATACAAGTAATCATGCCTAAACCCTCAATGTTTGTCAGTCTCAGAGTCACCTTGGTATATGCTACAGTGCTTAGACCTCAGACAAAGCTCTAGGAGTTAGGACTATCAGTTCTGCTTTTCCTGTGAGAAAGTGTTTCAGAGTGATCAAATAATTAGACCTGTGACACAGACGGTATATGGCAGATCCTAGATTCACACCCAAACTTCTCTCCCTCTGGAGTCCCATTCTAGCTACAGCACTGACTTGCAGTGGGCCAAAGTTATGGGAATCAATGCTGATCAATGAAAATACATTACAGAGGAAAATCTGGGACATTAATAAAGCAGTAGGAAGAACATTTCACTGTAACAGGGATGGCAAGGATATTGTTTATAAATGAAATCTTATTGAGGCTTTAAGTATTTCTTATATGTGAAAACTGATGTAAATTAGCACTTCATTTTTCTTAGGCCTGAATAGGCCTTAAACTAGCAGGTCTTATTATGTATAATAAAAGTTGACTTGAGTCTTGGCTCAGTAAGTATACTAAAATATCTGGAAATTTATCAGAATACCTGTATCCAGGTTTTTACAAATACTATTCTTGCAATTTGGGTGCTGGTAGTCATACCTATAATCCTAGCTACTGAGAAAGCTAAGATATGAGGATTGCAGTTCAAAGAGAGCTTGGGCAGGAAAGACTATGAGACTATTATCTCCAATTAACCATCCAAAAAGAGCCAGGAGTGGAGCTGAGGCTCAAATGGTAGATTGCTTAGCTTTGAACAAAAAGCTCAGGGAGGGGCTGGGAAGGTGGCTCAGTGGTAGAACGCTTGCCTTGCATGCCTGAGGCCCTAGGTTCGATTCCTCAGCACCACATAAGCAAAAAGAAAAAAAAAGGTGGAAGTGGCGCTGTGGCTCAAATGGTAGATTGCTAGCCTTGAGCTGAAAGTTGAGGTACAGCGCCCAGGCCCAGAGTTCAGGCCCCACAACTGGACCCCCTCCCAAAAAAAAAGCTCAGGGATAGCACCCAGGTCCTGAGTTCAGGTTCAAGACTGGTACTATAGTATATATGCTATATATGATACATATTTATATATCATACATATACATATACTATACATATTATACATATTATATAGTATATTATATATATATAATGCTTGAACTGGCACTAGCAATATATATACATATATATATATATATGTATATTCACACACACAGACAACACACACACACATACATACATACACACACACACACACACACACACTCCTTACAGATTTCTAATCACCCTTGATTTTGTGTGAAATAGCAAATGAACTCCATGAAGAGTTTTTATGGCTTTGGTGCATCTCAACCAGCAAGAATTAAATGTCTGAGCACTCTAATTGGAGATTTCCATCCAGAAATTGAGATTAGCTAAATATTCCAGAAGAAGCATCAAAGCAAATCATAACAAAGTTACTGACATTGTCTTCATTGACTTAGCCCATCATGTAAAATGGGAAGGAAAACAGCTGCATCTGTAGCCAACCCATCTCTTAGAATGGCTCAGAGCCCATCCTGTCTTAAGCTAGGTAAAGTGTAGAAAATCTGGTTCACAGAATAACCTCTATACACAGACAACTCCTAGAAGCTATTCCTTCATTTGTTTCCTTCTTCTAACAATTCTAAAACACTTCATATTTTCCAAAGTTCTCTCATGATCAGTTCTTTACTTGTGCTTCATTGACAATGTAGAAAGATGATAATGGAAGATTTCCATTTAATTACAGCTTCATACTTGTAATTCTAGCCACTCGGGAGACAGAGATCTGTGGACTACAGTTCAAAGCCTGATCAGGCAGTAATGTCCATGAAACTCTTATCACCCAGTAACTACTAAAAAAGGCAGAAGTAGAGCTGTTGTTTAAGTGATAGAGCACTGGGCCTGAGCACAAAATCTCAGGGACAATGTTCAGACCTGTGTTTAAGCCCCAGAACTGGTAGAAAACTGAAAGGAAGGAAGGAAGGAAGGAAGAAAAGAAGGAAGGCAGAAGGAAAGAAAGAAAGAAAGAAAGAAGAAGAGAGAGAGAGAGAAAGAAAGGAAGTAAAGGAAGGAAGGAAGAAAGAAAGGAAGAAAGAAAGAAGGAAAGGAAGGAAGAAAGAACAAACAAATGAAAAAAGGAAAGAAAGGAAGAAAGGAGAGAGAGAAAAAGAAAAGACAGAAAAAGAAAGGAAAGGAATGAAGGAAGGAAAGAAGGAAGGAAGGAAGGAAAAAAATACAGCATAACAAATGTCATGTCCTAGCCTCAGGTCACAAATCAGTGACATGCAGAGAACTGGTATACATGCAGGTTTTTGGAGACTGGTTCAAATTTTCCATGTATACCTAGAAAATTTGTTAATTAGGGCTTGTTGACTGGCATAATTTTAAGTTCCATTCATACATGTATAGAAAAGAAGTAACCTTTAATATCACTTGATTTTCAAATATTTTTCAACTGGCTGTACTTTCTTAATATACAGGAGTAAAAGAACAAGATAAGTTAATACTCAAAGTTCTTGCTTTAATGTAACATCAGAAGATTTTATTTTGATTATTCCCAAAGAGTTTTAACAATTAAGGCCCAAATGTTTTTGACCAACCAACCAATTGGTAAACTAATGGAACAGACATTGACGAACAGTATGTTGCTTGTAATACATAAACCTCATGCTCTGGGTACTTACGAGACTTTTTGGTGGTGATGTTGACTGGAGGGCTTGAGGGCCCTGTCCCAGCAGTGTTATAAGCTCGAACCGAAGCAAAGTAGACCGTATTAGCTTTCAGCCCTGTGATGTTCTTGGTTGTGACATTGCCACTGACTCTAATCCTACCAATCATCGATTCCTTCGAATCATCTGTCCAGTATAAAATCTGATTATTAAAAATAAAGAATAAACAAGTCATTACTTTTCAACAACTACCAAATGCAAGGAGGTCTGGGAATGTAAAAAACAAAACTTGAGTTTTCAATTAAAATGGCAATATCAATCCCAACAAAATCATCACAGCTGAACACTTATAGAATGGAAAGAAGAAATCGTGTATGTGGATAAACAAATATGATGAAATTTCAGAGAACCTGGGCTTTTGAAGAGTACCAAAATAATTTAATCCAAGAACCATCTAATTTATGAACTATATAACTATATCCGCTTTAACAAAGGACACGTAAGAAAGACAGGTCAAAACAGGTTCCATGTCATCAATCAAATTTTTACATTTTGCAACCTTACCATCTCTTACAGTGTTCTTTGAGTCACAAGTAAATCAATAGTTCACCTTATACTGATCAGTTGCTATGCATTCTTGTTGTTTTAAGAGATATTAGAACAAGACAAAAGAATATAGTGTTTAGTTCTAGTTTGGACGTTAGAATATATATGTGAAAAGAAAGCATAGAATGCAGTCCAAAGAAGAGATAAAAACATGAAGAAAACCTTTCCTGATTGGTGAAGAGGGGGATGCAGATGAGCTGTGAAAAATAAGCAAGGTTCCCCTTAGAGGTATGGCCTTCTAGGCACAGACTGGGTATGACAGTTATCATATGAATAGAAAAGTTTGTTTAGATTAGAGGATTCATGAGAATGAAAAATAATGGAAGGATGGGCTGGGAAGGTGGCTCAGTGGTAGAGTGCTTGCCTTGCATGCATGAGGCCCTAGGTTCAATTCCTCAGTACCACATAAGCAGAAAAAGCCAGAAGTTGTACTGTGGCTTAAGTGGTAGGGCACTAGCCTTGAACTGAAGAGTTGAGGGACACTGCCCAGGCCCAGAGTTCAGGCCCCACAACTGGCAAAAAAAAAAAAGAAAAAGAATGGAAGGGAAAAATGTCAATGATTAGAATTGTACTTTTATTGTAGCTTTAAAACACAATAAAACACATTGTCTATTTTGTGAATTGTTGTACCTTCAAATGGTAAATAATTAATAACTAATAGTATTTCCCTTTCCACATTCTCATCTCTTAACTTTGTGAGAACAGTGTCACAAATACATGATTTACTTCATTCTATATTGAGTAAATGAATCAGAATTTATCAGAATTCTGATAGAAACCGAATTTTTTTGGTCACTTAGTTCCCTTTTCAGAGATGATTACGTTTTTTTCCCAAGTTACATTCCAGTTTCCAGAGCAAATTTCTCTGTGAAATTTTTCCTACAGTTTAAGATCATCAGGATTTGACTTCATTTCTCCCTATAAACTGGAATGGATGCATTTTGAGTATCTAAATATGAGAAACTTCCTTATCATTTAAAAAAATCATATTGTGTCAAGAATACTTACCATAAAATCTCTCCTCCTAAGAAATTTCACCTTTATAATAACAATTTATCAAAAAAAACCTATAAACAAAATCAGTGAATGATGGTTGACAAGAGCTGCGATATTACATAGCACCTCCCTAGAACATCCTCATTCTACTTATCTGAGAATGTATGCCTTTCTTTGTGGCCATTATTTACCAATTAATTTGCTTAAGATCACCTAGAAAGATGCCTTTCCCTTCATTTTTTTTCTTTTCCTCTTTCTATATTACTATAGTTTGGATCTGGAAACTTCCAGTGTTTTGGGATCTTGGTTATCAGCCCTGGATCTATTGGGTGGTGGTAGAACCTTTAGCAGGTGGGTCTTAGTGATAGGCATTTATGTCATAGAGAACATGTACTGAAAGAGATCCTGAGACCCTGAACTCAATCCCTGTTTCAATACAGATATTGTTTTTCTGTTTCCTGTTTCCCAGCTTACTCTGACAGGTGCTCCTACTATGCCTCTTCAGCGCAGGCCACAGAACTAGGGGTGTAATCCATAGATTGGAATTCTCTACACTGTGAGCCAAATAATTCTGACTTTAAGTTGAGTCAGGTATTTTGCTATAGAAAGAGACAGCTCACTAATGGAGCTGTGAGTCCATGCGAAGAGCTGGGTTTGTGATCCAGAACTGCATACAGAAGCTATTGGGTAGTGAGCTGGTGCATTCACAGGGAAAGTCAAACCAATATGGATTACCTCATAGCCCAGCACTCTTCCAGTGTTTCTATTCCAGGCAATAGCATTCCAAGAAACTTCCATTTCAGAAGCAGAGACACTCTGGACCGAAGTTCCTCTTGGAGCCAGTTGAGGTTCTACCATCAGATAAAAGATATTTTCACCTTGGACAGCCCAAAGCATCATGCACATACATAAGACTCAAGGAAAGTCATTCCAGAGCTGAGGACAGCTTACCATCTTCCCCTGAGTAGACAATGGATACGGTACTCAAGGATCCTTCTCCTTCATTATTATATACACCCACTTTGACTTCAAAGGGAGAGAGGGGTGTGATGCTTTCATTTCTGTAAACAAACCTTGAAGATTCCACAAGAGCTACCCTTTCTTTGGTCCAGGTTGTTGAGCCAACTGGCCGTAGCATGATGAGATATCCAAATCCCTCGCCATTTTGTAGTTCTTCTGGAATGGACTTGGTCAAAACGAGATCAATCATTGAGTATGGGCAAAAATAGTTCACTGAGCTATTATAATATTTACTGACTGTCATTTTTTGCAGATATAGTTATGGATATTTGCCCTATTTAATGAAGTATTGGAGAAAAATACTTCTATTTGGAATGTCAATTAGGAAAATGATCCCAGCCAAAGGCACTCAGATAAATAATTGTTTTCAAGTAGAAATATAAAACATGTTTTACAAATTTATATTTTTCTTTGATGGCTCATAAATTGCAATAATAAAATGATTCACAACAATGCAAGATTTTATAAGAGGAGCTACAACATAATTTTCAAACAAAAAATGCATAAAACAACTTCCACTAAGTCTAAAGCATATATCTTTATTAAAAATATTAGGGTATATTTTTTCTGACATAAAAAATACATTTGTAATTCTCACAGAAATCAAATTCTATAAAGTACACTTAAAACTACAAATGTATTTAAACTACAAAACAGAAATAGATACAAGTTTCATCAGAACTCTTCAGATATAACAGTTATAGTCATATACTCCAGGCAAATGAAAATAGTTTAGCTTGAATTTCAACAAACTTTCCACCTGATTAGAACAAACTTATACTTCAAAAAACAATGGAATTGAGTTGGCTTTTCCAAAGCAAATGCTCTCTTTTCTTATCAATAGATAATGAGAGATAAATATTTTGATGAATAGATATAGCTATTTTCTAGATATTATACAGATATATTCAAATTGTTTCTTGGAGACAAGGTAGCACAAATTGACTATGACCTTGATAAATAGCCTGATGTAGCCTAAAATTCATGATTCTTTTGCCTTTGCCTCCTGAATACTGGAATCACAGGCATAAACCACCATATCCAGACTATATTGTAAATGTTGATCAACTAGCATAGATCTACCTGGCAAAATACAATGCTCTAAGTTCCTCATGCTTGCAATACTGTTCCTAGTGTTTTCCTTATCCATGGAAGTAAATGTACTGTATCACATTATCTAGCCATTTGGACCACATTTGATTACCAGTCCCATGCACTGGCACCAAGAGTACCATCTTGGGTGCACCACACATGAGGATTTCTGGTACAGACTTTATAGCCAGTAGCAAAGAACAGACCATTCAATTCCTCCTGTTTACAGGGCTTGCAAATGAAACCTAGAGGGCAGTGGTAGGAATACCCCATGCAGACAATAATAGAAAATATTCAGTAGCAGGGTCACTGGGACAATAGAAGCTAAGAGAAATGGAGCTGCGTTAGAGAGGGAGGAGATGGAACTCAGGTAGCAGCCAGTTGCTCCTGGCTGAAGGAAAGGATATGGAAAGACAAATACAACAATCGAGGTGGGGCTGAATTGTGAGCACTGCTACTGACAGTTTCCTAGAATTCCTGTGCAGGGGACAGTGATGAATGATGCTCAGCTTCTCAATTTGACCTGCTTGCTTGGTTGCAGGGACTTTTTCCTGTCCTCATTACTTTCCATGTAGCTTTACAATAAATCCCCATTAACCGAGATGACCTCAGTGGGTCTCTATTTGCTGCCATGTGGAGTATGGTAACAAATACAGAAAGTGAAAGATGAAGGAAAATGCAGCTGCTGAAATCTGGGAAGTACAATGCTTCCCTCTATTAACACTTTTTGTTCTGACAAGAAAAACAGGATGAAAAATTAATTTTGAATTGGGCACTGGTGACTCACACCTACATGGCTAGAAACTCAGGAGGCTGAGATCTGGAGATCCTTGCTGGAAGCTCTAGACTTAGCTTTAATTAATCAGCAAAAATGCCAGACATGGAGCTGTGGCTCAAATAGTAGAATGCCATTCTTGAGAAAAAAAAAAGATAAAGGCTGAAGCTCAGGCCTTGAGTTCAAGCCCCAGTGACTGCACAAAAATTTGAATATTTTAGAAGAGGTGTAAGAGGATTTAACTAACTTGCTAGAGCTTTTGATTTAGTTCTTCTGCTCTTTTGATCTGGTGGATAATGATTATTTAGTTCATCACAGCTGGTAGAGGACTCCTACTTTTGTTAGAAGTAAGGTAAATCTTCTTTTACATTAAGACAAATAAAGGCAAATGTTCTTTCATTAAGAAAGATCTGAGTTTAAACCAGAACAAAAGAGACTCACATAAGTTTTTCCTTTTATTTTTCTCATATGGACAGAGAGTCAAAGATATAGAAATTTGCATAGCTGTTTATGAGCACCAGAGAGGTTCCCCCTCTAAGCAATTAAAATTGATAAAGTATAATAATATAATTCCTAACTACAGTATCTGTAAGAACTCAATCTTTAGTATAAACCAAGGTTCCACAGGCAAAGCCTTTCTAGCCAAGTCTGGCATGTAGCCTAGTTTTCACAAATCATGGCTCCTGACTTACCAACTGCTTTTGAGCTACAGACTGTCAAAAAAAAACCACATGGTTCACAATGTTGAGTATTTTCACCCTCTGTCTCTACATAAAAATTGTGCTCACTATTTCTATTTAGCTTCTACTTAATCATACTCCAACCTACATCGATAATTTATAATTGCATTTAATAGGAGACATTTACCACAAGTACCTCAAACTTGGAAACAATAAATGTGAACACATAAAAATGTGCATTTTGTGTCTATTTATTTTGGTTTGGTTTGTTCCCAATAATTAGACATGATACGAAATGTGTGGGATGGACAATTGCTAATTCCTTAAGAAAAACAATATGGTTAGTGTTCCTCTCTCCTGTTGTACAAACCACACAAAAACAATTATCTACTAAACTTTAGGAATCTATAGCTATGGCAGAGAAAAAAAGAAGCATAAAATCAGCAAAACTCTCTGGACAAGATAATGAAAGTGTTTATGTGACCTTGGAAGGACACTGAAAACTAAAAGACTTCCTCAGCATTAAACAAGAGTAATTCCCCAGTGAGATTCAATGAGAGTTACTGTTTTACAGCAAATATTGTCAAATGGTCAAGAATAATACAATTACTTTCTACTTAAGGCAGATGTGCAGGAGTTCCTGCTTTTCCCTGATTTAGGACCAAGTAAAGGTCCTGAATGAGAGGCCTGTGTTCAAATGCTCCACTGCCCAGTGAGGCACATGTGTAAGCTCCCTTTCCTTATCTGTATCTGGTTTCCCAGCCCCAGAATTGTTGTGGGGACTAAATGGCATAGAAGGGTCAGTATGGGGCTGGGAAGGTAGCTCAGTGGTAGAGCGCTTGCCTTGCATGCATGAGGCCCTGGGTTGGATTCCTCAGCACCACATAAGCAAAAAGAAAAAAGCCAGAAGTGGTGCTGTGGCTCAAGTGGTAGAGCACTAGCCTTGAGCTGAAGAGCTGAGGGACAGTGCCCAGGCCCAGAGTTCAGGCCCACGACTGGACCCAAAAAAAAAATAAAAAAAAAAGAAGGGTCAGTATGGTACCCACAAATCTGGCAGAGCATGGTGAATATGCTTTCCCTCCCACTTAGCCTTGAGATTTCAAGTTACATACAAACCAGAGAAGATGGAACACCCTACTCTAGGCCCCCAAAGAACCGCATGAAATGAGACATCCAGAAATAAGGATGACTTTTAGGGTAGCTGTACCCCATGTTTGCTTGTGATTGCTTTCTCGCATATATGTCTCTCATTCTCACTCTCTTTTTCCCTCTCTCTCTCCCTCTATTTCTCCCTCTTTCTCTCTCCTCTTCTTCTTCTTCCTCTTTCCCTGTCCCCTCCCTCTCTCCCTCCCTCCATTTCTTCCCTCTCACCTCTGAACTTTGTGACAAATAAAGCACTGTATTTCTAAAATAGGATTTCATCAGAAACCAGTGGCTCATGCCTGTAATCCTAGCTACCCAGGAGGCTGAGAGCTCAGGATCAAAGTTCAAAGCCAGGCGGGGGGTAGGAAAGTCTGTGAGACTCTTATCTCCAATTAACCACCAGAAAACCAGAAGTGGCACAGTGGCTCAAGTGGTAGAGCACTGGCCTTGAGCTAACGTGCTAAGGGATAGCGCTCAGGCCCAGAGTTCAAGCCCTGAGCCGACATAAAACAAAAAATAACAAAAACCTAAAATAGGATTTCTTGCTCTTTGGAGCATGATAATTCTTGGCAGAGGGACCTTTCCTGTGTCTATGGTATTTAACATCATCTTGGCTTGTTTACCTGCCATATATAATCTAAAAATATGTCTCTAGCCACTCTAACGTATACACCAATGATAAATACATCCCTGCTTCCCAATAAGGCTCACTTTTATATGTATTTCACATGTCACTATTTATTTAAAACTTTCATGGTCTTCTTATCATTAGGGATAAGTTCAAAATGTCTCAGGATATAGCCATGTATTTCTGCATTTCCACCAAGGCAAAGTCAACAAGCTCCACCCTCTTGCCTACCTCTAGTTACAAGAGACAGGTTCTAAAAGATATATCATATGGTCTGTATTTTTAGGAATTCAGGACATGCAGGTACTTTAAAACAATGAATGCCTTGAAATTTCTAAAGTTGAGAAAGCACTTTGGAGCTTAGGATGGTAGAATGAAGAAAAAAAGTGTAGTGGGCCTGTACTGACCTTCACCAAGTGTGCAACAAATGTATTTGTTTACTGAGGGCCTTGAACCCTTTCAAGATTCTTCCCATAGAATGCCAAGGGTCCCAAGAGTCTGGCCTAGGAGTACCAGAACTTAGAAATTGAAGAAATTCTTCAGTTGTTACTTGGATCTCTATCAAGGGATTATAAAGATCTCCCCTGATGGGAGATCTTCTGGAGAACATCCCCCAAAACTCTACAAAATACCAACCTCTGGTCATTTGTTGTACTTGGTAAATGCCAAAAGCAAATGACAAATGCATTAGAAAATGCTCTTTTCCACACACCCTGCCCCTCGTATTGAGCTCACAACACCACCTATTCGGAGCTCTACAGTGGTAACACAATGAATGAGAGAAAAAAAGAGAAAAGTAGAAGAAAAAAAGATAGAGGACTGAGTATAATTCATCCCATTTCATATGATAGAATTCTACTCTATTGTGGTAGGCTTGAGCTACTGGAAATGAGCAACTTTAGATTGGTGAAAAGTGTAATATTTAAGACAATAAACCTGAGTAAAAATTTAAAATCAGCAACAGCATAAATCTACATGTTGATATTGAATACAATCACTGGAAAAGTGATTCCATGTACCTAACTTTTCATGCCAAGGCAGGGTAAGAATGAGATGCTGAATGCACAGATCAATGTTAGGACAATAATTCCTTTTTGCTTATACTCTTCCACAATAAAATAGTTCTAGGGCTAATGAAGCAAACTCTGCCTAACTCACCTTGTCATAATGAAAAGTCTCCTGACCAATGCTCTATAGATTTTGAAATTGTTTCCTTACATTTAAATTGTGCTGAGTTAGCCACATTCTCTGACTTGAGCAGAAGGAAACATTTTCTAATACTAATCCCTAAATAATTCATCATAAGGATGATGCATTTTTATTCCACATATTTTTAGATATGCTTAGGAGTGATCAAATAAACCTTTTTTTTTGTTTTTCAGTATTTATCCTGGCCAGCTAAATCATTTTTTTTTCTTTTCAAAAGAACTCAGTTGGACAGAAAATTACCTCCCAGGTAATGACGAGCTCAGATCGACTTCCTCCGCCTCCATTGATGTTCGCTGGAGCCACGACTGGGACTAAAAGCAACCGAGAGGAATGTTGGAAGACAATAAATGGAGGGATGTCTTCATCAGGATGAAGTTTTGTTGAGGAATTTTACCTTGTGAAATCTCACTCAGGCACACTCTGAGAGTCTTGCATTTTTAATGAACATAAATTATGTTTACACACATCCAAATTTCTAAGAGAGGACACAGTTGTGTTTGATACATGAGCACCCTGGCTGCAAAATTAATTAAAAATCGAGTAGCATCATGTATTTGACATTATTATGCATCATCTACTAATTGGCAAAATGATGTCCCATTCAGATGGTTAACAGGGACACTGTTGATTTAGTGCTTAATTATACAGTTGTGCTATAAACAAGTTACCGATGCAGTATATTAATTCATTATTTTTTGTCAATAAAGAAACTAAAAATTATTTTTGTCTTTGTGAGTCATCAGAATATTTGAACATTTAAACTTAAATTTTTTCAATGCTAAGAGATTATTATTATGTAACACTACTGTCTGAATCTCAAGTCTCTTCCGGTCCTTGCAAAGGCGGTGTTTGTGGAAATTTCCATTGCATCCTTACATCTAATGCCTTAGTGGAACAAGCAGCATTATTCTGGTCAATTACAAACAATATGTCCTTGAACTCCACCCTGGTGAGGACTACTGTGATGAGTGATAGTGCAAGGCATACTGTAAAACTGAGGAAAATTGTGAGTGTATGCAGTGAGGCTGCAGTCACACACATGGGAGTATTAAAACCATCATTTTCCTTAATACAACAACAAAACTATCTTGAATCTGTGATGGATAGTGGCTACATTTCCTAGTATGCCTTTATTGTATTGCATTATAATGAATGTGTATGTATATGAATAGACATTGTGTGTGTGTGTGTGTGTGTGTATGTGTGTTTGTGTGTGTGTGTGTACATATAAACATTTTTGACCAGTATCCATTGTAAGAGGTAGAAGTGTCTGGGTATGGTTGCAAACTGGTAGTCAGGGATTAAAATATATTAGTCTTAACTGCTTACTACGTAGATATTGCCTAAGCAAATCTAGGTCTTGATTGATTTTTTTCCTCTTTCATTAAGATGTGTGACATGATAGAGATATAGTAATATGACTGCCCAATAGATATTATCCACATAGAAATACACATAATTTTGCACTTGAATTATATACTATATATACATTATAAAATTAAATGTTACTTGAACCTAAATGATCGTTTCTTTAAAATTTTGTAATACCTTTCATCAGAAGAAACACGAATCAAGGAAGAGCCTACATATTTGCTAGATTTGTTGTACTTAGAAGTTCATAGTGACACTATTCCAGGACCTTTGCAGGGCTTAGCTATGTAAAAAATATATTTTTTAAGTGACAATTTTATTCTCTCTGGAGTTTCCAGTGCCCTGAGAAACATAAAGTACTCTTTCTATATTCAATTTTAAAATCACCTCTGTGAAAATGGAAACCATATTAAGAAGTTAGCATTTGCTACTTAAGAGAGGGAGAGAAAAGGGAGAGGGAAAGAAGGGAGAGAGAGTGAGAAAGAGAAAAGAGAGAGAGAGAGAGTCACAGATCCAGAGAGAGTGGAGAACTTGAGTATTATTTACAATGTTAGGAAAATCGATCTGAATACCCTGTCTTACTGCACAGGAAACTATTAATGGTCAGGAGAAGGTAGCATGCAATCTTTACTAGAAGAACTTCAGTGTCTGGATCAGACTTATAAGAGTTAGCATATTTCAAGTTAGCTATAAACAAACAACTGGAAACTAAAGCTGATATCCAGAGGATTACAGTTGGAGATTCTGGCCCAGCAGTTCTATGTTCAGTCCTGGAAGTTTCTACTTCTATATAACTCAGCTGATCTTCACTTATCATGGCTAAGAACCATTGCTATTTGGAGACTCTTGGTCACAGAAGTCCACAGTTCATGTATCAAACCTCAACTTGGCCAAAATAAAACCTATCTAATGTCCCATTGGTTACTTTGCTCCTCTGTAAGACTTGCAGCATAATTTAACTGAATACAATTCCTGCCAAATATGCTTTCTCTAGCATCATCCCTTGGATGAAATATGATGTAATGGCTGAAAATACAGCTCAGTTGAGCAGAACATGTAACTAACATGGGAGAGAGTTGGGTTTAACCTGAAAAAAATATAGGAAGGAAGGAGGGAAGGAAGGAAGGAAGGAAGGAAGGAAGGAAGGAAGGAAGGAAGGAAGGAAGGAAGGAAGGAAGGAAGGAAGGAAGTAGATCATTGACATCTGCTTATTGAAGTCACTTATATTTGTTCAGCTAATTTAGCAACAGCAAAAGGATTCCTTGTTTACATAAGTGAGGACGAATGTGATCTTTGTGAGCTGCACAAATCCAGCAGGGCTTATGTTATCCTGGATGTGAAAGTTGGGATGGAACAAAGATGATCCCATGAAAAGAGCTTAAGTAGACATGAGTTACAGCCAGGTTCCACTTGTGTTC
Source organism: Dipodomys ordii (assembly GCF_000151885.1). Classification (NCBI taxonomy): domain Eukaryota; kingdom Metazoa; phylum Chordata; class Mammalia; order Rodentia; family Heteromyidae; genus Dipodomys; species Dipodomys ordii. The sequence goes on from NW_012267228.1 coordinate 8,982,354, forward strand.
TGCTGTTCAGTGAACCAGTTAATGCTCAATTAGTGCTTCAGTTAAATGAGTGGAGGATTTGCCTCATCTGGATATGGAGGGATTTATAGTATTGCTGGATGAAGCTATAACTAGGTCAGAGTTGAGAAATGGCTGAAAATGTAGGACTGCATGTGCAAATGGAGACAATTAATTCTTGGCTACATCATCTTAATGAAATAAGCATTTCATTTGCCTCCGTCAACCACTATTGGATTTGATAAGGAAGAGACCAGATGGAAAGACAGATTCTGAAAAAGCCCTTATTCTAACATGCTGCTTAAAGGTAATCATCTGTAATTCCATCTATGTTTGAGGGGAAAGACACGTTTCTATAAACACATAAGACTATGATCATCAGAGCCACTGGTTTGCTGACTCTGATTTTGGTCTCAAAATACTACATACATGACCCACACATGTGCCTTTTTTTTTTTTAAAGAACTATACCATAAGGAATCTTCCATGTTTGAGGAAATGTTGGTTCCTTACCTGATGCTTTAGTTCTTAGCAATTCTGATGGCTTACTGGGTTCTCCAATCCCAATGCTATTCCCCGCAACGACACGAAATTCATATTCCACCCAAGGACTCAAACCAACGACTGTTGCATTGTACGTGTGACCATTGAGAATTTCAGGGACTAGAAAGAGCAAGACACTTCAGGTACCAGGCAAGAACCACAATGATAAGTTAAATTACTAAATGCTAAACTAATCAAGATACATATCAAATAGATCACATTTAAATCATACTATTATTTAAAAGATTATTTCCACACATGGCATGGGTGGCTCACATTTGTAATCCTAACTACTGAGAAAGCTGAGATCTGAAGATGAAGCAGGAAGGCACATCATCTTCAATGAAGCAGCACAAAGGCAGAAGTGGAGGTATGGCTCAAGTGATTGATTGCCAGTCTTGAGAGGGAAAAAGCCAAGCAAAAGTGCGAGACTCAGAATGCAAGCCCCAATATAAGCACACACATATATTTTTTAAAAAAATCTCCTAAAACCTATATTACTTACCTGTAACAACCACTTGCCAACCCAGAGAAAAAGCCCCAATATAAGCACATACATATATTAAAAAAAAATCTCCTAAAACCTATATTACTTACCTGTAGCAACTGCTTGCCAACCCAGAGAAAAAGGCGTCCGTGTTTGAATAGTGAATATTTGAATGGGACTGTTATTATCCGGGCCTGGCTTCCAGCTTAGCTGGGATGTAGTGCTAGAAACGTGTTCCACTCGCACATCTTCAGGAGGACCTGGGGGGCCTTGAAATGGTATTTTAGGATGACTACATTGGAAGTGTTTACATTCATTGACTGAAGACAGGATGATTTATTTTTTACAAATAATATCCACCTTAATGCATGTATAGCCATAAATACAAATTAGGTCCTCTTAATTCAGTTTACACAGCAAGTCATTAATTGAGAAATGTTCCTTTTGGAGGGTGCAAAATTTCTTTCGTGGGGTGAATGGATACCCCTGAAAGATGGCTAAATTTAAAAACTGAGAAATACAGTCTGATTCCTCCCTCAACATCTAACCCAAGTAAATATACCTTCTAGAGACAACTATACTAACATTTCACTCTGCTCTGCCAAAAATGGTGTGTTACAGCTGGGCATGGTGGCACATGACTACAAACACAGCTGCTCAGGAGGCTGAGATAGGATGATCATGATGTCAGACTAGTCTATATAAATAGTAGCAAGATGCGATGTTGAAATCTGCCCAGTTAGTTGGTACCTACATATAATCACAACTACTCAGGAGGTGGCAATAGGAATATCATAGTATGCAAGTGGGCAGAAGAAAATGTGAGAGATCCTATGTGAAAAGTAACTAAAAGTGTTGGGGGTATGCCGCAAGTGATAGAGTTTGTCTAGTTCCTGAATCCAAGAAAGATGGAAAGAAGGAAAGAAAAAGAAAGAGAGAGAGAAGGAAAAAAAGAAAGGAAGGAAGGAAGGAAGGAAGGAAGGAAGCAAGGAAGGAAGGAAGGAAGAAAGAGAGAAAGAAAAAGGGAGGAAGGAAGAAGGAAGGGAGGATGGGAGGAAGGGAGGAAGGGAGGAAGGGAAACTATTTTACTACAAATAAAAGGCCAATATAAAATTTTTAGGGGCTGATAGTGTTCTCCAAGTCAGATCATTCATTATCAATAGATAAGATGCACATTGTTAATGTCCAATAAGGCCAATAATCTGGAGTCCTGGACTTGTGGAAATAAAACATCTGCATGGTTTTGAATCACTCTCTTATCATGACTTGGTACCTCAAAGAGCTATCATAAAGATATCAAAAATAGGGATGGTAAGCCAGGTGCCTAGCTAATCACGAGACAGATTTGAGGATCATGGTTCAAAGCTGGCCTGGGCAGAAAAGTCCCTGTGAGATTCTTATCTCTAATTAACCACTCAAAAGCCAGAAATGTTGCTGTGGCTCCAGTGGTAGAGCACTAATCTTGAGCACAATGAGGCACAGAGATAGCACCCAGGCCCTGAGTTAAAGCCCCACAACTGACCAAAATAACAACAACAACAACAACAATAACAACAAAATTGGGATGATGAATGAAAACTTGATCACTCTTACCTCTAACAATTATATCAGCTGCAACAGATAATCTTTCTAGAGTTGTTTGTACTGTGCACATATATTTTCCTGAATGACTTAACTGAATATTCCTTATCATTAAATCCCCAACAGATTCCTGCAGATAGAGAGAGGGAAATGGATAAAAGCATAAACACACACAGCGGGTCTCATTTTCTTTACAGCTGGATAAATACCAAGTATGAGGCAGTTCTGAAAATTTGAAGATTTATTAGAATTGTTGTTGTCGCTCATAATTGATTCCTCTTATTATCCCCTTTATTATAATTGCATTGAGAAAACAAGTATTTCTATGAAAGATATAAAGTAAAGTAAAACAAAACAAAACCAGATGCAGCTTCATAAACAGACAGAGATAATCTTCACAAATAAAGAGGGAGAGAATAATTATGAAAGATGGTGATTCATGTAAGCGATTTGATTCATTTTCTAGAGCACAAAGTCTCAGTTACTTACTCCTCCAATCCTTTCAAAATGAGCTACTCCTTTTTTTAAGTCGATGACATCTCCATTGAACGACCATCCGAACACAACCTCAATGGACGGGTCATGAGATACTTGGCAAGGCAGGACAATGCTCTCCCCGACGGTGACATCCATTTTAGACGGGGGTACTGTGATGACAGTTCTCTCTGTTGAGAGAAATTGTGTTTGTTTAAAAATAAACAAAATACCATCCTATGGGGATAGGATACCACTGGATCTTGGCATGTGATCAGTTGGGGCAAATTTGATCTCGGCTACAATTTCATTGCTCCCCCCCCACAATGTGCTGTGTGTTTCATTAATGTAGATTATTACTTATAGTTCTATTTAGACTTTATGTAGAAATAGCTTACAAAACTGTGTAGAAGTCAAAGGGGAGCATTTCACCTATATAATGTACAATATTATCTCTCGCTCTTCTCTCCCTTTCTCACTCTCCTCTCTCTTTCTCTCTCTCTTGTTCTCTTCCTCTCTCTCTCATTTTGTTCAAAAATTCCAGTTATAAATCTTGGTGTGACAGCTTGTACTAGTAAAATCTAGAAAATTCTAGCTACTTGGGAGGCAGAGAATGAGGTGATCAAAGTTCAAATCCAGCCTCAAGAAAAAGTAAATGAGACAGTATCAAGCCATCAAAGACAGGCATGACCGTGGTCTGGGATGTGCAAGGAACGTAGAAGGAAAAACCCTAATCAAATATTAACTAAGTTAAAAAAAAGATTTGTAAAAAAAAAAAAAAAAAAAGATTTGTGGATGTGATTCAAGTGGTACAATGTCTGCCTGAGAAGTAAAAGATCCCAAGTATGTATGTATGTATGCATATTAACATTGAACTTTATGTACTAATTCATTTGATTTCAAATAACCATTTAATGTAGGAGTATACTTTTTTTTTTGTCGGTCATGGGGCTTGAACTCTGGGCCTGGGCGCTGTCCCTCAGCTCTTCAGCTCAAGGCGAGCTCTCTACCACTTGAGCTACAGCGCCACTTCCTTAACATTATAATTGAAATAATAGGTACAGCTCTAAATAGTCTATGTTAGATTTTAGACCTGGTGACAAAACTCTTCTGAGGATTATAACCATTATAGATTTTAATGAATTCATAACATTACGTTTACTTTTAGAAGGATGACTTGGACAGATTCTATGACTCTGATTTTCTTTTATGAAAAGATAAAACATGAGTATCCACGTTTTTTCAATGCTTGAATTACAAATCCATCATGAAAACCACTCCAATAGAGATCCCATTTCCAATGTCAATCCTTGTTCTACAAGCTCAGTATATCATTGGCAAAGATTTCAAAGAACAATTCAAAGAGTGCTCCAGTTTTCTGAAGAGTCCTACGTTTAGAGACACACAAAGATAAAACATTTTTGTTTTTTGGTTTTTTTTTTTCCTAGTGGAAGAAATGGATGGAATTCCACAATGTTGTGAATTACTCAAAAAGATAGCTTTATATCTATATGGAACCCCCACACCCACATCTAGATTTAGATAATTTCCATATCACCAAAAATAAAATATGTATCAAAGGAGGAATATGCAGAAATAGAAGCTGAAGGCAGATAATTGTGGGGAAAAGTTTATACATGAAAATGCTTTGACATAGTAAAATGACTTTTGAGAATCTCTGGGTCCAGAGATTATCTGTACTATAAAGTTTTTCTCTCTAAGAGATGCTCAAAAGCGTCAGTTCGGCTTGGCTTATAAGTTATACTCAACACAACAAATAACATTGAAATTTTATTCTATGTTCACTTGGATTCGTGTATTCTTTTCCCCCGAAAGCTCATGTTGAAATCTGTCATGAATATGAATTAGAAGGTGGAGCTAATTGGAAATCTTCATGAAATGTTTAGGTCATGACCTTCTGAATGTAATTTAATATTAATGAATCAGTGGGCTAATAGATTATCTCCAAAGTGGGTCTGTTACAAAAGTCAGTTTGCCCCTGTCTCTTGTATATATTCTTCTAGTCATATGATGCCCTAGGTTGTCTCTGCACTTTGCTTAGTAATCCCCAACAACAAAGCTATATGTAACCCCTGGTTCTTACAGTCCAAGCCTCAGAATTACATAGATTTCTTTATCCATTATTTTTGTCTCAAGTAATTACACTAGGAAAAAGACTTAAAAGCAGTTTGCCACTAAATATTACCAATGAAATGCTGAATTCAAGAATTTTAAGTTTTAATTTTTTTTTTACTAACAACTTAGAAGTGGAGAGTAGAAAGTAGTGACATGGATATTAAGGTACACAGTGATAGATGAACCACATAAAATGCAAAAATATATTATATTTCTGAATATAATGTAGTAAACAATTCAATCTTCACTAGAAATGCTCTCCTTTTATTACTATTCAGGTACTTTTCATCATTTCCTGGCAGAAGTATCAAGAAGATTTTGTGATCTATTCTTATCCTAAACCTTTTTTAATTCTTCCTAAATCAGGGTAAGTGGTATCTAAGGCAAAAAAAAAAAAAAGCCTGCTTCTTAAAGCCAGGTGCAGGTGGCTCACAATTGTAATCCTAGCTCCTCAGGAATCTGAGATCTGAGAATTGTGGTTCAAAACCATACCAGGCAGGAAAATTCCTGAGACTCTTATCTCCAATTAACCTCCAGAAAACCAGAAGTGGAGCTGTGGCTCAAAGTGACAAAGTACTAGCCTTGAGCAAAAAAGATCAGGGACAGTGCTCACTCCCCCTGGCTGAAAAAGATAAAAATAATAACAACAGCAGCACACACACACACACACACACACACACACACACACACACACTCAGTACTTTCACTGAGAACGATGCTAATGTCTTATTTACATTTATAAGAAGATGAGTTAACTAAAAAGTCATTTTGGCAAAATCAAAATGACCTAATTTATTATTAATATTTACTGAGCACATATTACATGCTCATGAATACTTTTGCTAAGTATTAGAGACACATAGTGAGAGAGATGAACAAACACAGCAGAAATAAAAAATGAAACCATGTGTGTGCCTTCATACAACTCTATCAATGGAGAGAAGTTGGTGTTAAAGAGATCAGAGGAGCTAGTTGCCAGTGGCTTAGGCCTGTAATCCTAGCTACTCAGGAGACTGAGATCTGAGGATGGAGGTTCAAAGTCAGCCTGGGCAGGAAAGTCTGTGAGACTCTTATCTTCAATAAACCACCACAAAACCAGAGGTGGTGCTGTGGCTCAAGTGGTAGCCTTGAGCTGAAGAGCTGAGGGGACAGCACCCAGGCCCAGAGTTCAAGCCCCACGACCGACCAAAAAAAAATAAATAAAAAAGGAAAAAAAAAAGAGATCAGTGGTGTTAAAGAGATCATTAATCAATTCGTTGTTATAATTATGATAAATGCTCTGTATTACAAGTAATCTTTTGAAAATGTTATTAACTAGTATTTTTGGATGTTTCATTTATTTGGGAAAGAATTGTTTTCATGGAGAAGTGAAAGATAGGAAGATTTTAGCTACGTAAAGAGAATTGCAAGGAAGGGAACAATGCTCTACAAAAGCATCTATGATGAGTGGGTAGGGAAGTCACTGATGGTATATGCAAAGTAGAAATGGTTCCAGCAGGTCTAGGACTGGGCAGAGAGTAATATAGGAGTACACTTGTGAAGAAGAAGCTAAAGGACATTTGCAGTATGCCACTGCCTTGATCTCATTAAAGCCAGCTACTTCATCTATAGGTCCCTGTGAATAATGAAAATAAAAAGTCCTCTGTTCCAAAATAGGAAAGAATTCCTACCAAATACATGAACAACAATACTCTTCCTATTAGAAATAGTTCATTACTCATTAAATGTAATAATGATATCAAAGCAACAGCATGCATTTGCATATCACAAGTGGCATACTTTTCTTGTCAGATTGCTAAATAATACTATAAATAATTGGGTTAAAATGGTGAACAACAGGATACTAAAGTTGTATCTTGATCACTTGATATTCTCACTTGCTTTACTTAAAATTTATCATACCATCGAAATTTAATTTTTTTAATACTGTACAGAGGGGTTACAATTACATGGGCAGGATAATGCATACATTTCTTACCAAGCATTGCAGCCTCCTCCTTTGTTTACCCTTCACATCCCTTCCCAGCCTCCCCCCTCCCAATCCCAATCCCAATCCTTCCCCTCCCCCCCCACCCCCCCCACCCCTGCACAGACGTTGTAAAGCTCGTTTTGGACATGACAACTTGTACTTCTCATTGTTGCAACAGGTCCACCTGTATCCTTAAAAACAAGTCGAAATTTATATTTTTTAACAACTGTATTCTTCAATTGATATAACTGGCTCCTACAAATAAAAAGTGGCAGGTGCTTCTTGATAAATTTTGACATCGCAAAATGTTTTACTGCCAATCAATATTTTTTGTTAGTATTAAGACTATTCTATATTTTATGAAACATTAACATGAATCTCTGTTCAACATCAAAAGTAAAATTCAGATTATTTAGAGATAATGATTACCATGAAACACTTTTCTGTGTGTCTATGAGGATTTAACCCTTCCTCTGTCAGGTTAAAGTCACACTGTTTAAGACCGGATTAAATGTTTATGTAAATGGATGTCAGAGGAATTCAATGTCTATGTGTCAGAGTCTGGAAATTGTGGAGTTGGAGTGGGTACTGAAAGTGGTTTGTGATTTACTCTTTATTCAGAATTCATGTTCGTCATTCTACTGCTGTAGCTTCAATTACAAGGAAAAAACTTATTAATAATTAGTTCCCCTGAAGCATCCTATAAAAATAGGGTTTTTGTCCTTGAATAGAATAATCTTCAAATTAAATTTTTATATCGAGGATATTAGCTAGGGAAAGTTGCCCAAATGTTCACGGTAACAAATGTCAAACTTTTGAGAGAGTAACTCTGTGATATACTTTGTTGCAAATGTCCAAGCTTAGAAGCACACTGTCCTTTTGTAGTCATTTACTACTGAAGTCCACTGCCTGACTAAGAATAGTTCCTGTCCTGATGTTCCAGTTGGACAGTTAACATTTCTACACATCCCAAGGAACAGTCTCTGGTGTTAGATGGACAAGCTACCCTCTTCTTAACTTTAGTCCTGGAGGTGATTTCCCTTAGAGTCTCTTTCACGTACAGTCTCTGTTTCATCCAATGAAATTCCTGTTGCTGCCTCTACCACCTCCATCTGTCCTGGTCCAGAACCACTGACTGCTACCGAGCATGGCTGGGTGGATGTTCCATAATCCCACTAAACTTTACTTGCAGAACACTTGAGATGAAATGAGTAAGTTGTTGAAAGCAACCACAGACCATTGAACCAAGCAGGGGATATTCTCCAGCAGGGAGCCCTGCAGACCTTGTTTAGCATGCCATTGACACTGGTCCTAGATTCCGTGCTATGGAATGTTTTCTGATACAGAAGTAGACAGGACAGGATGTGGTTCTGCAGACACCGGGATTAGGAGGAATGGGGACATACATGCATATCTTCTATATTTTTTTCTAATGAGTGATATTTCCATCAGAGTTAGCCAGGATAATTGGAGGTTATTAACACTGAAATATTTATAGATAAGAGACATCACTAGGACATGAATTATAACAAATTTAAACAAAGGGGAAGTTTGCTGGACACTGGTGATTCACACTTATAATCTTAGCTACTCGGGAGGCTCAGATTTGAGGATCTTAGTTTAAAGCCAGCTTGGCAGCAAAATTTCTGGGACTCTTACCTCTCATTAACTACTCAAAAAAGCTGGAGCTCAGGAACAGTACTCATGCCATGAGTTCAAGGCCCAGGACTGGCACACACACAAAAAAGTATAGAAGCGTTTCTTGCTAGACTCTGTCATGTATGAAACATTTAGATTAATTAACCCCCCCTTTTCTTGAAACGAAAAAGTGTTATTGATACTTTTTCTTTTCATATCATATTATTTTTCTTGAATGTTCCTCAGATACTTGAAAAGAAAACTAATCTAATGGTTTTAATTTTTTAGTGTGGATATTAATTGTAGAGAATGAGTTCAAAATGTCAATTCATTGGCTGCTACCAGAAATAACTGTGTAGATCTCAGGGTACCCTAGAATATGGACTAGTGATTTGCCATAGTTAGTTGAAGGACCATGCTGTGAGAAACATTGCTTTTTGAAATTTGAACCTTAAGGGAAATCTGAGCTTATTTGACATAATGTCAAAAAGTCTTTAATGTTTCAGATCCATGAAAAAGTTCACAGTCAGTAAAAAAAATCTAGATTAACAATGTTTCTAAAATATAGAAAGATTTCAAGATTAACTTATTATTTCTAAACATTGCATCTAATTTCTGAGCTTCATCAATACCTTAGCCAAAATGAAGTCCTGGATGGAAGAAATAGATAAGATTTTTCCTTACTTGCTAGTTTATGGAACATTGTAAATGGATAAACCATCTCTTAGTATATTTAAGGATGAGAAGAAAGAAAAAAAATGTTTGAAAATGTTTCATTATTGAACATGATTACATAACATATATCATGTATGTGACTAACATATATATTCATGTTTAAGAAACAATCATAGAAAATTCAAATATTTTACAAGTAGCTGAAAAAAAAAAAAAAAAGGTAAACCAAAAAAAGGAAGTTTTTTAATATTGAAAAGGAGATTCTCTAATCCTTTCAAAGGACATTTGAACACATGCTCTAGTGCACCATACTTATGAAATCCTAGCTACTCAAGAGGCTAGGATCTGAGAATCTCACTCTGCAGTCAGTTCAGCCAGACAAATTCAAATAATCAGAAAAAAAAAGAGAAAGAAAGAACTGATGCTCATTGGGTGCTAGTGGCTCACGCCTGTAATCAATGCTACTTAAGAGTCTCAGATCTGAGGATTGTGGTTCAAAACCATTATCTATTAACCACCAGAAACCCAAAAATGGTGCTGGGCACAAAGTGGTAGAGCATTAGCCTTGAGCAAAAGGGCCCAGTGACAGTGCTCGAGCCCTGAGTTCAAGCCTAGGACCCAAACAAAACAAAAAAACAAAGAATAGATGCTTGAGGGGTAGAGAGCCAGCCTGGAGAGTAAAAAGCCAGGCAAAATAAACACATAAATAAATTTTGAAATGTGTGTAGAACGTATATGATTTACAGAATTTATGTCTTGTTAATTAGCATTTGGCTGTAGCAACATTGGACAAAGTTGTTTATTATCAACAGTGGGTGATGTATAAATGAAACTTCCTTGTATTATTTTCTATGGTTTTAATTATCAGTAACAATAAATGGCAACCAAAGAATGACGATAAGAGAATGAAGATTTATTTCCAGGTAGTGAGAGCTATTTTCCACTCAGCTTCTAAAGTAACAAGAAGATGGCCCTACATATACCTGAGGTACGCCCCTAACGTAATAAAATCCTAGAGTTGTCATAATTAGTATTTTGAATCTACATCCATGTCATCATATCTAAACAACTTCACCTACCCATTCTATTTTTAAGAAATTTAAGGAATGCTTAATAGACTACATGACATTTTTTATGACTAACCTGGTCAAATTTACATTGACACAATTACTACAGATGCTTCTGAAATACATTTTCAGTTAACAGTACATCAGCTAACATAAAACAATATAATACTTATTGCTACTGTCTCACACCTGTGACTCTAACTCCTCAGAAGACTGAAGCCATCCCAGGCAGTTAACCAACAAAACACCCAATGTAGAGCTATGGCTCAAGTAGTAGAGTGCTAGCTTGAGTCAAAAAGCTAAAAGAGATAGCCCAGACCCTCCTGTGTTCAAGCCCCAGTATTCACACACACATACACACACACACACATGGACACACGAACACACACATACACACAGTTTATATGAAGGCTTATATCAGAATCATGTCATATAATTTATGTAGAGAGAGGTGGGATTGGTGCTCTGTTTTCTCTGTGGTGTTAATAGCCAATTATATAGTTGCATACCATTTCCAGAAGACAGGGAATGGAAATCAAATGTGCAATGGTTCTCATCTGCCCACACAGAATAGACTTGTTTGGGGATTATTCTTAATTTTTGTTTCTTAACCTTAAAGTTGGCGCAAATCTTCATCTGTGAGAGTATCACTCACAGTGTTAATTTTCAGAATAATGACAGCTACATTGTTTTTGAAATTATCCACTTCTCTCAAAGGAAGTACAAGCAGTCTATTCCTACATACCAAAAAACCATGGTTCTGCCTTGGTATATCCATAACATTATAGAAATGTTGCTAAGATACCAATGTAAAGTAAACTCATGTAAAAATAGCACTTCAAACAGGTGACAGAATTCTCTGATATTTTTCTCTCCCTAGCTAATTTGTGATGACTAGAAATAAATACTTTAGAAACTAGGTTCTCTTCTTTTAAATCTCAAATGACACCACACATAAGCATTAGCAATGCTATAATTCTTTCCACTGCTCTTTCATTCCTTTTCTCCCCATGATATTCATTGGGATTGTAGTCCTTATAAGAACATTGTATTTGTTTTTATGTAGGTTTGAAAGTAAACAAACATTTTTCCAAAGCAGACTGACAAATGGCCAACAGAAATAGATGGAGCTCAATATCTCTAATCATCAGGACCATTGGAATCAAATCCTTGGATCTGTTCAGATAGTTATTAACCAAAAAATAAGAGATAGGTTTTAGAAAGGTCCCGAGTAAAAGCAAATTGTTGTACATGGCTGGGGAGATTGTGAGTTGATATAACTCTTATGAAAGACAACACGGAGGTGTGTAATTAAAAATAGAATTTTCAGTCAATCCCTGGTGGCTACTTGGAAGGCTAAGTCCCAGAGGACAGTGCCTCCAAACCAGCCTAAGCAGAAAAGTTTGAGAAAATCTATATCCAATTAACCAGCCAAAAAGCTAGACTGAAGGTGTCAGCCAATAGGGACAGTGCTAGCTACCAGTAAAAAAAAAATGAGTGAGACCATGAGATCTGAATTCAAGCCCAAGTACTGGCATGTACACACACACACACACACACACACACACACACAAAACACACACAACACACGGTAATATTAATTAGCCTGATAGATAAAGGAGATATGACATTTCTGACAACAGAGATAAACACAGATGAATGATATGAAGCCAGTCAGACACAGAAAGAATGATACCATATGAATTAATCTACACATGGAACCTGAGAATATCACATACAAAGAAACAGTAGAGTGGTGGCCCCCAGGAACAAAGTCTTGAGTGACATTAGGACATGTTGGTTATGAGTAAAGAATAAACTCAGAGATTTAATCATCAAAATGATAGCTATTGGTAATAGCACTAAACTTAACACTGGCTATGTGCTGAGAATTGGGTATTCTCAGCACAAATACAAGGTAAGTAACTATGTGAGGAGATGGCTACATTACTTTCACTCTAGAAATCATCTGTGTGGATAAAAACATGGCACTGTACTTAAATACATGCCAATTGTATTTAAAAAACAGCACAGGATGACAAGGGTGATATTGATGTAGATGCATTGTACTCATATACTGATGTGTTCAACTGTGATCTTTTGTACAATTACTTAACTATAATAAAAATGTAATGTAAGAAGAAGACAACATAATGGGAATCCTCTCAGGCTTTATTTGTAAGTATCTTTATTTTTCCAGGCACCAGTGGCTCACTTCTATAATTCTAGCTACTCAGGAGGCTCAGATCTGAGAGCTGAGGTTCAATTTGAAGCCAGTCCAGAGAGACAGGAGCTGTGGCTCAAGAGGTAGAGCACCAGCCTTCAGCATGAAGGACAACATGCTAGTCCAGAATTCAAGCCCTAAGACTGGAACCAAAGAAAAAAATCTTTATTTTGTCACCATTTGGAGATTATTTTCACTGAAAAGAATTACTGTGGAATCCAAGTGGAGTGCTTGAGTTTTTGATGAACTATCTCCTGAATTGTGCTTTCTTAGCTATGTATTATATATTGCTCAAGCAAGAACTGACATGCTCTTAGCATGATGGAAAGATATGAAACAGAAAGTAGTAGACTGTGGGTAGCACAACACAATTGGAGGTGGGGGAATTGTGCAGAACACAAGGGAATGCAAACATGCACACAGGAGTGAAATACCTGTCCTGTAACCCTCACTCAGCTGCAAGGATGCTACCTGGGGATTTTTGTTCTCTGGCAAGGAAATTGTTAGACAAATGTCCTAGGAAACTAATGAGCTCAAGAAGGAAATACCTAAACACAATGTCCTTCGGCTTTTCCCAAGCTAGTATCCCTATATCATCATAGTAGGAAGGGCACTAAATCGATACATCCCAAACCCGATTATAACTTTCACCGCTGCCTCCATCTTAGCTATGAGGAAGCAGCAGGTTGGATACACAAGGTATTTGTGCATACTGCTTAAAGCAGAGGAAGGATTAACACAAAGGGAGTTGAGGGAAGCAGAGATCAATCAAGGGAAATAATCCAAAATAAAAAAAAAGTTATAAGCAATAGTTTCAAGAAGATAGTAAAGAATGATTATATACAAAAGAACATCCATAACATAAATCATAGTAAGAAAGAAAATTGACAGTGTTGGGGATTGAAATATGGGCCAGGACATTGCTCAGCTGGTGCTCTACTGCTTGAGTCTTACCTCCAGCTCTCCACCCGTGCATCAGTTCTTTTCTAGGTAGAGTCAGTCTTTATATGCCCATACTGCTATGGCTATGATCCTCCTACTTGTTCTTCTCCACCTGACTAGAGGTAACTGGCATTCATCATACACCCAGCCACTGATTGATCTGGAGTTCTGAGAGCTTCTTTGTATCTGAGCTGGCCTTAGACCACAATCTCCAAGTAGTTAAGGTTATAGGCTTGAGTCACAATGCCCAGTTTTGTTGTTTGTTTGTTAATGGAAAAAACACACACACAAAAAGTAATTATAGTCTGGTTGAAAATATATAAACTACAGCACCTCATCCTGAAATTGTGGTACACTGGGGGATAAAAAAAGGAAGGAAAAAAGGGAGACAGAGAGAGAGGGAGGGAACAAAGGAAGGAGTGTTTAAGCAACAGAGTTCTGACACACAGAGCAAGTAGATAATGATGGCTGATAACTGAGAGGGACTTGGGCAATAAATTATTATCAAGTCCTAGAAAGCTAGGCAAACAAAACAAGGGAAGGCAAACATAGGAAAATCAAAACCAACATCCTGAAATAAGACATGGTGAAAAACCAAGCCCCAAACAAAGAAATTAGTGTGATAGAGTCTATATTTTTCTGCTTTTAGCAAAGCAGAAATGCAAAATGTTTTAAATAATTATTTAATGTACTTTCATCCTTCATACATATAATGATAATGACAAGAATGTTTAATGGGTCTCAGCCACGTAGAAGATTATGTACTCAGGCATGGGTCTCTGTAGATTAAAATCTACATGCGATATCTGTTGTTTTCTTGCCACCACAGGCAAAATATTATTTGAAAGCACCAAGTAATTATGGTCAATATATCCCAGTTTTCCTTCAGATACTATTACCCATTTGTCTTAATCTTCAAAATTTATATGATTTAGAGTAAATACTGAAAGACTATCAACAACTCCAGAGTAAAAGAATAAAACAAACAAACAAAAACAAGGGAACAGTCTAGAGAAAAAAACAAACTGTTCAAAATGTGAGATTTAAAAGAATCTTGCAAGTAGCATTTCTGGCTCTTCGGCTAAGATCAAATCATGCATCATGCAAATATAGGAAGTATGAACAAGTTCATAAAATATTTTCCTAGGAAGCAATGTAAATGTAAATCAAAGTGTAAATACAGATCCTCCAGGCTAACAAACAAACAAAATAGGACTAGCTTTTGACTTACTCATGAAAAGTACCTTCACCCACTTACTCATGAAAAGTACCTTCACCCACTTACTCATGAAAAGTACCTTCACGCCGGCTTTTACTTAATAAATCAGATATGTCAACTACTCAGTTTCAAATCTGTTAGCACTTAAAAAGCAGTGATTACATACTTATAGCATCATTTTTATATTTCTTCTGAATAGACAGTGTTCACAGACTCTTCTACAGCTGTAACTTTTCACTAAATTGGAGTGTGGTAAGTGATAGGATTCAGATTTTTGGTGGTGGGTGGGGGTGTGAGCTTGAACTCAGGGTCTAGATGCTGTTCCTGAGCTTTTTTTTGCTCAAGTCTAGCACTTCACCACCTGAGCCATACAGTTCCTTTTCAGGCATTTTTGGTGGTTAGTTGAAGTCTTACTGAATTTCCTGCCCAGCATGGCTTTGAACCTAAATCCTCAGATTTCAGCCTCCTTGGTAGCTAGGATTATTGGCATGTAATATGGGTGTCTGGCAGATATTTTATATGTTAATAGCTTAAATAATTCAAATAATAAGAAAGACAAAGAAGAAGGAGAAAGAGGAGGAGGAAGAGAAAGAAGAAGAGAAGGAAGAAGAGGAGGAGGAGGAGGAGGAAGAGGAGGAGGAGAAGGAGCATAACTAGAACATAATAGCTAGTTCAGAAATGGAACAACCTAATTGTTTCTTTTAGGGTTAGACTAGAGTAAAATTAAAATGACTGGACCTCTGATTCCTAACCAAATGCAGTGTGAGTACAGGTTTGGAAGGGAAACTGTAGACAAGGAGAGTTAACAGTTAAAGGTTCTTGTGGTTTCAACTTTGGCTGTGCTAATTTTTAATGAATATAGGAGGTGCATAGGTACAGACTATTGCTTGGAAGAGGAAGCTAGCCACAGATATTTTCTGTATGAAATATAAGGTAGGAGAAGATTTTAAGCAAAGCTGTTTCTGGGTTGAGGATGAAGGTTTTTAGCTGAATGGATAGAGGAAGTTCTAATTAATTCTAGAATGATGTCATGATCTGCTTCTTGGTATGTTGCGGTTTACAGGTGTATTCATTTTCACAAATTCAGCAAACACATGTAAAACTCTGTATTTTTATGTGTAACACAGACTTCTAATTTTTAAAAATGCAATAAATACTAAATGAAAGCTCACTCTACAAGACAAAGTACCAATGCCTTTACATTACAATATTATTTCCTCTAACCTTGTCAACACAATATGTGAAATTGTCTTGTGTACTTAATAATTCGTTATGTTTACAGAAAGACTAAAAAGAAGGGAAAAGTGGGTGGGGGAGCCCTCTGGCACTTATTAACTTTTGCTGCAAAGACACAGGAGAGGAACTGCTTAAGTGCTGGTCACAGTGCTGTCAACCAAGTATGTATTGAAGAAAAGTAGCTAGTGATGATAGCAAGGAAAACAATTCAAGAACAACAAACAAAGCCTTCAGGATCCCTCCTAGTAAGTAATGGGGCTGTGTGTCTAGCACTACATACATTGGTATATATCTTTATGTGTCTAAGCTCCTCTACTTAACATCCACCTCTAGACGTACAGCTTCTATCTCATCTAAAAACAAGGAAAACCAACAAAATCTTGTCAATCATAGACTTCATCATATGGAAAAGCTGTCTTGAGCAGTAAAAATTAAAATGTGAGCCTAAATTATATCTTTCCTCTTCAACATCTACTATATAATATACATTCAGAAAAACTCACTTGTTTAACATAATTGTATATTTAATCTACATCCTATGTCTTATATTTTTAAGACTAAATTGATTGAATACCAAAGAGCACTAATATTAGTGAATGCATATACTGATACATTTTCACATGTTTACTTAAAGGAATTTGTTATCCAAGTATCTAAAATTCACTCATACTGGGTACTGGTGGCTCTCGCCTGTAATCCTAGCTATTAAAGATACTGAAATCTGAGAATCACAATTCAAAGCCAGCCTGCGTAGGAAAATTCACGAGACTCTTATCTCCAATGAATCACTAAAGGCTGGAAGTAGAACTATGGCTCAAGTGTGGGAGCATCATCCTTGGACACAAAAGCTCAGAGCCAGAGCACCAATCCCGAGTTCAAGCTCCAGGATCATTGCCAAAAAGAAGAAAAAAGTAAAAATAAAAATTGCTTCAGCTTTTTTTTTTCCACTACTGAAGGGGAAAAGCGAGTTTCATTCTCATCAAGATAATAAATATTTATATATCCTTGATCTCAAAAATAATTTTACTATTGATAAACCCCTTAAATAATCATGGGTTAAAGAAAAATAAGTACAAAAGAAGGAGATGTACAAGGAGATGTTACTTACACAGTGTACTTCTCTGCGTTTGTCAGCCCTATACTATGCAATAGGTATTCCAGGATGTCTTCTTAGGAGTCTGTAGCTATACTTTTTGTTTGTTCAATTGAGCTAGGTTTTCCAACAGGGCTGAATGGTATATCTCACAGCCTTTGAATGCCACAGTGTCTCCAATTATCTACCTGTCTCGGGGATTTCTCTTAGTGAGTATTCAGTATTAGGAAACCCACTCATTGAGCTGAAGAAAATGAATAGGCCATTCTGGTTGTTGGTATAATAAAGACTTCTATCACAAAGAATAAACAACTAAATGAGCAGCAATAAACTTAATTTGCACATTAGATATGCTTTTCCAAGTTCCGACATTTCAGTTGAAAATAATGCTGAAGCAATGAGGCCTATAATTGAACATCCAAAACTTCTCCAGTGGGGAAACAAAAACAAATGTTGCCTGCAAACATGATCATTTTTATAGCCTGCTGTTACTTTGCTTTTTAATAATTTTCCAAATGCCAGATCAAGTAATTTTCCCTTTTTTAAGGTGAATTTCATATACCTCTTAGTGTATAGGCACTATGTAATTTTAATCTAAGTCCTCTAAAATAAAATCCCTTAAACTCTCTTTCCTTTGGAGTCCCTGTTGGTGTCTTGGCAACATGTCTTCAAATTACATCCGGCTTCTTGCAAGGATCTAGCAAGGCGGCCGCTAATTGCCCTTGCAGTGTCTGAATGGAAAATTGCCTTATCCTGGAGCATTAGTGAAATAGAAATTTCTGACAAACAGTGCAGATAACTTCAGAATCCTCTTAACACTGATAAGCCATATCAGCTAAAAACTAAGCTGGGAAATATCTTCCTCTTGTAACTATTATCTTTTTATATGTTATCCAACAACAACATTTCTTGCATGACTGAGGCTGATAAGTAAATTCAAAGAGAGATGATTGTTTTATCAGCTGTACTGAAATTTCTCATTTGCTCTTCAGCACTTTATTACATTTAAGGTCAGCATATACTGAGTTGCGGTTGAGAAGCAAAATTATATTTGACTCTGTTTTAATAATCAGATGAGCATTTATCAGAGAGAGACACACACAAATATATATATCAAACCATCTCAACAAAGAGTTATATACTCAACAGACAAGAAAATGGTGGAACCAATTCATATTCATACAAATTTGTCCCAGACTAAGTTTGTGGATTGCTAGACTATGAAGTGATCATTCTTTGGCATGGCTATCTTTAACATTTGAAGTGATCATTCTTTGGCATGGCTATCTTTAACATTTTCCTATAAAAGGCAATTAGATACAGTCAAATTCCTAATTAGCATTCTAATTAAAATGGTGTGTATGATGATGACACAATTTAATAAAATCTATACTTCACAGATCAATAATAATAACAATGATTTCTAAAAAATTTACTCATACGTGTTTCATGTGCTTATGTAGTTACTCTGTTTATACATGCTTTTGTATAATTGAATATAGATTAATATTGCATAGGGTAGGTTTTGCTGCTGGAAAGGTAAGATATTTTGTTTCAATAATCCCAGCAAAGAACATGAAAATTACACAAAGATGTAGGCTGGCCTACTGAATTATCTTATTCCACCATTTCTGCCTTGTAAGTAGAGTAGAGTATTTGTGGATTCTGATGTGCTTTATAAATAAAGATCTCAAAGTGCACATCCACCTCTTCCCATTTCACTTAGGACATTGTCTGGGGGAGTACAGGGCATTTGTACCTGCCTTGAACATATAATTGTTATCAGAACAAAGTGAGCAGCACCTGCTCACCATCTTCTTATTCAACATTCATGTGAGTCTTCTGTCATTCTTCTCCATCAGTTATTAATGCAAGTGAGTGACATCATACCAAAGGTTTAAGAATCACTTGAGGGAATGAGAGTACATTCAGTCATCTCATTCTATCCAATAATTTGGGGTTTTATTTAGCCTTTGGAGTGAAAGGATGCCCGTTCTGCACGTAAGCAGGAAATCTACTGGTCCTTCTAAGGTACTGTGGACCACATACCGGTGTAAATCACTAGTTTGCTTTCAGAACAAACATCTCTCCTACTGATCGCCTCTGTCTTCCCTGCTTCATTTGAATGCCTCTAGACTTGTTCATGTCTGCAGGATTTAACTACAAAGCTTTTTTTATCCTCTATTATAGCTTAATCAACTACTGCTATAAAATAAAAGCATACTGCATGTGCCTTTTAACTTTACAATGATATTTTAAAAATAATATCTTCCATTTTTCCCCTATACAAACTGTCATTTCCTCAAACACAAAGTGGTGGTACATTTCAGCATATGAGAACTGACAGTGGGTAGTTGCTTATAGCTTGAAACACTGTGTCCATCCTTGTCTTAAAAACTGACGACAGCACAATTTTAAGGAAGGATTTTTTTTCTTTTTCAAAATGTACCACACTGGTGGGATTTTGACACATCAAATTTTATCAATCACATTTCCCTCAGAGTGTTTCAGACAACTGTTGACATAATTTAATATGCCTGAAACAAGTTGGCAAAAATATCTTCCTAGGAAAAAGGTGGGTATTTATTTTCCAGAAGCCATTTTAAATGATAGTTGAAGTTAGCAGCTATTTTATCCAATATATTTTTAATAGAAGAAAATAGAGAAAAAGCATCAATTGCTGAATTTAATCATTTGGGCTTAATTAGCTGCTCATATTGCTTTACTAAGACAGTCATTTTTATCATCTGGGAGGTGAGAAATGATAAAAGTGACATGGTTTCCAGTAAACATACTAGTTTTATGAGCTGAGATTAAAAATAGTAAAGTAGTTAAATGGAAAACAGACACTTCTGATACTAATTATGTCCCTTGGTGATAAATAGAGGTTGGATTGATACTAGTTTAAAAATCTTAAAGAAATGTAATATCACAAAGACATGAATGACTGGTTATATGCCTTTAACCCATTCCTTGATGGCACAATACGGTCAAAACTTTCTCAAAGATGCCCAAGCCAACTGAAATACTAAGCAACTCTACTGAGCCCTCACTCACCTTCTAGAGATAAAGTGTTACCTCTCAAAAAAAAAAAAGAAATGTAATAGTCCATATTTTCCATCCTAAATTGTACCAGCATATCTGTTTACTGTAAAAGGGATATAATAATGACTCACAAGACCACTGTGATTTAATACTTTCACTTTGGAAAAAAACCCTTTATTATAATAGAGGGTCTATTTTACTGATTATTAGAACTACATTGTTCAAAAATGGACTAGGTGTGTATCAGGTAGTAGCCTTATAGCCACGTAAACCATTCCTACATAGAGAACCCCGACATGACATTTACTGGGTAATACTTTTCATTTCCTTTATCCAAAGGTGTGGTTCCACATAGTAACATGTTTGTAAAAATTCAAATATTTCAAAGTATAGGTTTTAATATTGCAAAAGTTATATATTGGTGGAGGAGTGTAGTTGTGGAGGTGGGAGGGAAGGGATGGTAGGGGAAAAACAAAGGAGGAGGTAACAATGCTTGATAGGAAATGTACTCATTACCTTGCTCATGTAACTCTAACCCCTATGTACAGTATTTTTACAATAGAAAACTTATTAAAATATATTGGTAACATTTTTAACTCTCAGTCCTGAGGACAGGACTCACCACCGAGGACAGTGCCAGAACTTTCAATGAAACTTTCAATGAAATCCAGGTATATTATACCAACCACAATATATGTGCTTGACACAGTGATACAGGTCAGGAGATGCATAGGCATTTCTAATATGCCTAAAAGAACAAATGAAGATGATAAGATACCTTTCACGACGAGACTGCCCGTGTTCCTTGCAATGCCAAATTGATTGGTAGCTACACAAGTATAAGAGCCAGCATCTGACCTGGTCACGTTACATATCTTGAGGCCACCATTTTCTAAGAGGAGCACTCTAAAAAGGAAACCAGATTAAAGAAAGTGAGGCTACTTTGACATGAATAAATCAAAACCACAACTTGTGTCACTCTCAAACGTTACTCACCATGAATGTATTTGATTAAATAAACATAGTTCCTTTCCTTAGCACTTTTAATGTCTACACAACATGGTTGGGAGTCTCGACAATGTTCAACGTTGCTAGAAAATGGAAGGAATCATCTATGCCCTTCCATGGGCACAGGGAAGATGAAGGATTCATGGATCACATGGGATTCAATGTTCCTAAAGTATATGGGATACAAAGGAGCTATAGCTTAGAAATTCAAGTGTTTTGGAGAATTATCTCTACTGGGGTTTCTTTTTTCTTCTGAAATTCAGAAATCATTCAAATAAATATCACAATGGCACTGTAATCAGGGAAGTCTCCCAAGCTTTTAAAAGAGAAAAATCATCATCAAAGATTATAATGGAATGAAAAAGAAAAAATTTGAACCTTGCCCAATTTTAGACTTCCCTTACAAATCGAGTTCCAACCTCTTAAAACATGCAGTTGTAGAAACACTGGGATGTTAGGATTTTTACCAAAGGAAGTGATGACAAATTAATTTATAAGCAATACAGCTCTAAAAAAAGGAAAGGCAAGACAATTTTCATGCATGTTATATCCATTAACAACAACAAAACAGTATTTGTTGCATCGCAAATATATCATTGTTTCTAATATGGGTATAACATGAAATGCAGCTAATATAATTAATTATATCCAACTTGAAACACAGAGACATTAGCCAACAGGAGTTTTATAACAACAGCTTCAGATGTTAAGCTTGTTATAAATGAAGGATTCCAAACACTGTCAGTGAGGGGCAAGAGCAGGGAACGTTAAATGACACAGAGTAGATACTTTAGAGGTCATTCTCATAATGTATTGTCCATGATGGACATCTGATAGTATATTTACTATCTGCAATATCTAGCTTAATAGATTACACATTTATATTAAACACTGAATTGTAAGTTTCATGTGTTTGCTCACCTCCATAGTCCTAGCTAGTTATAAGATCAAAATCAGGAGAATAGAATTTGAAGACAGCCCAGGCAAAAGCTCACTAGACTCAATTTCAACAAATAAAAAGCTGGGCAAGGTGGAGCACAGTGGCCATCCAGCTACCTGGGCAGTGCAGCTAGGAGGATCAAGGTCCAGGGTAGCTCAGGCACACATAGGATACCTTATTAGAAAAAAAATCTACATTAGATGTTATAACAAAAGCATAATGGGTTGGAATGTGACTCAAGTGGTAGAGTGTCTCTGAGGTCCAACAGCAAAACAATAACAGTAACAAAGAGATTTTAGTGTACATCAAACTTCTAGCCAAATGCATTTCTTTAGAACAAATGAAAAGAAATCAATGAGAGAAGGATTTACATACATCATCTACCTCTAGCATTTACGAATGACTGAATTTTGTTTCAGTCAGTGGCATAGAAACACTGAATATTGGTAACTAAAACATATTGCTTGATAAAAAATAATTTACTTCTGCTATCTAGCAGCCATCAAACAAGTTTACTTTTCAAAACTGTTTGAAAAGATAATGAAGAGATAAGAAGCACCCAATTAAGGTCAAAGTGAACCCAGAGACTGGCAGTTTTAGATAGGATAAAATGCATTGAGCATTTTACAGAACCTTGTAGTTTATGATTTGGGTAACATTTATAGATAAAGATAAAAACTATTTTATCTCCTATTTTTCCTTTGAGAAAGAGTAGTTGAAAGTATAACTTTAACTGGACGATGGTCAGAACATACCAATAAGGGATATTAAATTCTTCTGTGTTCACTCTACTTAGGCTACACTAGTTGCTTTAAGAACACAGGCTCACATATAAAGTTGGCTTTCTGGGGTGGGGAGGGGACAGAAAAATATTCTAAGAAAAGAAATGGATGAACTGATTTAAAAGACTAAGTCAAAGCCCAACAAAATAAGTATAAAGAGAGGGAGGGCCAAGAGAAGGGTTAGGAGGAAGAAGGAGGAAGGGCAGAGAATGTAGGCAATTGTATATTATACCACAGAATTGAGAAATACAAGGGACAGAGTAGGGCGATGGGAACTAAAGATTTTGAAGTGATGGCACAGATCAGGATGCATTGTACCCCTAAACTGCTTTTTTAAGAGGCAAAAAATTCAATATGTAACCTAAAATTAAGGTAAGTCAGGGAAGGCATGGGCTGGGAGGGATGAGAATATCAAAGAGGTGATAGTGGTCAAGATGCACTGGATTCATAAGCTGTGTCCGTGAATTGCAGCTCCCTTGTACAACTACTTAACCATGACAAAAACATTTTTAAGGGGCTGGGAATGTGGCTTAGTGGTAGAGTACCTGCCTAGCATGCCTGAGGCCCTGTGTTTGATTCCTCAGTGCTACATAAACAGAAAAAGCCAGAAGTGGTGCTGTGACTTAAGTGGAAGAGCACTAGCCTTGAGCAAAAGGACATGCCCAGGCCCTGAATTCAAGCCCCAGGACTTGCCAAAAAAAATTTAAAATTTAATTTAAATTTAAAAACATTCACCAACAATTAGCAAAGAGAACAGGAGGTAATAATGTGATTCCTTGCATACTGTAGTTATATTTTTCATATTGTGATTTAATGTTGAGTTTACCATAGTAATTAGACAACAGATGATCAAATTATGAAAGAAAATTGGCATGTATCATGGAATTATGGAAAAGGCTTTATATATTCAAGCATGTGTGGTAGAACAATGTTATCCCTATTTTTCTTTTTTAAATTTATTCATCAAATATTTGGTAGATACTGACTATGTAGGAAGCCATATGTTAGTTGTTATAAAAAGGGAAATGAGAAATAAAGTGTTAAATATCATGAGTCATTATTTTCCATCATAGTAAAAATTCCTTGTTCAAAATATGAGGTGATCAGCTACTTGGAACTGACTTTATACAGCCATGCTACTGAGTGTGTAACAAGTGTTAGATCACTGAATCCTCCAGATAAATTCTGGGTACACTATGGTCATCTCCAATTCACAAACCATGAACCAGTACACAAAGAAACACACAGGATATCAAGGCAGTATCTATATCAATAACTCTAGGTAGTATATAACCAAGATGTTAACAAAAAGCACTTATTCTTATCAAGCATTCTTTAAGTTTCTAAAACCTAATTTATCAAACATTTACTAAAACCAGCCCTAATTTCATAAACATAGGTGTGGGTGAGTTTATTTGCCAAGAATGCCCTTTAATACTGGAGGTTCTTAATTAGAATGAAGTGAAAGGTGTGTGTGTGTGTGTGTGTGTGTGTGTGTGTGTGTGTGTGTGTGTGTGTGTGTATACATGTACATGCAAATGTGTGCCTATCGGTAGTCCTTTTTTAAGTTCTTAGATTTCCTGAGACCTTAAAGGCAGGCATAACACTGTTATACCCTTGTGATTGAAGCATTTTACCCATTGATGTTTCAACCTCAAGGTAATGATGGCAAAGTGACTACTGAAGATTGTTTTTCATCTATTCAACTTTTTATAGTATTATTAACTATAGTGGGAAAGAGTCTGTGAAGGCTTTTGGGGTCAAAGTTTATATCTGACTGAGCCACAGCACATTAACAGCCCAAGTCTCCAAGGTTCTTATGTGCAGCACAGGGAGAATAATTCTACCTATGTCATAGTCACAAAGACCAAATGCTGCTAATGGTTTAAAACAAGTGTAATACTGTTCCTGACCCCAAGTTAGAAGTTAGTAGGTAACGTTTTAATGAACTGATTTCTCATCTTCTCTAAGAATATTAGCTACTGCTATACTTCTAGGAGAAACACCAACTCTGGGAAGAGAAGGAAAATTGTTATTGTGGTTTAGTTTGAAGAAATAGATCTAAAAGCTATATACCAGGTTTTAAAATCTATAACTCTATAAACATAAAATAAATTTTTATTAATATATAATTTCTGTACAGATTTGGTACTTTCAGTGATTAGTATGCCCATCACCACCTTGCACCATTTCTATTCAAATTCCCCTCTTCTAATTGTTTTGGGATTTCACTGCTGAATTATATTCACCCTATTATACTTCAGAACACTAGAACTTATTTATATTGTCAAAACATAATGTGACACCTGTTAACTGACCTTTTCCCATTTCCCTACAAACACCACAATTGTTCAGTCTCTGGAACCATTATTCTGAACTTCTGAGATCAACTTACTTAGGGTTATACATACAAGTGATGCTATCTAGTTTTCATTTTTCTGTACCTGGCCTCTTTTACTTAAGGAAATGTGATGTATGCACAATGTAATATTTTTCGCTCATGCAAAGCAAGGAGTCCTGACATAAGTAATCACATGGATACCTTTGGAGGACAGTATTCAAGGAGCCAGATACAACGCAAAGTATCTTCAATGTTCAATTTCAATTCGTAAAGCTCTCCCTTATTGTGAAACTTCTTATCTTGATCATTTGGTCTTTCTGATCCACAGTGTAGTTAAATTCTAGGTGCCCATCAAATTATTCTTATCTGCTCAAATCACTATTTCCTCTTTGCTCTTCTCTCTGATTGAGACTATTATCTCATACTCAAGATGGTTTCTGTTGCTACTATTTTCTAATCCTTGCATCTGAGTAGGCCCAGCAAGATGTGTGAGACTTTAAGTAACCTATAGTTATCCTTTTATCCTTTTCTAGACGGTTTTTATTTTAAGGTCACCAATTTCTGGCCTTTAATTTGTGATATCCATATGTTCTCTGCTTACCTCTGCCACTACGATCATTTCTGTAATAATACTTTCCTGCTCTTCTTTATTCTCAAATATCTATTTCATTAGAATATTTCATCTATTTCACACAATCAAATGAGAAGTCTGCCTTCAATTACAAAGCTTAATAACCTATTTAGATAATCAAATTATAAATTATGACATTTGCATTTAAAATGATCTGCATTTAACTGATGGAGATGTTATTTCTCTAATTCTATGATTGCTACAAAAGGCAGGATTTAGAACAAGCTGGGCCTGATGGTAAGTGACAATGGGTAATTCTTATAAAGGTGTGAGAAAATAAGAGCATATAGACCTGAGCTAACACCATATGTAAACATTTCAAGGTTAACTGATGGGTTGAAGGCAGCCTTCAGAGAGTGACTGAACAAGGAATACTTCAATCTTCTGACTGTCAAAGAGGTAAGTAACACAACAAGGTAAATAAAAGTAATAGATGCCTTATACACTTGCCTGATTTTATCCCCTTCATCTACCTGATGAGCTACTGTGAATAAGACACCAGGAAGGCAGTGAATCACATCCTATTAGCTTGCAGGATTGCTTTATTTGGAACATGCACATCAAATTTGTGTCATTATAATAAACTACATAAACTCTACAGTCTAGGCTCTGCCATTGATCCTTAGATTATGTCTACTAACCATTCATAACAAACTATATATGCATATATAAAATGACGATTAATATTTCCATCGATTATGTGAGTGAATTTAATCTAGTATGTCACTAATCTTTCATTTTCTTGCATACATAAAACATAGGTACATATATAGATCCCAAGGTATAAAGAGAAAAATGAGAAAAGTCTGATATCTTTGTTTGATACCATTCATAGCCCATCACAAAATTTGAGGACATAGAAGATTTACCTAAATTTTTTTAACTGATAGAAATTAGGACAGTGGGCAATTAAAATTTCTTATAGCTGAAACTAGAGCAATACTGCTATTTTTATCATACAATTATTAACTGGAGTATTGCTTCCAGTCCTGTCTAAAGATAATACAGTAGACCATGAAATTTTAATTGACTGTTTAATTTTACTGATATCTGGGAAATGTAAAATAGATTGGATTAAAATGAGTTAGTTGAGAAGTAGAAAAGTGTGTATAAATTTTTACTCTTCACACAATTTAATTTCTAAGTATAATGTCCCATTGGATTACATTTTAGATCAAACATTGATATTTCATCTTAATGATTGTTGCATATGATTATCATAGCTAAGGTATAATATCTGCTTTTCTCAATGTTGGTTAATAAGTTATCTTTAAGAAAATTCCTTCTTTTATAAGCTACAAAATAAAATGATACAATGATCTACAAACTAATTAATGCCAAGCTCGCTCATTTAAGTACCAATAAAAAATTTCATTTCCAACTCTTTGTGTCAATAATTTTAAATGGCACTGATGAACACTGAACAGAAAACAGCTAACACACTTGGCCAGGCTAAAGTTAAAGATTTAATCAATAAACAAACAGGAACCTAATCTATAATTCTATATATGACATCATCTCTTGTAAAATAAGAAAAAGAAAAAGAAGAGGGAACCATAAATTGCTAGTACAGAAAAATCCAAGTTTGATCAGGATTCAGATTTTCTAAGGTATCTATGAAAGACACATTTCTGGGTATCTTTAAATTACTTTTTAAAAGCCATTCTCAACAGACAAGAGAAATGTTCATGTTAAACCAATTAAACAGCTGAGACTATATAATTCCCATGTACTCATTACAAAGATGATTCCAGGTCTTTATGTACCTAACTGAAAGGATTTAATCAGCAAAGGGTTGTTTAGAAGTTTTACCTAGGGATTAGAAATTGACTCTGACTTGTTTTGATAAGATGAAGACATTATTGCTACCAGTCTCATTTCAATTTTTCTTTCTAGATTTTCCAGTTTCTGCTATTGTATTTTATGTCTAATGTGTAATTATGGGTATGAATAGTCAAGTGATTCAATGTAAAGACTTTGGTTCAATTCCCCTAACTGCAGAGCAGAAACAAAGAAGCAAATATTCAGGCTTCAGGATCTACAGATATAATTTAAGTGTCAGCTTTGTAGTGGCTTGCACAGAGCACAAACACAAACTCAGGGTGACTGAATCATGACACGAATTAGGAGATGGTAGATAACAGCAGTTCCTAAATAACATAATTATTTCCTGTCATGATGAGTCTTTACACAGACGGCATGCCAAAGTTTGCAGCTAGGCTGACTCTCAGAAAATGTTAGGAAATGTGATTTAAGGATGGAAAGCTTAGCTAAATTAATTCAGTGGAAATTTAGCTCTTTGCTAGAAGTAGTAAAAGATACAAAGAAGTATCTCTACTTGCTGAATTCTTTTGAGATGGCTGAGACTATACAAAAACAAATTAATATAGAACTCATACATTAACATGCTCTACAGCTCAAGCAAATTAAAAAAAATAAGATAGGAAATCATAAAGTTGGCTGAGAATGACAACAACAACAAAAAGTTGAGGAACATGAGACTTTAGAAATTTTAAAAAGAGGTGGACCCATTGCAACAATGAGATGTACAAGTCCTTATGTTGAAAAATGAACTCAATAATTTTGATTAGTGGGGAGAGGGTTGAGTAGGGAGGGGCAGGTAGAAGGATGGGAAGGGATGGGAAGGGGAAACAAAGGAGGAGGCTACAATGCTTGATAAGAAATGTACTCATTATCTTGTCCATGTCATTGTAACCCCTCTGTATAGTATTTTCTCAATAAAAAAAATTAAAAAGAAAAAAGTCTCTCCCAAAAATAGCTAGAGAGGAACTACATAAATATCCAACTGATGGGAGAGAGTTGCTCAGGCAGATTGGAGAAGTGTGAACAAGAAAGGATACTTTTGTTATTGAGTTTGTGTTTTGCCTTTGTATTTACATTTATTATGATGGCCTATTTTATTTCCTTTTCAAAGTTTTGAAATTTTACAAACATAAAAGTTGTATCTGTCTTAACCTTTGAGATAGACAGGCTTGAGATAGAGCCAGCTTACCTTACATTGTAACTTCATTTCCAAGGTCCTTGGTTGTCATGAGGTATGAAAAGTGATGAATCTGAGCTAGGAGATTAGTGCTTACTTAGCCCGTTTCTCTCTGCCTTTCTGTAAACACAGTGATCTCAGAACATCAATCTGGGAATTGATCCCCTTCTCTGTTTTGAGCATGGTTTTCAAACTGCTGTGTGTGGGTGGAATTTTCAATTCTGGGTCCCCTTGGGCTACTGAATTATTATATTCCTTAGAGACTATAACACTAGATTTACAAGAGGAGTTGTGAAAAGGAATCTGTTGGAATGTGACTTCTTGCTATTAACCCTTGCTTCTTACAAATTCATACCCAAATCCATTCCTTGTTGAGGCAGAAGTAGTTTATTGGTGTTGGCTGAATTTTCAAAACTCTGTCTACATGTCATAAAAATCATATTGTATGTTTCATCAAAAATCTAATCCATGATTTGATCAGTACGGATGCAGGATGTAAATCACTAGAAGGACTTAATTACTTATTCACTGATATGAATCATCACGAGTTCATCCACTGGACCACACAGATTTATCCTATGCCTATAACTGATAAAAATAGATTGATGATATATGTTACTCTTTAGAGAAGAACTTTTAACCCAACTCTGAATTACAGAGAAAAATAATGTGTATAATAATAATAATACTCTTTTCCATTTCTCAAATGAACAGAACTAATTAGAAATCTAATTAAAACTTATGGTTTGACAATTTATAGTTATAGATGATTTTTGGTGCCCAAGCTTTTTAGAACTGAATTATTTTCCATAACTTATTGGTTATGTGACTCAAAGTGTGAAATTAAGCAAGTTTTACTAGCCTGTTTTTACTGATCTTAAAACACAATTACTGTTCATAGGTATACTACAAAAAACTACATTAAATGTTATATCTAACATCTTGATACACTCTCTGCCAATGAGAGGTGTTGTATAAAGAAATACAGTCATCAGTATCATCATTTTTCTATGATTAAACTCAGGGCCAAATGTAGAGATGAGAGATTTCTGACTGTATTAGTTAATATAATCTGAGGTAGAAAGAAAAATGTATGTTATTAAGTCTAACCAAACTTATCTTAAGTAGACAGTCAACTTTTAGATGACTCAGAATAATATGAGTCTCTTTCATTTCTATGCAGAGGAATCTTTAAGGAAATGTCTCTTCTTTGATTGGGCTGGGAAGGTAGCTCAGTGGTAAAGCATTTGCCTTGCATGCTTGAGGCTCTGGGTTCGATTCCTCAGTACCACAAAAGCAGAAAAAAAAGGTGGAAGTGGTGCTGTGGCTCAAGTGTTAGAGTGCTAGCCTTGAGCTGAAGAGCTCAGGGACAGCGCCCAGGTCCAGAGTTCAGACCCCACAACCAGACCCCCCCAAAAAAAATCTCTTCCTTGAATATGTATATTGAAGGAAAGTCACTATCTCAGTGGAGAAGTGCAATATGTTGCCTCCAAGTTTTGAGCTTGGTTTAAAGATATGCACGTAAGATCTTCTCCCTTTTTCTGTGCTGAGAAAGCTTTCTGCTCATCTTCAAGGGTCAACCCTGTTACTTTCAATGTGATAAGATCTTTCTAACTCTTCCAAGTCAAATTAGTGAATGGTACTCTCTGTCATCACCTACTAGTGATGTACATGCCCCACTTCATCAGAGCCACGGACCCATCTATTTTCCCTTGAGATTCTGAGCTCATTAGAAAGACTGCATAGAGAATTTCAAACTCTGTAATGCAAAAAATAAAATAAAATATATTAACCCAGAATAGTTCACAAACTCATAACGTTGATTTGCCTCTGTATTTATAAATGAGTGAATAGATTAACAGGTCACACCTAGGAAGCTGACTTCTCATTACAAAATAGTAGTCATTAAACTACCATCTTGGGAAACCTCAGATTACCTTAAGGGTAAAAAATGGAGAAGGCACTGAGTATGACTCTGGTTTTCCTTCCAGGACATGAGGCAGAATGGTTTGATTTTATTTGTTTCAGAAAATTAGTTCTTACACAAATTCCATTGCAAACAGAAAAAAATAAAAAGAAGAAATAAATAGGAAAATAACAGCAAGAGACTGGAACAATGCTCTAGTAATACCATGTCATTTCCAAGATTAACAGTATTGGTCCAGCTTATATTTCTTCAACTATGTTATATAGGCATCATTTCTCTCTCTGCTTATTTAACTTCTTTATTTCTATAGGCTCACGATCATCAATAGAAATGTACTGGGTAACATATGAACAACCATTTTGTTTTTAAGTAAGGGACATTATTGTTCTTTAAGTATGTAAGTAATCAGTCTTTTTTTTCTAAAGCATCACACCAAGAACAAAAGGTCATTTGTATAAATTACATGGAAAATTGACCTTTTCTGTCTATAAAATTATGCTCTTGAATATTTATGTGAATTTTGAAAGATAGAAATGTCACTGAGAAATTAGAAGTGAACACCAACAGTAGGTGAATACTATTCACATGTTCAAAATGTAATAGAACAGATGACTAAACATCTTTTCCATGGTGAAGTAAGATGAAGAGGTAAAAGTTTAGCATGGAAAACAAACTTCTGGTGAGGGGGGAGTAGGGGAAGGAGAAGAATAAATGAAGAAAGCTTGTATTTTGTCTGAGGATGTGTGTGCATCAAACTAGTATTTCTCCAGTGTTATTCAAAGCCTCAGCTTTACTTGAGGTCTGAAGGGGTAAACTTGTAAAGTACATATTGTTCTGCACTGTTCCTCAGCCACAGAATCAAAATCCTGGGCACAATATGGCATCTACCTTTGCTATCAAGGTCTCCTGATACACAATCAAATTTGAAACTGACTGACAAAGCCAATGAATTTACAGCAACTCTACAATGAAGTTGATCCACTTCGCTTCGCCAGATGTAGTATAAGAATTTATGAGATGGTACTTATTTTTGGTGAACCTTCTTTCTTTGATGTATTTCCCTTGGTCGAAGACCACAGGAAAACATTTTAAATAAGGACTTCCGGGCAATCATAGTCCAATGCAAGACAGAACTCACCAGACTTATGGGCTTACAGGCAGACTTTACATCTTTAATGAAGCAGACCCAGGCAGGCAGGTGGTTCTGTGTGCACTGTGTAAATGGGTGAGAGACTGGGGAAGGCCAGGGGGAATAAAAGAAAGAGGATTAGCTGGCAAGAGGGAAAACGAGAGTAAGGCAGGCCAGGACACACACAGGATTTCAGCTTGTTACATCTCCCTGTGACACAGGCAGGAGTATCAGATGGCTCCTGACATCTTCAACATGTATTCCCTTGGAAAGGCTCACCTTAACAAGGCTCTCAGGAGTTGAGGATGAACAATTTAAAATTTTATTACACAGAGGCAGCACAGAAGGGAGGTCTTAATAAGCCTGGCATTATGCAGACTGTCATTCTGCCTTAAACATGGGAACATATGGTTCATTTGCCTACTTGATAGCCATGCTACCTGATGTACGAAGCACTATTAAATTAAGGAGTGGGTGATACAAAATAAAATTAGGTGTATTTGCTTGTTTATTAGGAAGCTCTACAAGGAGGAAGAGGCCTGGGGAAGGCTGTGTGGATGCATCCTGCCTAATCCTGCCTTGAAAAGATGTGTGGAGAGGCTACTGTATTATTAATAGTGAGTGTTTAGGAGAAAAGTAAAGGGGGGAAGCAGCAATGACTTAGAAGGTGTACATTGTAAACTACTGAAGGAGAGAGACTCGTAGAAGGGTTTCTCTTCCATTCCTGCAACCAGATCCCCATAGGCTGGTGGTCCAGGAGGGAAGTGAGCACAGAGAATCTTCCCATTGTCATGTTGAGCCATCAATAGGCTCTGTAACAAAAAGAACCACTTTTCCATATAGTTTATCCAGGAGAAAAAGTGAATCAAGACAAACTACTTTTTATTCTGTTTCTCATCTATGTTCTCCTTTATACTGTGATGTTCATTCAAATGGTTTTTTCTAAATTACGTGCTTATTGATGAAAAAAGAAAGAAAGAGAGAAAGGAAGAAAGAAAAAGAAAAAAGAAAGAATGAAAGGAAGGGAGGAAGGAAGGAAGGAAGGAAGGAAGGAAGGAAGGAAGGAAGGAAGGAAGATCAAGTGATTAGACCAATAGCAATCTCTTTTTTCTTGCCATGGAGAACTGTGGGACACTTTCTTTCTCCTTCATTTTCTTCTCCCTTATCTTGGCTTCCCCACTTCTCTACCTCTTTTTACAACTTTCCTCACACCCTCTACTTCAGTGGCTTACTGTGTCCACAAGAATGGTCTTGAGATGGTAAAGAGCCAGATAAAATAAGGTGGCATGTGTACGCTCCAAGAATGGGTCGTGAAGACAAAAATATGGCATATGAACTGCTTATTGTTGGAAAGGGTGACATGCATCAAGGTGTGTTGCACTCATAATTCTGCTCTGTAAAATGGCACCTCCTTTGTGCAACTACTTGAAGATGCTAAAAGTATTATTTAAAGACAAAAATAAACTGAATAAGATTCCTGAACATTTAATGGCTTTGTCTGGCTTCAAAAGGGCATGCTTTGACCCAGTGCCCAAGGCCATCCGGGGTTCAATGGTAACAATGCTGTAGGATAAGGCCCATATAATCCATGGTTTGATAAGGTCTGATCAAAAAACATATAAGTGGGTAAGTAGGCAAAGATAATGGAATTGGTTGCAGCGAAGGCCAAGTCTCCTTCTGTTTCAAGCCTGTGGAAAATGATCACATTCTGAGACCAATTCCCAAGGGGTAGAATTTCTAGAATCAAGTGAACTTGATTGTGAATGTTGAAGTGCCTTTGTATTTAGCTTTACAAGACTTCCTCAGGGAATAGCGGTAGCTGTCTAACTACTTAATCTGTGATAATATTGATCCTTATAACTCCACCAGCACAGGGAACAACACAAAACCGATGTTCTAATGTTTAGAGATATGTAAAGTGCCCAGCAAATAAAAGATGTTTAGAATGCTTATTTTGTTATTATTGACAATTTGGCATGCATTGGGATTTGATGTTTTAGCATTTTTTTAAAAAGGGAAGTGTGGAGAATCTTATGAATTATGTATGGATTTCTTTTATTATTCTTTCAATAACAGGACAAATTTTCTTCTTTCCCTCTCTTTGATTTTTATTCTTCCTAGCTTGCATGTCCACCAAAATAAAAAACACAGGTGATTCAGGCATTGTGTTTCATGCTGGCTGTTCAGTGGGTTTACGTTTCCTATTAAATTCAAGAGATGATCCCTGAGTAGGTAACCAGCAGTTTCTGGGCATAAGGAGCCCCATCTTGGACTTTTGATTTCTGTCAGTTCACTTGCTAAGTATTTCCACAAGGAAAAGCAGAAGTGATTCATCAAACTTAGCAGATGTGGAATTGATTCCCTCAGTTGCCTGACAATGCCTTGCAGAGATGAGCCTCATCTACATTCACATGGAGTTTCCACTGCTGTTGCTCTGTCTGCTGGGTGGAAGCATGCACACCTGGGATCTGAATTAGCGGGAGGCTGATGGCACCACATGCATACGAGGGTCCTGCAGCACATGTACATGATGATGGTAAATGTTTGCAACGGCCTCAGAGCCTGTGCGGCCCACCTGAGCTTCTACCGCAGATGGTTGCTTGAGGCTTGTACAAAACCACACACACACACACACACACACACACACACACACACAAGAAGTACTGTTTCCCCCAAAATGGATCAACTGAGAGCCAAAGAGATTAAAGGATTTACTCTAAGTTATCTATAGTGAGACTGAGGTATACTCAGTCTCTCATGCTGTCACTTTTCTGAATTACTAAGAGTGGCCAAAGTGAATTATACGGTTCATGACACTAAGTGTTCATCCCCTAAGAATCTGTAGGAATGTGATTGGGGTAGAATAGAGGCCCAAAGAATATTTGTGGAATGTAAGAGTGAAGATACAAATGGAAACATTATGGGTCTATTAATGATTAAAGCTCTTGGGATAATTTCAAACTGTATGGAGTCAGTGAGACAAAGTGATTTCACATTGAATTTTGTTCACTGAATTAACATCATGAAATATTTATTGAGGCGTATGTTTCAGGTTGGTGCTGAACATTGGAGCTATGTTGGGGAGTTTAACAGTGCTGCTGACTACCTTTGAATAACAGACACACTTGCTAAAAGAGCACTCTATAAGTTCTGGATCCATTTTAGCTCAGATCATTTGAGCTATTTGATAACTCATGGCCATGATCCCACTTATTTCCATCAGGTGGTAACTTGAGAAAACCACTGACAGACATAGGAAATTATAAAAGAGGAAACTTGCAACTTGAACATGCCAGTTAATGCTGTCTATCAATCATAGTCATCATGTATACAAGCAGTCTCTACTACGTAAGTGTGGTGTTTGATAATCCTTTTAAGTTTTCTTGTTCATGTTATTTCATCTTAAGCAGTGATTTCAAAGAAAACAATGATATCATAACAGTTGAATTCAGGGTCAAGCTACTGACCAAGAAGAGAACTAAGACCAGTACACAAGCTTTCCAATTTCTAATTCAGTGCTGTTTTGAAAAATACCTTGTTTTACCCCCTCAAAGTATACCTTTTGCTGTCTTCAGTTTAAATCCTACAACTAACTCCCTGATATATGTAAAGAAACAATAGGATTGATGTTGCTTGATCACTTACTCCTAGAGGAAGCCAAACAACCCTTGGACTCATTTTAGTGCCATTACCCTAGTATTAGGTGGAAGGCTATTTTCCTAGCCATGCACATAGATTCTTACTGTAAAGATAGAACATTTAGCTTGTCCAGCCTTTGATGGTTGTTCATAGCTGAGTAAGGAATACATTAGCCATATTAAGAAAGGTTGCTAGATCTGAAATAATAACACATCAAGTAGAAATATATGTATATATATATATATATATATGTATGTATGTATGTAGGTATGTATGTATGTGTGAGTCTGCAGTCTCAAACAAGTAATTGAAATTGTCCTCCATTACCCTCAGAAAGTCAAAAGTTATAGAAAAGGAGACAGAAGATTCACTTTTCACTGGGAGCTGCATTGCCTACTGGCTCTTTAATAGAGGGTTTCTATTCATAAAAGAGAGGGAGATATTATCAAAATACATATTTTACCACCATTTTTATAAGTAGGCACTGCAGGATGATTCCTCTGAGTAGAATTCTTTAGGGCCCTCTCAACTCTCTCTAGATAGTTACACTTTACTGGCAGCCAGAGTTATTCATAGGGAAATTTCAAAGTAGACAGTGCCATATCAAAGTTTTATAACAGAAACTAAAATTGGACATTTCCCCACATAAGCATTTCCAAGGTCAAGAACTAAACACTTCTCCTAGGAATCACTGTGAAAATTTAAACTTATTTTGCTTTATCTCTTTCATTCCTCCTATATATAGAGTTGAGTCCTATCTTCCCAGAGAAGTCATGAATTACTAATGTCTACCTTTGCACTCATGACATATATACCACACACACACATATACACACATCACATATACACATACTAAATCATATAACCTTAATTTACATGTTCTAAATCAAAGGAGAAATGTTTTGTGCATTGCCTATTATGTTGATTGTGCTTTCTAAAGAATTCTTCTACGGTGGTGGCTCCATTCTAGCTGAAGCAGTGACCGTGTTAGGATTTAGGATCTACTCTGACAACACTGATTTTAAAAAGGGGGATTTCCATCCTGGAATAAAGAATCACTTTCTATCTAGTGCTTCAAGCCATCACTGTAGAAGAAAGGATCAACCTTAGACCTGATGGGTCTGAAGATACCATTTGAATTGGTGTGCTTTGAAAAAAGTGAATTTTCAAATTTGTTTTATAGAATCCTATAAAAGAAAATGGCTTATCAAAATTTCTATTCTAAATAGGATTTAATATGAACTAGATTCTTGTTCAGTAGACCACATTATCTCTATGGTGAAAAGTAATGTCTCCTTTCTTTTCCTTTCTTTTCTTTCCTTTCTTGCTCCCTCCCTTCCTCCTTCCCCCCTTTCCTAAAATTCCTTCCCTCACTTCCTTCTTCCTTTCTTCTTTCTCTTCCTTCCTTCCTTCTTTCTCTTCCTTCCTGCTTTTGTACCTTCCCATCACCATTATTATTTTTAAATTCAACTTGTTTAGAAGTCCTCATTAAAAAAGACTGCAAAAAAGTGATTAAACCAACACAAATTGTAGTGTAGATGATCTACTTTCCAATAAGCAGTTTGAAGTCATGTACTTAATGAAACAGTCAGGTCAGAAGCCAATAGAAAAGGGGACAGGGCAGGAAACACACAGAGAAAAAAAGTCTTCTGGAGATGCTGCCTCTCTTGCCCTTTGCAAACCACTACTCAGTGTAATCTGTACCAGGTAGAGATGGATGATTGTAATTAGTGCATGCTGTTTGGGCTCAATTGTTTTTGTGGGGTTTTTTTTCCACCTTAAAAAATGCACCTTCAGGAGATAACTTGGTTGTTTGTTTTCTTTTGTTAAAACTTGTAATGAAATCCTAAAACAACAGGAAATAGAATTTGGGGAAAACAGCCTGTAAAATCTAACTTACAGGGATCATACCTTTAATCACCGGGAGGCAATTTTGAACCTGATAGGGTTATCTGGTGGTAATTGCCCTGAAGTGAACCTGATATGACTAATAACTATCAGTGACTCTGAAGTTAAAAGGTTCTCATATTCATTCCATGTAGGGCAAAACAACAGAAAGTAGAAACCTAAAACATTGTTTTAAAAGGCAATATCCCTTAAGTTACTCGTGACATTTCCCCACTGTCATTTTCTTAAGTTTATTCAGTCTTCTTTATATTTCTACTTCTCCCTATCTATCCCTTGTGTTTGGGTCTTCAAAGGCCATGGAAGGCAAATGGTAACCATTCCTGCCCTTTGGGTACAAACGTTAGAATGGCTTTCTTCAATGAGGCAGAAATAATCAACTTATCCAGACCCAGAGCTCAGAGCCCTGTGTTCGATGCTGTGGGGATCTCTGGTGTTTTCCTTCTGCAGCAGTGTGTTCAAAACTTGATTGGATTTTAGGAATCCAAGAAGAAACTTGTAAGAATGTGTCCACACCCAGATCTCCTGGGAGTGCCTGTAGCAATCTCCTAGGCAGAGCACACAGCAGGAGTCCAGTGTGGGCCCCCAGCACAAGTCTCCTTTCACCTTACATTGGAAACATCTGTGCTGACATCTTGAAGCATTTCCCCCCCAGCTCCCCTAGAATAGCCTTTCTCTGAAGCTGGCAATGCTGCACGCATTCAACCTTTCTGGAACACTCATCTGTTCTAAAGATATTTACTCTTGAGCTTTAGGTCTGTGCCAGGACTCAGTATAGACAAATGCAATAGACTTTCCATCCTGGAAAAAAGCATCAGTCCAGACATACAAAGATGTTTGGAGAAAAAGAGAGAAAAAGGGAAAATAATGCTCTAGATGGGGGGATCTTCCCTCCTGTGCATCTCATCATGCACTTGGAGAGATCTGGAAGAAAGCAGATAGAACCATGAGTGCCCTCAAAGCAGTCAACATAAATTCGTTTTTGTTTCTTTCCTTTTGGTCTCTCTTTCTTGGCCACCAGTGCCATCTTAGGACTAGCATGTCAAAAAGACACCCCTGCATCCTGCCCATGAATGTATTATTTTTCTGACATAAGAGACTCAGTGCCCAAATCCATATTTTTGTAGCTTAGCCTGAAATGTTGGATAGTCTATGCACTGGCTCTACCTTCAGACAAAACAACAACAGTTGGCAGAAATCAAAGCAGCGACTGTCAATTTTAGGACTAATGCTTCCTCCATCCTTCATGATCCTATTTTTTTTCCTCTCAGAATTAAGCTCGCCACATTTTATTACACTTTAGTTGTCCTTTCTGTCCCATGGCCTTTTTTTTTTAATCTGCCTCACCAGGTAAGAATATGAATTAATGACACACATGATACTAAAGATGAATTCACTGATTTAAAGATACAATTTGCATATTGTATGCACCATGGCTCATTGATAGCAGTTTCACTGCATATCTGATTCCTTAACACTGTATGAGGTAAGTCAATAAAACAGAGCTCTATCTGTGTCTGGTCATCTTTTCTATCTATGGAGTTTGTGAGTGCAATGGAATAAAGTGTGTTCTAAGACTAATGCTGATTTAAGCATTCTTGACTGCATCCATTATGGAAAGAAACCTCTATTCTTTCTCTGCAGGAACTTCTTTTCCTGTGGTGAATTCATTTTTTTTCCTGGGGTGAACACCTGTGTGGCTATTTAAAAACCACAACACCAGGTGTGTGCACATGAGACTCTCTTTCTCTCTCTCTCTCTCTTTCAACATTCCTCTCAATGATTTCTTAGCAGGTTGAGTGAGGGAAAAAAAAGCTTTCCAACTGAATAGGAAAAGATCTTAAAAAGCACTTAAATATATCTATTACAAGTGTATGCACTGAAAATATCATAGCCAAATTATACAAATAGGGTCTTAGATGTATGAGGTGCTTTTTCTATTTTAGTATGTGAAAAATGTTGGCATCTGTAGACATGCTAGTGAAACCTCACTATATAAGAAGGAAGATTGGAAAAAATTGAAAAACTAGATGATGCGACTTTAAAATACCCAGCATACATTTTAAAATAAGCATTATTTACCTTTTGCTTTGTCTCAGGTTCTCTGGTCCTCTTTTCCAAGAAATAGCTGCTCTGGGGAAAGCACTTGGCCTGCATTCAATAGTGATGTCCCCACCGACTTGAACCGCTGAAATTTTCTTAATGGGATTTTTGGAGAAATCAGGAGCAGAGGCTAAAAACAAATCAAAGGTTATATTGTTCCCTTACTCATTTAATTAACATACAGTGTCTCAAGAGCTAATTTCTCATTGTAGATGGAATCAGATATTTGTAGTCAAAATCCATTCTCAAACCGATCTATTTGGTGTATTAGGAACAGTTCCTGTTTTCTGTGTGATATAATGTATATTTGTAACATATATATATATATATATATATATATAATGTTATACTCATCACTGAAATTTAACTATTTCAGGGTGATATTTATATATACACATACATGAAACAGATAAATCACAAATACATCATCACTATGGCCACTTGTCTGGCAAACTTAAAAATTATAAAACCTTGTCTGTATTCTACAAAAGTAGATGGGCTGAATACAAGTCTTCGAAGTAGCTTTTGTCAGTCTCAGCTTTGTCCTGACTAAGCAATGGTTGAACAAATAACCGGTTACCGGGGTGTGCCAATCTCAGTTTAGACAGGATCCAACAGTCTTTCTACCTGATGGATGCTGGGGCTAGGTTCCAAACACTGTCCTTAGTCTGAGGTACAGGTGAACGGGGGTTTTAAGAGACACCAGGTGTTCTTGTTTCTGATCTTTTCAGGGATTTCTTCTCTGCCTTCACTTGACCTATGTGTATTTTTTTTCATTTTTGTGATCTCAAATTGAAAAGCATGTCCTCAATTTAGGTTATATTCAACTTGCCATATGGTCAAACAGCAACAATTTGATTCGTGACTATAAAGAATCATCACATGTTAACTTTGGCTTTTGCCCAGTAAAACTTGGGTTCATTGAAGACAAGAAGGAAGCTTGGTTTTGATAAGAACAATATTTTGAGGGCTAATAAAGTCCAATGAAACAATTATGATTACAGAAATGAACAAAAGAGCTTTTTAAGTCTGTTTCTTGTTATTGTAACTTTACTCTTTCTCTTCCTGTATTCTTTCTACTGCTGAAAGCGTTTTGGGGTAAAAGATCATAAATTCACTGCTGCAAAAACCAGTTTGAATTTCACCACGTGTCACTTTCAGATTGCTTTAATCTTAAAAGTTTGGATTAGAGGAACTCATTTTTTTTTAGTTTTCCTTAGTAGTTGGAGGGACATGTGATCTAGTTGTTTTGTTTTGTTTCGTTACTTCCTTTGATTTAGTGCCAGTATTGGGCCTCACACTCAGGGCCTCACACTATCCCTTGGCCTTTTGACTCAAGGCTGAGGCTCTACCACTTGAGACTCTACTTCTGGCCTTTTGCTGGTTAAGTAGAGATAAAAACTCTCAGGGGCCTTTCTTCCTTAGATCTTAGCTTTATAAGTAGCTAGGTTTAGACGCATGAATCCTCAGTGCCCAGCAAGACAGAGGGTTAATGACTTAAAAGGGGTTTATTGCTGAAGCTTGGGGGATGTTTGCTTTTCCAGTGAAACTAAGGCTAGGTTAGAAGTATGGATAAAGAAACCTGGCTCTTGAATTCAAGTCCTGATATTGGCCTAAAGGAAAGGGAAGGCGAGGAGAAGAGGCGGGGCGGGGAGGGGAGGGAATGGGAATGGAGGAGAGGGAAGGGAGGATGGAGCAAGAGAGGGAGAGGAAAAAGCAAAGGCACAGATCTATTCAGTTCTTTAATTTTCTTCTTCTTCTGTCTTCTGAAGCTAAGGTAGCTTTTAGAACCATGCACCTACAAATATGTGGGGCAGGTATTAATAACACTTTCAAATTGTGCTGCTCAACTCCATAGTCTTTGCCCTTCTTGTTATGAGAAAAAGGTGAATCACTCTTTGTTGTCTCTGTAACTTTTGAGTTTTCTTTCTCATGGCTTTGAGAAAGACTATATTTCTTCTGCTTATACTTCAAGCTAAAATATTCCTAATGGATTCCCTCTGAGTTGAGCTCAATCGACATTTCATGTGAGAATGAGTTGGTAGAACTTTTTGTGTTTGGATATACCCAGTGATGGGCTCTTCCTCAACCCTAATGTATTGCCCAGGAAGAATGATAATTACCACCTTGAATTTTATAGAGCACTAATTTCAACATTTCTCATTATTCTAATAGAAAGCAATTTCTGATTTACAGAAAAAAAATGGGATCAGATTATGTATAATCATAGATTGCTAAAATGTCATTTTGAATTTCTTGGTGATAAATGAATGGCTTACCTAAGACTCTCAATTCTGCATTTGCATAAATTATCTGATACTTGTTTTCTGCAGCACATTGGTAAACACCAGAATCTGACACATTGAGCATAGATATGATAAGAGTTCCATTTTCAATTTGAATTCTCTCCTAACAAAGGAAAAAGTATGGAAAAATGTGAGCACATGTACATAAACACTCTCTTAAGCAGCATTTTATTAAAGAGCATTTGTGATTGTCTATCAAATATGGTACTTAGATGTATTACTACAATAACTTGAGGAGCTAGATGGGTGGATGGATGGAGAAACATATATGCATTATATATGTATATATAACATATATAAAATATATGCATGTATGTATTCCAGGGATCTATTTCCATTTTGCAAAGATAATAAAAGCAAGCTGAAGGGAACCCCATGATACATGCAAACGGCATATGGGGAAATGCCACTAAAGCTAAAAGAAAGGAAGACACCCTATTTAGGTACTAAATAATGATGCTCTTGATGAGTCTGTCTATGTTTGCATGTGTTAACTAAAATGGAGAACTAACATAGTTATCTGGAAAATTTAATGAGGAAATTACCAACTCTTTCATTTTCCAAACATTATAAAAGGTAGCATGTTTAGACTGAAAAATGTTATTTATGATTTATAATTATATTATTTGCTCACTTTCTGATGACTTTAGAGGAAGTTGTTTTTTTATAAAAGCAAGTATAGCATGGTGACTAAAACTTACCTTGGGTCTTGATATTTGATAGAGTATAGAAAGCTCTGACTTTCACTAGCTGCTCTATGTGCTTGGAAAAATGACTTAACCCCACTAAACTTCATTGTCTTCATCTTGGTTCTATCATTAGGACTCAGATATTTTGAAAGCTATTTCCAACTTTGACTAGCTGCTACATGACCTTGGAGAAGTAAATGACTTAACCTGACACTCATGGACTTCATCTATCTTAAGGAAGGATTATTGTCTATTTTTCTTACAAGACTGTGTAAAGATTCAAGGTAATGTATGGAAAAATAATAACATCGGACTCATATAAGAACATAATACAAGTTAGGCACAGAATATTTAAATGTAGAATTATTGTGATCTACGTGACCCTGATCATCACTCTTACTATTATTCACAAAATCTACTTAGTATGTTGAACACAGTTGCTTACCTCTGGGTTAAGGCGTTCACCATTCTTCAGCCAGGTATACCAAGGACTGGGCTTGCCACTAGCTTTGCACTCCCAAAACAAACTGTCATAGATAGAGAGGTAGGTATTTTGGATTTTTTGTTCCCATTCTGGAGGGGCTGTGAAAGAGAGAGAGAGAGAGAGAGAGGAGAATGCATTTGGCAGGGTGATTAGTAAGCATCATAGCAATGTGTACAGGGTCCAGTTGGACTGAACACCTGGGATTTGGGAACTCCAATACAGAGGGACATAAATCCTGGTTTCAAATATCACTGGGTACTTGGCTCAAATTACCTGTTGGTTATGTGTCTTT
The DNA here is from genome assembly GCF_000151885.1 of Dipodomys ordii. Classification (NCBI taxonomy): domain Eukaryota; kingdom Metazoa; phylum Chordata; class Mammalia; order Rodentia; family Heteromyidae; genus Dipodomys; species Dipodomys ordii. The sequence continues at coordinate 9,025,857 of NW_012267228.1, forward strand.
TCACTGCACCTATATATCACTAGAAAATTGTGGGGAAAGGCCAAAATGTAGAACACAGCTAGGCAATATTGTGATACCAAATTAAAGTACATAGGTCAAAATTTGGAAAATACAGGCCAAAAACAGACCCCCCTAATGGTAAAATTTCCTTAATTATATTTGATCTAAAATAAAAATGTATATGTATATGTATCAGAAATAATTTCCACCCAGTAGCTTGGGTCATCAACTAAGTATAAAGCTCTTCACTTTTTGTAGGATGATAATCCAGTATTTTATTCATTGATTCCTGTTAGGGAGTGAGTACTTCTGGAGTTGTATACGTATTTAGTACCTCACTTAAACCTTAGACATGAGTTTCCTAAACCTATTCTTATAATGTGAGAAAGCCATGCATAGTATTGAGGGAGAAAACTATTGGCATAAGTATTGCTGAACAAAAGCAACATTAACTGTACTATCATTCATGTAAATAAGTAAGTGGGGTAGAGATTAAATGTTTTTAAATGAACATTAATTCCATAAAGATGATTGGAAACTCCCCTGATGCACTCAATCGTCCCTCTCCTTCATTGAGCTTTGAGTTGGGCTATGTAGGAGAACATGCCTCTTTCTTTGGCATCTTCCTGGCTATGACTAGAAGTTTTACAAGTGCAAATGTAATTAATTTGATTTTAGTGGATTTTCCCAGAGTAATAAAGTAACCTGCTCAAGGTGACATAAAATGAAAAATGCGAAGCCAAAACATGAACCCTTGCAAGTGCAGCCTAAATAAAGGTCTCCATTTATTGGGGGATTACCACACCTTCCACAAAGGGAAATCATCAGCAAACAGCAGGGAAGGAAAGCCAATGCAAGATGAGTTAGTGAACTGATCATCAATATGGATGAAGAGTTATCTCAGAGTACAATATCTTCTCCTCACAAGGCAATCAGCATTCCTGTGATATGATTATGATAAACAAAACCTGTCTAATCATATACGATTTACTTTGTTCAGTAACTTGATCACTGGTTATAAACATGTCTTGCAGGAAAATATAAAATAAAATTTTTATAATTCTCCTTCATTTGTAAATTCTACTCAGAATTATAATTAAGATTGCCATAAGCTGCTGCCATTTTATGATAAATAGATTGGAGTCAATGTTACCTTGCAATACTTGCATGGTTTAACATGGACACTGTTGATATTTTCCAAGCAATTATAATAAATAGCAGCATGGATAACCCTGCTGAAATTAAAGCTTTCTCTGGTCAGTGTTACTTGTTCACCATTGTCTGTGGTGTCCAAAGGTGTCCATGTTATTTCTCCATGACACTGTTCACACCTGCTAATAACTTCCACTATTTTCTTAGAAGGGTATTGCCACAGACTTTGTATAACTTCTGAAGGTCTACTCACTCACCATAGAAAACAAGTTGGCCCTTGGCAAGGTTTCTTCCCCGAAGGTTTCCGGCAATGCACTCATAGAAGCCTTCATCTTCTTGTTGAAAGTTCGGGATTTCAAGGATAGCTTGGGATTTGCTGTACTTGACTTTGCCTGGCAACGGGTTTCCATCCAACCTCCTCCAACTAATATCGGGGACTGGACTAAACAGTTATACCTCATTAGAACAGGTGACTTGACATCGTTATGGCAGTAGGATACAATAAGAGCATCCTTAAAAAAATAACTCTCAAAAAAAGAGAACCATTCTATCAATCCATTAGATTGTGAGTCATTTTTAGATCACACATGCACCATTCACTCATTCATCCCTTTATTTAATAGTTGACGAAGTTCTTGCCATGTATAAGTAACTGTACTGTGTTCAAAGAACATATTGGCAAATAAATGTATAGAGATGTAACATAATCAGATACTAAAAATGAATAGATTTTCAAACTGTAATAACCTAAACAAGGAAATAGGGAATGGACATAATAATTATATCAATTTAAGTCTGGTAATAAGTCAGATACCATTTGTTCATGCCTGTATTGTAACCCTAGCTACTCAGGATGCTCAGATCTGAGGATCATGGTTCAAAGCCAGTTTGGGCAGGAAAGTCTGTGAGACTCTTATCTCCAATTAACCACCAAAAACCTAGAAGTGGTGCTGTGGCTCAAAGTGAAAGAGAGCTAGCCTTGAGTAAAAGAGCTCAGGGACAGGGACCATGCCTTGAGTTTAAGCCCCACAACCAACAAAATAAATAAAATAAATCTGGTAACCCGGACAATTCTTATATGTGATATTTAAGATAAAGCAAGCTCTTGCACATATTCATTTACAAGTTCTAAGGAGAAAATATAGATTCCACTAAAGCTAAACCAGTAGTACTAGGTAAGTAAAAGTTTGCATGAGAGGTAAGCTAGATTATTCAGGAATACAAGATAACAGGTACTTGTGGGTTAGAAATACAGATTCCATGATCCTCAAAATTATGTACTCATTTATACATGGTTTTATTAAAGTAGAATGAAACAAAGATGAATTAATACTATAACTATTCTGTTTGATATAATTTATAGCATTTTTATTTATACAAATTTAGTCTAGTATTTCGTATCTATTTTAATTTAATATGGACACATCTTAATACAAAAATAAAGATCCATTTTATAATACATGAAGCCTGATGGTGAGCAACGAATGCAAACCCCTTGTGTAAAATGTTCATTTCAAGTATAAGGAATGACAAAGCAAAGCTGCAAGAGAAAAACATTCACCAATAAACAGCAAGCCTTCCTTCTATTTACATGAACACCTTTCTTCCTGTCAAGGCATCCGTCATTTTCATATAGATTTTCAGATGATTTAAATATTTCTGTTCTAGTTCTATTTCAGATTAGCAATTATGATAGCAAGTCATTTGGCAAAGTCGATTTGCAAGCCTTGTGGGAGAAGCAGGGTTTCTTCAAGTCATCAAAAGTAAAGTGAGTGCATCCTCCAATCATATGCAAAGTGCTCGACAAATAAAGATCTGCAGAGTCTGAGCAGTAAATAACTGCAGAAAATGAGTGATGACTCAGGGCCCGCTTTAAATATATCGAGAAACCCTGGCAAAAGCCTAGGAAGTGTTATTGTCAAACATATTCTTGTTGGGCCCATCAGAGATAAAGCATGGACAATTGTATCAGGTGCTCACACAGATCTGTCAGAACACAGGACCCAAATCAATGTTTGAGTCATCTTTTTTTTCTCAGAATTGACATATATTTACAATTATCACTTGAAATTTGTTAAATGGGGGGGGCAGGGAGAGGGATTACTATTCTATTGTTGAGTTCCGTCCTTTTAAAAAGAGATGCCACTTGCCACAATTTTAGATTGACATTTTAGTGAATCAGCATATTCCATACAACAATTACCCTCAGGTAACTGGTTTTCTTAATAACGAGTAAAAATGAAGTCCTAGAACAGAATGCTTTTAGACAGAAAGGTATTCAAGAAGTGATGAATATTGTATGTGGTAGTATTTAATTTTAAAAATACACATGCCTTGCATATATGAACTTACTGAGGTTTTTATCTATGGGAAATAAGAATCTGAATACCTTTTATTTTCCTTGCTACTTATGCCTATTTTCTATGACTTTCCTACAATGATCATGAATAATCTAGGTTATAAAACTTTTCTGGGAAAACTGATTTATAAAGAAGCTCTTGTCTGTATTCATGATCCTTTCTTATCTTTTTTTATGACAGTGAAAATTTGAAGCTTATGCTAAAGACACACAAAATATCCAATTAAAAGAGCTTCTAACTTAAAGCATTCAGACAAAATATAAGCAAAAACTGAGTTTGTTCCTATAGTCATATCTTACAGCTTTTTATTGATAAGGAACACAGAAGGCCTTCTTTACAGATTACTAAATACTGTATTGATTGATTATTTTGACAGTACTCTTTTTAATACTATAATAAATTGCTTTTTTTGGTCAACCATGAACTCTGAGCTGGGTGCTCTGTGTGTGTGTGTGTGTGATATAAACATATAATTTCATTTTTTGTCCTATACTTTATTAGAACCAGATCTGTTTCATATTTCCTCATTGCAGGCACTATATATTAATCATAAGGAAATACTAACTGCACGTGCAATTGTAGAATGATCCTATTACAGTCTGTCTGTGATCATATGAAATGGATCCCCATTTGAAGTCACACAATTAATTGCCAGGAGTCAAACAAACCCAAGCAAATAATCTAAACTCTTCTTACTTTCCCAGAGAGAAAGAACTTGGTATTAACATTCAATTCTAATGAGTGTGTATCCCCCTTGGACAGTAGCAATGAAGTATCCTGCATAGACTTTTCAAACAAAAATCCTCAGCATTCAAGTTCTAATCCTATTAACTACTCATAAAACCTGTATCTGTACATAGTTCCACTATCCAAAGACTATTACCTGCATTTCCTTGTTGGTAAATGCCTTGGGATTGATACCTTTACTAAGTAGTAGCTAAAAGAATCTGGTCGTTATGTCGAAAAAGGAACTTCACAAGTTTGGTGGGGGGGGTAGGATGGGGGGGGGAAGAGGGGGGGATGGGAATGGGAAACAAAGAGGAGGCAACAATGCTTGAAAAGAAATGTACTCATTGTCTTGCCCATGTAATTATAACTCCTCTCACAATAAAAAAAATAATTTTTAAAAAGAATCTGGTAATTTACATGCCTCCGGGACAGCCATTTTCACATACCCTGGGGCATGCTGAATACAAATGCTCCATCTCCTATAACAGGAGTTCTGGGCAACAGTTGGTATCACAGCATTCTTTCCAGAGCTCTCCTTTCCAGGTGAGCCAGGCTTAGTTTTACTGTTGTTCGAGTACCTACTATGTGTCACTACTTCTCTTTAGCTGACTAACTTCCCTATTTTCTTATGGGTCTTCCTAAGAATTCCTATGGTCACTTTTAAAAAAATATTCTTTTAGGGACTATCTCTTAGAAAACACATGAATTAAAATCCCTTTGCACGCGAATCAGGTGCTGTTTTTGTTACAATACCCAGTGTAAGATATACAAAAGTATTTCTCAATATGTGGACCTAAATGGGCACTGGACACATAGAAGTAGAAGTTTGTAGGTTTAACATCAGTGACATATAAGATTAAAGAAAAAGTAGCAGAATTGTTGTAAAAGCCTGTGTACTACAAATCATATTTCAAGAGTTTACTTTTCTAGATAGCTGATAGAAGGTCTGCCCTGGGAAGGCAGAGCAGACTCCTCCCTCCTCTTGGCCAAGTCTCCCCCCAGTAGCTGTGTCACCTAGTTACTAGCACACTTGGAGGCAGTCACCTCCCCTTCCTCCAAAGTCACATCCTGCCCTCCCTCCTGGCCTCCCAGGGGACTGTGGGAGGGTCCCAGGTCCACTGTGGCCACACCTCCCCTCACCTGGCCACACCTTCTCCCCTCCCCCTTCCCTACTTAAGCTCAGGTGGGATATCAGCTGGACACTTCCAGCCAGGCCTCCCCACCACGGTGGGTGGGGCTGCAGGTAAGTAAATAAACTTCTCTTCCTGCCTGAAAACCACGAGGTGGTGTTCTGTTTAAACCTAATTAAACCTACCTCTTTAAGAAGACTAACAGCTAATATTCCCTCCAATCATGGCAAGCGACAAGTAGTACTAAACAAAGTCAAGACTGAATCAGAAAAGGTTCCCCTTTAAATATTACTCAAAAATCTTCTTTTATACTAGCCCAAGTATGTGAGGAGTGATAAATAGTTTCCAAGGCACTGAATTATGAAGTTTATAAGATTCGGTATAAGATTCTTACTTATTAGCTCTCAATTGTGAAGCTTGCAAGAATCAGAGCCCTACATTTCCAAACCTACAGAGGCAATGCTTCTTCTCTAATGCACTTTTCTTTTTCCTTAGAAAATCCAGTCTTACCAATTTGCATTAAGTTGGGTGATTTTTACCTCTGGAAATAAGAAAGATCACTGCAATAAACATAGTTGTGCTGGTAGCTTTAGTATAGTCTTGTTTGTGATCATTCAGGTAAATGCCCCAAAGTGGGATTGCTGGGTCATAGGGGAGCTCTATGGAACAACCCAGATGCCCCTCAGTAGATGAATGGATCAAGAAAATGTGGTATATATACACAATGGAATTCTATGCCTCTATCAGAAAGAATGACATTGCCCCATTTGTTAGGAAATGGAAAGACCTGGAAAAAATTATATTAAGTGAAGTAAGCCAGGCCCAAAGAAACATAGGTCCCATGGTTTCCCTTAACTAGAGTATGTCTGAGTCAAGTAGAAAAGGTCAGATAAGTTGATGTTAGGCAAGATGAACCCAAGATAAGGACTCAAGTGGTTTTTCTTTCTTGCTATTGTTTCTAACATATTTATAAGGTACCATGTGATTTTTTTTTGTTGCTTTGTATGTCCCTCCCCCATGATATAACCCCTGTGTTCACTGTTTTTGATGTTGGTATAATTTGGGGAGGGAAAGGGAACAAACAAATTGTTTAAATAGGGATACAGATTGACCCGTTATAACAATGAGATGTACAAGATGCTATGTAGAACTATGAACTTTACAATTTAGGAAGGGAGGGGGTAGAGTGGGTTGTAGCTGTGGAGATGGGAGGGAAGGGAGGGGAGGGGGAAAACAAAGGAGGAGGCAACAATGCTTGATAAGAAATGTACTCATTACTTTGCTTATGTGATTGTAACCCCTCTGAACAGTATTTTCACAATAAAAACTTATTTAAAAAAATAAGAAAGATCACACGAGGCTGGAGGTATAGATCAAGTCGTTGTGGCATCAGTTCCTGCATAGAACCCAGAGTTCAACCAACCACACCCCTTCAAAGAATTTATGCCAGCCTTAGAGAGAACCTTTTTTCAGCTGTTCTGCACATCATATCCAAGGGAAATGATGTCCCATTGCCAACCTAATAGTTAAGTATGAGAGCAGAAAGAGAGAGAGAAAGAGATAAGGGAAGGGAGGGAGAGGGATCACAGACATGATTCTGGGACTGGTTTTGCAACATTGTTGACAGAGGGCTCTCTTTGTACAGAGGTTTGAATGTAAAATGTATTCTCAAGCCTCTACTTAATAATTCACCAGCATATGGAGAAATCATCTTCCCAGAACTCTTCCATTTTGCTCCCTCTTTGTCTTCAGCCCATTTGAAATCATTTTCCAGCTACTATCAGCTAAAAGAATCTCACATATAAGATTCTGAAGGTCTTCGATCACATGCTATTTTGGTTAATTTCTACCAGTGTGAATCTATTATATTATATGGTGGGTTCTTTTTGGAATACTTTATTTTTGAATCCTTACAGCAACCAACCCATCAAAAGTAACTAAGCAAATAAATAAGTAAAGTCTTGTTAACAAAACAACTCAGAAATACCCAGCAATTTTGTAATATTCCACAGTGACTAATTAAATGTTCACAATTTTTTTTCAGATCCACTATGTATATCATTTCTGTACATAAATAGCATCCTCTTGATCATTAGGAATGCAAGATATAGAATCAGAAGTAAATGAAAAGTACTGATTATTTAAACACACACATATATGTGTAAGTTAATTGATAGTTTTATTTTACCTTATAAATTCATATCAGAATTATAAATGAACTGCTTTATGTTTTACAACTTCTTTCTTATCTGTCCATCCCAAGTAGGAAGTGATTAGAAATAACTGAACTTATGAAAAATGAAAATATTACAAGACTGAACTGTAAAGTTCAATGAAAGTTAATTTTTTCTATGTACCACTCTGTGTAAATAATAATGATCAAAATAGAATTATAGTATAATGCTATTTATACCATCTAGAGAAGAATGTGTCTTGTATACTCAGCTATATTGTGTGGGACATTTACATATATGGCTTTTCTCATTCAAATAATAGTCATTAATAATAGAATACAATTCATAGACTTGCCATGAGAGTTAAAGGAAATAATCCATGTTGTGAGCTTAACATTCTGTTTAGCACATGTTAAATAATATAGTGGGACATTAGTGATTAATAGAATAACAGTATCATTGTAATGGAATTTATCATTTATCAGCCCAGGCAGGAAAGTCTCTGAAATTCCTATCTCCAATTAACCACAAAAAAACAGAAGTGAACTGTGACTGAAGTAGTAGAGCAGTGGCCTTAAACCAAAAAGCTCAGAAAAAAAACTCAGGAAAAGTGTCCAGACCTTGAGTTCAAACCCAAGGACTGGTGCGTGTGCACGCACACACACACACACACACACACACACACACACACACACACACAAACTGATGAATGAATCATTCATAAAGTCGAGACTCTGCTGTGTGAATAAAATGTGTATCCAAACATGTGTGTAATCTCTTGAAGCACAATCCTGCCTCACACCATTTAATATTCCGGCTATGACCCTTGGCAGTGATATACAGGTCATGAGGGAACTCTGGGAGGAGACAGGGCATGCATTCTGTGAAATGTGTCTCATTAACTGTCAAGGGACTATTGTCATAGGTGGAAAAAATAAGACACTGTTCATCAAAGAGAAGAAAATTTCTGTGCATAAAAAAGATGTGCATTTACAAAGAATATTAACAACAATTAATTGAGTGTTTACTATTTAAAGAGCATTATGGTTGATGACTCCCAGACATTGTCTGAGTTGAAGACTGAGCTGGTAGCTTCTAACAATGCTAATTACCTCCTCAGGATGATACTCACGTTTAGGCAGATAATTTCATCTAAATCATTACCTGCCAATTTTCTTCAACTATGAGTTCCAGAACAGGCTAATTTATTGTGCTCCACCTTCCAATTCTTTTGAGTTACCACTCTTAATTATGAACACTAGCTGCCTCTTCCTCCTTCCCTGGTTTCAGGCATTGTTTTCAGTTTCTACCAAGTTCATCCAGGTGGAAGCTAATAGTAACATAGTATTCTATTCCAAGGCAGTTCATTTTGCTTCTACAAAGACTGATTTACTCAAAACGTAACCTTCACATGTGAATCACATTAAGCATCCTATAGAGAAAGAAAGTTTTCTTGTTGTTGTTGTTGCTGCTGCTGCTGTTTTTTTTTGGGGGGGGGGGAGATCTTGCTAATGGACACTAGGGTTAAATTGGAACTGTGAGGTCACAGAATCAAATAAATGGTTCCATTGTCTTTGTAACTACAGAGACCAGCCCTTTCTGGAAATGTTTCCCTTTCAGGTCAATTAGTGCCTTCTGATTAAGAATACAACCTAGGATACCATGGCTGACAACTAGTCCAGGAGTAGAGTGCTTGAAAAGCAGGGCCAAGGCCCTGGATTCTATCCCCAACACTGGGAAGGAAGGAAATAAAAGAGGGAGAGAGGAAAAGAAAGAGGAAAGGAGGAAGGAAAAAAGAAAAGAGGAAATGAAGAAAGCTTGAAAAAAAAACTTACTGTAAGAAAGGAGGGAGTTCTTTGTGACATTTCTCCACAGGTACACATACTATTGGTCTCTGTAAACCCTTTTCCTCCTGCAAAAAACAACTTCAACAGGTTTCATTGTTCTTTTTTTTGTATACACAAATAAACCACTTCAACAAGAATCCAGCCTCATTATGCTCTCCATTTGCTCTCCCAGCTCCCACTGGTAGCCTAAGACGAACAATCATACTAGAGAAAACCAACTTGAAGTATGTCTGACTTCCAAATCCTCCACCACTCACAGATAAGTGCTTCCTGAACCTTGTATTTCAAAATGAACATTTCAAAGGGTCCTTTTTTTTTTTTTTACTGTATTCCTATTTTAAAGCACTTGCCTGAAATGTCAGTGTTCATAGTTGTGAAATACTACTAGCTGAAAAAGACAAAACTTTTCTTTCTCTCTCCCTTTTCCCCTACTCTGGTTTTTCTGCTTCTTAAATAAGCATAGCCATAAATAAAGACTTTTTACTACTTTCTCTCATGTCTTTGTGCTTTTACAAAGAAAGCATCCTATTAATTTTATCTGAAGAAAGAGAATGTACTTGTTAACCATCTGGCCCAGTTCAACCTGAATTGGAAGTGAAATTAAAACTCTCTGCACACTGGTAGGAAGTGCACTTCAATTCTATGCTTTAAGCCCATAAATAGAATTTTCATTACTGGTGCTATTTGAGAAAGCTTATATTTCTCCCCCGGATTTCTTAAACCTCATTACCCACAGCTTAAATCCAGGCCATCCTAAGTTTTGGACTAGAGACTGGGAGAGAGAATCGGTTTTCTAAGATGCTTGTGTTTGGGATTATTCTTAACCTGAACCTCATTTCAGAAAATCTTATCGGCAGCCATTTTCAATCAAAGACAGTAAAGAAGAATAACAACCCTCCCCAAAGAATGCCTTCGTTAATATTTTCAGACTCTTCTCCCAGCTCCTTTCATTTTCCAAACTTGAAATATTCAGAGAAAGAGCTTCAAAAAAAAGTGTTTTAAGGATTGTCCTATGAGGATATAATATGGGCACCAATCTCATTGTTATGAAAAATTGAGTAAAACAACTGGAGTAATCTAAATATAATCACAATTCTGTTCTTCTGGCCAGTTTCTACATTAGACACAATGTTTCAATACTTTCAATATTCATGTTAAATTTTTATTTTTCTCATTTTTGGCTTTTTTTTGGGGGGGGGTGGAGTGGTCAGTCCTAGAGCTTGAACTCAGGGCCTGAGCACTGTTCCTCCATATTTTTTCTCAAATCTACCATTCTACCACGTCTGACTTTCTTAGTATTGAATTGGAGATAAGAGTCTCAGGGATTTTACTGCTTGGGCTGGCTTTGATCTACAAACCTCAGATATCAGCTTTCTGAGTAGCCAGGATTACAGAGGTAAGCCTCTAGCACCTGTCTCATTGAACATATGAGGGCTTTTTAGAGGTTACAAGAATGCTTTTCTATCTTTCCACCATGTAGTACCAAGGGCAGAGCTGAAGACACAGATAGAACATCCTATTTAGGAAACAAAGAGTGGCCCTAGCCATACACTTCATCTATTGATGCCTTAATTTTGAATTTGCAGCTTCTCACTGTTGCTGAACAGGGAGAAATAAATTCCTGCTGTTTATAAACCACATTATTTGTGGCATTTTGTTACAGCAGTCTAGAGGAACTCAGATGCTGCCTACAGCAAGTTTCCCTTGGGGAGAAAAATCTAACAGAGTGCATGTGTTCATCTGAAATTTGACACCGCAGTTGCTCTGTGTGGAAATCCACAAAAGGTTTGTACATGACAGCAATGGTGTGACATAATAGTGGAACAACAACTTCATTTTGAGTAGAACATACATAAAATTTATTATACTACATATTGAGTCACACAAACTATCTGAGACTCAGTTTTTTCTTTGCAGGACTTGAAGTTACCTAAAAGGAAACAACAGTGAGTGATGTTTTGATATATAAAGTTGAACCTCAAAAAAGTTTTACATAAATTGCCTCACTGAATAGATATGGAAAGGAACCAGTGTTCAGAATTACATTGAATTTGGTAGATAACCATCATTTGTCCAAAATGTTTTAATATGAGTTAATACTAACCCTAAATTCATAATTCTATTAACCCTAAATATCTCTGCTATTCTTAGAAACAAAGAAAATTTTGGTCACAGTAGGAATTTGAGGCATGTATTACTTCCAATTTATTTGCCTTGATCTTATCTCAATTTAAAAGAAATACCTTCAAACCAAAAGTACAGGAGACATTGGAAATGTCCTTGAATTTACTCAATCATTATATCTTAGATTTACTGGAGACTTACTCTATACCAGGCAGTATGTGGTGCCTTATAAGAGCACTAGGGTACACATGACTGTTCTTGTTTACATTTACAGAGACTAGGATAAGGAGAGTTTAGATAACTAGCTCAACACACCCAAACAAAACTTTTAAATAAGAATTTGAGTCAAAGCCAAACATCCCACAGAAAGCATGCCTCACTTTATTGGTCCATAAACAAGCATGCCTTGTTGCTTTTGTATCAACTAACCAAATACAAAATGAGACTATATGTTATTAGCATGCATAATATATGAGTAGCAACACAGTCTGCCTAATGAACTAATGTGTTTTGCAACCAATAGACAGAATTCTTTTTGTTGTTGTTGTTAACAAAGGCTAGAAGATAATTTTTATTTTAGTTTAAGTATATTGCCTTTAAATTTCAGTAAAGGCTTAGAGATAGACTCCAAGGTTAGATGAAAAATACAAGGAAAATAACTGATCTCTAAGCTCACTTCTAATTTAGAGGTGGAATCTTGTGTGTGTGTGTGTGTGTGTGTGTGTGTTGTTTGTGGGGCTTGAACTCTAGGCCTGGGTACTGTCCCTGAGCTCTTCAGCTCAAGGCTAGTGTTGTACCACTTGAGCCACAGCACCTCGTCTGGTTTTCTGGTGGTTCATTGGAGATAAGTCTCACAGTCTTTCCTGCCTGGGCTGGCTTTGAAGTGTGATCCTGAGATCTCAACCTTTTGAGTAGGTAGGATTACAGGTATGAGCCGCCAGCGCCCAGCTTAGATGTAGAATCTTTATGTCCTCAAACCATTCATGACTGCCAAGGAAGAATGATGGGGTTTCTCGAGAGCAATGGTCATAGCCTGGAAAGGCTGACAGGAACTTGCAATTGAAAACTGAAATCCATAGAGAAAAATCAATGATGCTGAAAGCTTCACTGCTTTGAAAGTATGAATAAAATTATTCAATTGTGAGTTGGACACAGAGGTTTGTATTTGTAACCACAGCTACGTGGGAACTGGAGATTAGGAGGATCATAGCTTGAGGCCAGGCCGGCAGAACATTAGTGAGACTCTATCTTAATCCATAGCTAAGCTTGGTGATTGCATCTGTCATCCCAGCTACATGCGAAAATCACCATCAAGCATGGCCAGGACAAAAATGTGACACTCTGACACAAAAATAACTAATGGAGAAAGATGGCAGAGCACCAACCTCCCAAGGATGAGGGCCTGAGTTCAAATCACAGCACCACAAGAAAATAATAAGCAACAACAACCAAAATATTATTGAACTAACAGAGAGAGAGAGAAAAATTAAATATCGAAAAGTGAAGTCATAAATACCAATTTGATGGATATTAAAAATGTAACTGAAATGGAAAAAATTCCCTGAAAGAAAAATTCTCATGATAAATGGATAATCTAAATAGACCTATACCTATAGAAGAAATGAATAGTCAAGAATCCCCCAAAACACAAAGCCCAAACCCAGAAGATGTTACTGCTGGTTGCTTCCAGCACATAAGAAAAAAAAAAATACTACTCAGTTCTCTTTGAGAAAACAGCAAAGGGGAAAGTTTTCTGGTTCATTCAATAAGCATTAGCAAAATACAAAAATGAAACAAAGATTTTAAGAAAGTATTGATCAGTATACCATAAAAATATAAATGGAAAAGCCCTGAAAATATTACAAATTAAATATCCTAAGGTTTTTTAAGATTAATGTAACAAAACAAAAAAAATTACTTCATCTGTAAAAATAGCTTTATTTTTGAAAAAAAATAAATTGACAGAAGAAAACTCATAATATCGGTGCAAAGAATGAATTGGAAAAATTCAAGTCTGGGTGATGATAAAACTCTGAAAGAACTAGAAATAAAGACAATAACATCAATTTGGTGAATACTGCCTAAAAATAATGTAGAACTGCTATTAGGGTTAATGTTGAGAAGCTGGATGACTCCACATGATTCAGATACAAGGTATCTGTATCTCATCAACAATGCTTTAGAAATACTAGCTTTGTACAATATTAGAAGAAAATAAAATAAACTGTTTATAGTTTAGAAAGGAGGAAATAAAATAATTACTGTGTATAGATGACAACAAGTTTTTATTTCAAAGCATCAACAACAAAGTAAGTCCAAAATTAATAACTTGTTGAAAGAATGTTAAAGAACATAATCAAGACCATTATGTTCTTTACACTAGTCATAAACAACTAGGATTTGAATAAAACAACTGATTACTTAAAGTTTTTAACAAAATGATAGACAATAAGCAATAAAATCTTGAAAAGAATAAAGTTACAGTACTAACATGTTACATAACTTCTCAACTAGGGTACAGTCCTGACGGTGTAGTAGAAGAGAAAGCAAACAGATTTGACTCTAAGTAGAGACTTGCAGAATACAGCCAACTTATCTTTGAGAAAATAGCAAAAGTAATGCAATAGAGAAAAGTTTGCCATTTTCAATAAATACAGGAGCAACTGGATATTCCTATGCTATGAAAAGAATCTACACACAATTCAGATCTCCCCAAAAAATGAATACAAAAGGGAACACAGACAAAAATCTAGAACAGAAAGCTTTAAAGGTTCTCGAAGGTAACAATGGAGAAAATGGGAGTAACTGTGTCTAAAGTGATGAGTTTTTATATTCAACACCAAAGGCATAATCCAATGAAGAAAAAATAAATAAATGGACATGATTATAGACTTGTAGGGTTGGGAATTTTGAGGAGAACAATGGAAAGAGTGAAACTGACCAACATACATTATACTTTCAAACTGCTTAACTGAGCTGACATCCCTTTGTACAACTACTTAAAATAACACAATATGCAAAATAATAAGGAAACTTGTGTTCTGTGAAGCAACGTAAGTGTTATCCAATAAGCTATGAGCTAAAGGAGGTGAGCAAGAGTTCTAAGCCATGCGTTCAAGCCCCAGCACTGGCACAAAAAATAATTCATTAATTTTAATTAAAATACAAAGCCATTAGCAAGAACCCAAAGGCAAGGTTTCCATAGAAATGGAACAAATTAAGCCTAGAAAGATGGGGAGTCTGTTCAGTCAGTTCAATGATGGGGAAAAAACAGAAAACTACTTATTATATTGTCAGCATTAAAAATAACAAAGAAAATAAAAACCAAAAGGATCTGAAAATTCAAAGTACCTTACTTGATTTAGAAATGGTTTTGTCATGCTCAATGGCCTAAGAACCCTTTTTGTAGTATATTACATGATGTGGACCTACAGTGTGTATTCCACAGGGATCACCCATGGAAATGCAAACATCTTTAGAAACAGCTCTTCTTACATCCTCTATTCTGGAACATTCTAAAACACTGTGGTAACGAATTCAATTTATTGTATGGTGTTAATAACCATACTGGGTAGTCTTTCCTTCTTAAATTAGAAAAAAAATAATTTCTACCTGTCCAGATAACTATAGTCTTTGTGTGAAGATTCCAGAACACACAGGAACATTCAGGGCTGCTACTATCTGTATTTACATTGCCAAACACTGACAACATATCTACTAAATTAAATATTTCTTTTTAAGAAGGGGAATCCATATGGTCTATTTCAGAAAAGCAGCTGAACAGACTTGCAGAGGATATCAGGTTAATTTCTTCACTGGGCATAAAGACCTCTGTATTCCTCAGAAGAGAAACAAACCTATCCATCAGTCATAGCACATTTGCATGGCACCTATACATAGAGTTTCTCAGGATATTGCACAATACAATTAATTTGCAGTTCAGGTAATTAAAAGTCTGTCATGTTAAACAAATGAGACAGAGCTGAGAGTGGAAAGCTGTGATCATGTCAGCTCACAAACCCCAACATAGAAACTGAATTACATATCCCAAAAGTCAGACCAATTATGGCTCAGGCAGACACTTGTCCTAATTATTGTAGACATATTTTAGTCGGCCATGGTTTAAGATGGTGAAACTCAAACCAGACACCAGTGGTTTCTGCCTATAATCTGTACACAGGAGCTTGAGATCTGAGAATCAAGGTTGAAAGCCACCATTGAGAGACAAATTTGAGAGACTTTTATCTCCAATAAACAAGAAAAAATATCAAAAGTAGAGCTGTGCTTCAAGTGGCAGAGTACCAACTGTGAGAGAAAGAAAAAGCCACAAGAGACCATGAGGTATTGAGTTTGAGCCACAGTACCCCTCCCCAGAAAAAAAGGGTGATTAGATTCTATCAACTATTACATAAATGGAAACTTCAGTCATCATTCCTTAGTCTTTACCACCCATATACCCAACCTGCATGCCTGCAGGACCCTTCTCTGGTGGTTATGATTGAAATTAAGTTTACTTTCAAGTAATCACCTATACCAGATTTTATTTTTCCAAGAAATACATTGCATCATCACACACAATCCAGGGGAGTATAGTCTCTTCATGGATTATCAATCATTTGTTTAAAAAGTCATTCTTCTCATGAAAATACAATTTAATTTTTGAAACTTGTATTTAGAATTACATATTTAAGATCAAATTCATATTGCTGAAATATTAGCAATTAACAGACAATATAAATGGAAAACATCCATAATTCTCTTGCCTAAAATTTGCTGAATTTTTTGACCCTTTTCTTTTCTTTTCTTTTTTGCCAGTCCTGGGGCTTGATCTCAGTGCCTGGGTACCATCCCTGAGCTTCTTTTTGCTCAAGGCTAGCACTCTACCACTTGAGCCACAGCGCCACTTCTGGCTTTTTCTGTTTATGTGGTACTGAGGAATTGAACCCAGGGTTTCATTAATGCTAGGCAAGCATTCTACCACTAAGCCACATTCCCAGCTCCTGAGCCTTTTCTAATAAAACAACTGCATACTTGACAGAGAAACTACATCCGCATATCAGTGAAAAGACATTATGCCCTACATTACCAAAGTCATTTGACACAAATATCAAAGAATTCTGAGGAAGAGGACCAGAGAGTGGGACTGAAGTCAGTAAGATGTAGACTTGAACAGCAGATCTGCAATTTACATTATTTAGGCTGTCACTTAATTTCTCCACACCTCAATCTAGTTATTTTCAAAATTAACATGAAAAACTATCCCTGGCTTCAGGTCATGTGGAGCAATTAGGACTGCTCTTAAGCTCCTATGAGAAATAATTTTAAAAATGGACAATTCTATGGGGGAAAAATAGAAATTTAGCAACTGACAGCACAAAACAGTAAAGCCTGAAAAAGGAGAAATAAATGCATTAAGCTTTGGGTGGCCCTGTTGTCCTGAGGAGAGTGAATGGAGACATAAGAACTATAGAACTCTGTTACTGTGTAAAGGAAAAATACAGTTAGGATTTGCAGAGTGACATGTCTGGAATTACAGAGCAGTACACAAGTAAGGATGGTGCTACATGCATCTGCTCAAAAGATGGTTGTAGCAGTTACATGAGGCTGGACAAAAACTGATTTTCAGAGTTCACACAGCACAGGGCAATATTACAGCGCCACCATATCACTGAACAAAGATTTAATACACATTTAGAGTTGTCAATAGAAAGACTCATCCTAATAGTAAACTGACCTTAAAAATCATCCCTGAAAACAATCATAGAATGCTTAATAAAATGGCACATAAAAATCAAGTAGTTCAATGTAACTTTATATATAAAATCCAATCTTTACGCAAATGTACTCCAATTGAGCATTCAATAGCACAATATTTATGATGTCTATTGGGCAATCTGCAATTATCAGATATCTAACCAAGCTGAAAAAGAGGGAAAATGTAACTAGAGAAAAATTAGTAGTCAATTAAAAGACACATGAATGACTGCGATGATAGATTAAGCAAACAAAGAGTGACTTTCAAGTAATCAATAGAGCTTCTAGATAAATAACAGGGGCTTACAGCTAAAATAACTGCAGGCCACAGACTCTGTAAAAGTAGACCAAAGGAACACAAATGGCCAATGAAGTTGAGAAGAAATAAACAACATTTCTGGCCAAGAAGCCAAGGCAAATCAAAAGGACATTGAGAATTCCACATATCTCTGGTCAAAATGTGTATGTAGTATCTGGAATAGAACTACCAACAACAAAAATGCTGGTAAGGAGGGAGGCAGGGAGTGGGGGATAATTTGGAAGGAGGCAGGAAGTCCTAAGATTCTGTTGATGGGAATATAAACTAATACAAATCTTATGGAAGTCAGCCTGGAGCTTCCTCAAAAAATAAATTAAAATTAGGAGTATCCTATGACATTTACCTTAAAGGTTACAACTCAGAACATAATAAAGGCACCTGAACATCTATGCTCATTGATACGCTGTTTACAATAGCCAAGTTATGAAAACAGCCCAGATGCTCTACAACCAATGAATGGAGGTAAGAAAAATGGAACACACAGTGGAGTTTTATTTATCCCTCAGGAACAATGAAATTATGTCATTTTCAGGGAAATGGATGAACCTGGAAAAGAAATTATGTTAAGTGGAGTAAATCAATTTCAGATAGACAAAGGTGAATGTTTTCTTCCATAGGTGATGTTAGATCTAAAATATAAACATATATGTAAGCACATGTTCATATGCATAAATATACTCAAGTATAGATGCAAAAAAAACCCAGGTTTTTTGGAAATGGAGTCTATCAGGCTTTACTTTCCTAACTGTCCTCAAACAAGAATGTTCCAGAACCCAGCATCCTTAGTAGCTAGGATTATATGTGTGTGTATATATATATATAATATATGTAATATGCCTTATATATATATTATATATATACAACCATTTCCCAAGTAAGACACTTTTATAGTAATTTTCCAAAGTATAACAACCATTTTATGTATATTTTGTTCATTTGAAGAATTCTTAATCTATTAATTTTTCAATCACACAAAAATACAAGCTTTTCTTTTATACAACATTTTCTCAGTGACACTGGGACCTAGGGTGCTTTAAGACTTCTTTTATTTGTAGTTTTGTATTAGTGACTCCTAATGTTTATTAATTTAGTTAGATACTTTAAAAAGTTTGTTTTCTTAGACTCTAGACAATTTTCTCCAAAGTATGTTTTAGTGTCACCATTTCTTCATTATTTGAGTAGTATTATTTTTATATAAGCTTATATATGCTTAAATATGTATATTTAAATCAGAATTTTTTCACATATGCATTCTATTTTCCATTAGATACTTAACTATTGTCTTTTTAACTCAAATTTCTTTGGATCAAATATGTCTAGTTGAATTTTTAGGAAGTAATTTAGGCACTCACACGTTTTTAAGATTGCAAATTTTACCTTGTACAATGTAATTAGGCATGAATTTTAATGTGATGATTGTTTCCATAACCATGAAATTACAAAATGATATGCAATTTATTTCTGAATGGCTCTATATCCCTTATTTCAAGTTTTCAAATGTCCTGACTGGAATTTCTTTTCCTTTTAATTCTTAGAAACCTCAGTCTTAAATTAGTGTCAGCTGTAGGCTTATCACCTATTCTTTTTAATTAATATTATCTTTAAGTAGTTGTACATGTCAGGTTTTTTAGTACAGTGCATCTTGATAATGCCACCTTCCCCTTCTTAATGCACACCTTCTGCTTTCTTCTTATGACCTCTGTCCTGTTTCTTTTCCCATCTCTCAGTTTCAAGAAATGGTTGAAAAGGGCTATGGATCTTTATTAGTATTTCCAACAAATGAAATATGTACTCTAAAATGCAACCTAAGTTGTGACTTGTCACCATATGTTTAAATGTGTGTTTAAATGTGTGTGTGTGTGTGTGTGTGTGTGTGTGTGTTATGTTTATAGAGAGGAAAGTAAGGAGGGAGGGAGAGACAAAAACAGAGAAAAGGAAAAGGAAGGAAGGAAAAGGAAATATAAGAAGAAAGGGAGGGATACAAGAAAACAGAATATGGCAACTCTTTATATTCTAACCCTTGGACAATTTGGATATGTGAGATATGATTTCTTTCACATCTCAAATCATTGTGCCATAGATGAAATTAAGGGAACTGATAAATCAGAAATCAAATACTATCAAATCCTTTCTCTTTCTTCTTCTTATTCCAGATCTGATTTTTTTTATATCCTAATAGATACTGTCACAGTGAGATTAGGGGATTGGAGAAAGGAAGGGCGGGTACACCTCCCTTAATTCAAATACTTCCTATGTAAATTAGAGTTGAATTTGAATTCTAGATGCATAAGAATTGAGTGAACATTTACTGACCACTGGCTATATCAGTACTAAATATTTTCATGTATTATTGTGCATTCTATTTTCATAAAACACATGCAAGTTAGTCATCCTGAATCATTTTCATGTTTTTAAGAATCCACATTTCCATATGCCAGATATATTAAAGTTATTTTAATTGCTATATTTCTTGATTTCCTTTTTAAATTGAACATCTACCTCCAAGTATTTTGTTGGCAAATATTTTGCTCTTTTGTAATTTCTGAGAAAGCTTAAAAATGGCAAAAGTGTATCCTGTCTCAAAAGGTTGACAAAGAAAAACTGATTTAAAGGGACTACTGAGGCATTTAATCAATCAGTAATTATTTATGGGGCAAATACTATGAGACCAGTACATATAAAAATAAAATATGATCCCTAGGATCCATAAAAATGAGCAATATGAGAAATTTAATTCAAAGTAATATTCAATCATATTTGTAGATAAGCAGTCAGCCTTTTTCAGATTGTTCAGATCATTTAGTGTATAAAAGATTGACATTTTAAGGTTGCTTTCCAGTATTTGGAAAATAAATCTCTATTTCTATATGTTATGGTCACACTAGAAATAGCCTCTGGATTTAAAGGTAAGCCCTCAGAGCTCAGGGTGAAAATCTGTTCTTTTATCAAATTTTGTCTGGCAGACAAAAAAAAAACAGATTAGAACCTGGTAAGAAATGGAGAAATTAGACCTTACCCCAGATCATCACAATGAGGTTCTGAATTTAACCCCTTTCATATGCACACAGATGTTTAAAAATTACAAATCTAGTTTGTCTATCTGTCTGTCTGAACCTCTCAGCATTTACCAGTGTTTCTGGTCATAAAAATCATATTTAACTATCAGGGAAAAGCAAAGGAATTTTTCTGATCATGCATGCAAATTTAGAAAAAATCAGGTATTTTGCTGATATTCTAAACCTGTCCCTTACAAACACTGATCTGTTTAAAACAAACTACCCAGGACACTAGCAGGGCATTTTGGACTTCATTCTAATTATTCACTATGAACAATGCACTTTAATTAGTCTTATTTTGGAAATGAGCAGTGCAGGTTTTTCATTTGTAAGAATTGCTGATTAATTGAGAAAGGAGACACTCCAGGCAATGTATTTCTGGATGTAGGACAAGAAGGGAGAGAGGGACCTGTTAAAAAGTTTAGATACCTGCCCACTCCTTTATGCAAGCATACATACTTTCTTTCAATGTGCTGCCTAATGGGGCCTCACTATACTCAAATTTCAGAATGTATCAGTACAATACGATTAGGGAAGAATTGCATCCCAGTTTCAGGTTTTTAGGCACATTTGCTTAAATTCAATCCTAAGTTCCACTATTGTCCAGCATTTGGAAATCTATTTGTTAATTTGCCTTAGTGTGGTGTTGAATAATAAAATGCTTAAAAAGAATAAAGCAACCAGGAAAAACAAAACAACCTTACTTTCCAAGGGCAAAGCATTCCAGTTTTACAGACGAATCCTTTGCAGCTTGTACAGTTTCAGGAAAACGCACTTCAATCTTTGGTTCATATTCCCCCATCACACCTGTTAAATATCAAAAGAGCTAGCAGCATTTCTGGAGAATAGAAGTTGTCTATGAAGTAAATGTTTCATTAGCTAACACTTGATGAGTTGGTCTTACTAAGAACGAGTGCTTCTGATTAGGACCTGGATACATGCTTGTGAGATTTCAATAAAGAACCTATTCTAGAGATAGCCAGACCCACCCCTTCGTGACACTTCTGGGGCCAGAGCTGTTCAGGAAGGAGAGGGTTTCCAGTGAATGTAAGAAGTCATATAAAACACCATAAATTAAACACCAGTGTTTTGGCAGCAAAACATATAAGGCAATCACACTAACTAACATTAAACAATAAACATTTGTATGCCAGGAAAATATGATTTTGCTGCTAACTTAATTGACTATGTACTTGTTAAAAAAACTCTTAAGTGTTTGAAAATTTCTTATAAGCCCATTGTGGATATTGCTAAGGGTAGAATAAGAGAATGGTCCCATAAGGTATACACCAGAAGTTATAACAATCACAAACATATTTCTAGACTACATCACCATAATTAATTTACCAAGGATGTCTTAAAAGTCTTCACAAATTTGATCATTTTTTAATTTGTATCTATATACTACATATATGCTATTATAGCTATATTTATGTTATATTCCTAAAATAGAGTTTGGATGGCTGGTATGATTACAGAAAAATGTAAAAATTATAATATAAATATCCAATTTTTAAGATTTTTATTATTACCAGAATTAAGCAAGGTTAAAGGTAAGACTTCATTTGACAAAATTGGCAGGTTTTCTATGGTCTTGATAATCAGTATTTCTTCCATGATCACTTCTGAAAAGGTTTAGTTAACTTGTAATATGTATATTATCAGTCTCCTTTTACCATTAAAATGAAGGATGGAATAAAGGAGATGGAAGAAGGAATTAAAAGTGGGGAAAGCAAAAAATAAGAGCGGACAAGACAGGACACATGCAATACAATCTCATCATATGATGGCCTTTGAGCTCTTCTAATCATGAACACAGCACTCACTGAAGAGGAGAAATGAGTTTACAGATCCAACGATTATCTGAATTAATATCTTGCTGACTAACACACTTGGGTAGTTAGTGACTATGAAAGTTCTGCCATATGCACTCCCCACTGGGGCTGGCTTCATAGTTCTCTTAGCCTCTTAGCCTTTATTAGCACGATAACCTTATTTGTCTTAAATTCCTCACAGGGGAGAAAAATTCTATGAGGTACTGCATTGCAAGTCCAAAATGTGATCATGAAATGCACTAACAGATTTTCTATCCTTCCCTACCCCACTGTGAACATTTAATTAGAGAATCAACCAGAAGATTTTTTCCACTTCGATGGCTTTCTAACTCTAAATCTTACACTAGCTCAGATGTGACTGAGCTACAAAACTCTTCAGAGATCTATCTGAGTCATGTCCCTCAAAGGAATAAAATTAGTATGAATCTAGCAAATTGCATTCTTCTTTGAATGCCCATAATTAATGTTGGTTTCCTTGGCTTTCTTTAGATGTCAACTCTTTTATTTTTTCCATTCTGCCAGCTGAGCAAATAAAAGTTAAATGCAGAGGCCAAGTATGGAAAAGAAAAAGGGGGCACTAAACACAGGTTGTAAAATAAGTTCATTAAAATATATATCAATTCACATTGGGTAGTACCCACACGTGCACACATACACAACAAGCCAACTCCGCCACACAGGTATCATTTTCTGCACAGTAACCCTGGAGGAACGAAAACACAAGCTGCTCCAATACCAAAAAGGAGGGATGGCACAGATTTTACATATCCAGACCCAGGTATAATGTACTGTGTGGGTGAATGATACCATTTCCAATTATTAAGAAACAATTTCCATCATGTCTATGATCTGCTCCCAAATTCACAGGTGTTTTGACTCCACTGAACAGAGAGAAGAAGAAAGCTGTGCCATTCTCTCCACATGGAAGGGACCACGACGTCCAGTCCTAAAGAAAACACATCATCTTACCATCAGAGCGCTGGACTAAAGGTGTAGGGGGTCCTTGAACACTCCTTTGCGCCTCCTTGTTGGTTACAAAGCAAGTGTAGTTGCCCACATCTGATGGCTCCACTTTAGCAATGTACAGGTTTCCTGTCTCTTGAGACACAAACCTCCTTTTGTCCTCTTGGACATACAAGGGGTTATCATTGAAGGTCCATGCATAGGATAAATCTGAAAAACAGAAAAAGTATATTTATCTTTACTGCATGAATTTTTATCTGAGTCTTCTGGACTCTCCTTCATCATTAGAAGAAAATCCTGTCTACATATTGGACCTATTTATAGCCAGTAACCAGCTGTAAATATATATTTACCTGCCAGGTACCTATAAGCAACTCTTATCTCCCATTTAACTGTCAAAAATCCAGAAGCAGAGTTGTGGCTCAAATGATAGAAGGCCAGTGTTTAGTCAAAAAGCTAGGGGACAGCACCCAAGTCCTGAGTTCAAGCCCCAGGATCATCACCAATCTACACACACACACACACACACACACACACACACACACATATATATATATATATATATATATATATATTCATAATACCTGTTTTAGCTGTCCATAATTGGATTTGTGGGATTAGGAATATAGAAATATGCAATTCCAGGCACTGTTGGCTCATGCCTGTAATCCTAGCTATTCAAGAGGCTGAAATCTAAAGATTGAAGTTCTGGCCCAGAGTTCAAGCCCCACGACCAACAAAATAAAATAAAAGTAAAAATAAAAATAAAGATTGCAGTTCAAAACAAGCCCAGGCAGACAAATCCACAAGACTCTTATTGTCAATTTGCCAGCACAATTCTACAAGTAGAGGCATGGTTTAAATAGAAGAGCACCAGTCTTGAGTGAAATAGCTAAGCAAGAGTGAAAGGCATTGTATTGAAGCACTAACATTTGCCATGTGTGCATGCACACACACACACACACACACACACACACACATAACACACATGCAATATAAACATATATAAATACACGTGTGGAACACATACACACCCAATTATGACAGGGAATCAAGAAGATTAGTGGAAAGTTTTGTTATGAAAAGCTGTAAGATATAAAGCATTAATGGCCTAAAATGCACACTGAATCTCTGCAGTGACACCATTCTGAAGCAGTGTGTTCCAGTGTCCTGTCAGGATTAAGCATACCTAAGTATTCTTGTCAAAAAATGTAACTCAAAAATGTAAAGTCCTCTCCCACAGATCTTAAGTTTATTTGTCAAATGTTTTATAAATTACTAGCACAGATTCTGTGGGAATTTTAGGACTAAAAAAAAATACATTGAGACCACATGTGTGCCCTATAAATGTCAGCCCATTCCCTGCTAATTGCCACTAGTGTGAGTGATTTCAATGCAGAAGGATGTGCAGGATGACAGTGACAACAGAAGAAGCCCAGAGAAGGAGGTTTGTGTTCAGAAAATACATGTCAGAAGGAATGATACAACCTGGTAACCAGCAGATAAACTGGAGCTATCCTAGAAGTAGGTGAGCAGAGAAACACTATTTATAGTAAGCAGCAGAGCAAGAATTTGATGAAAGAGAACTCCCATTGTTTCGCTGAACATTCATCTCTGAAAACTTCATGCATATGAGTTATGCAAGATACGATGAACAAAATAAAAATGCTACGTTGATCTCAATGCTCAGTTTAATCAGCAGCCAAAAAATACAGAAAAAAATTCTCTGCTTTACATGGGCTCAGAGGCACATCTCTGCAATCTCAGCACTTGGGAGGCAGAGGTAGAAAAATCTGTGAGCTTGAGGCCATCCTGGGCTCTGGAATGAGACCCTGTCTCAAAAACAAATAATACATGCACCAACACACATCTATATTAATAAAGGATTATCCTATTAGTAACAAAAAGAAATAAAATTCAGAACATTTCATCTCTTTAGAAATATTCTCCTGCTTCTTCTGGTCAATCTTCTACCATAATAACCAGCGCCCGATTTCTATTAATAAATTGCCATTTGTCACTATTACATTCCATTAAAATAGAATTAAGCAGCATATATTTATTTTAGCCTTTGTCTGACATTATTATATCAATACTAGTTCCTGCTTTTTTTTCTTTTTTTTTTCCTAAATGTTCCACTCTATTTTGCTATCTTCCTGTTGATGTGTGCTTGACATTGTTTCTAGCCTGGGCTCATTAATGTAGTAGGCGAAAGTAAAAATTATGGCCTAAGATTGTCTGTAACTTTTCTGTTGTCTCGGATAGTTTTCTAGGGTTGCACAACTATAAGGTAGATGCATGTGTCACTGTAGAAGCAAGTGTGACATTCGTCATGCCTGACAACGCTGTGCTTTCTTCACCAATGTATATGAGTTGCGGTTGTATCATATCTCATGACAATGTGTGGCTGTGAACTCTTTCACTCTGGCTACAAATCTTCAAGTGTAGACAAATGTTTTCATGTCTTTAAAGCTTTGCAAATGTATTTAAATATTAAAGAAGGAACCATTAGGGAAATATACAGAAGTACATTCAAGGGATTGGAGAAACATATCTGGTCCAAAAGGAATCCCCAAAAGAAGAGGTGGAAAGGAGGAAACTTCTAGAATTAGGTTAAGAAAATAAAAAGAAAAATTCTTCTCCTGGACAGATCTTGACAAGCATGGTTATTTCTGTCACATTAGAGCCATTTCTGCAGCTCAGAGTCTCTTTTCCAGGAAGAGGCCTCGGGTCATACTTGTCAGCATACTTATATTGAGACAACACCTTGGAAGGTACAATGAACACAACAAGGGTACATTTTTCTGTGGTATTCTTGTGGTCTTCGTGGCTGAAAACCAACCTAGTGCAGCATTCTTCCCTAATGACCCAAGTAAGAGTACCATAAGCCATTCTGTAGTGAATCCGATGTGTCTAGAAAAACTTTTGAGGAAGTGGGTATAAGACAAGGTTGTCATTTTAGGATCCATTCCATGAAAGATAAAATATACATAAAACTACATACAAAACAGCAAATGAGGATGTATAAAAGAATAAAAGGAAAGAAGATAAGATTGAAGGAGGGAGGGAGAAAGGAAAGGAGAATGAGAGGAGATGGAGGGAGAGGGCAGGGAGAGTAAAGGCGAAGAGTGAGATAGAATGAAAACACAAATCTATATATAATAGAAGAGTAAGTCTACTTAGGAAAAGACCACTAATCTTGAGGAAGAATAAAAGAAATGATTTCATACAATTTACAAATGGTATTAATAGAAAGAAGTCCATCAATATAGACAGACGTCTGATATTGTTCTCAGGAATGAAAATGGGCCATCAATACAGAATAAGACACAGCAGGAATATAACAGTCCCTTACATTCATTACAGGAAAATGTAATGTGACATGTAAGAATACCCTCAACTCTATGAAAATATGTCAGGCAGAGAAAAATCCAAGCTAGATCGCTATGTGAAAAGCAAGTTACAGATATGTTTATATGCAATTAGAAATCACCTATAACTCCTCTGGTTTTAGCATTTTCAAATAAAAATAATGATTGTAAAAAAATCACCTATTTGAATATTGTAAATTAATGTGTATATATGTTCATACAGATTTTATACTTAAAAATATGGGGATTTCTCAGTAAGGGGTAGGAAATAGAAATGACTTTTGCTATCTACATAAAGTTTCCATCATTAGGCAATTTTAAAGTATTACATATTGTTTGTGTAAATGAGGGGGAAAAAACATAGATGGGAGGTATATAGTGTCAGAATGCTAAACATTGGAATGGACAACAGCTTACAAAAATGGGAGGGCAGTATTTTCTTATTCTGATACTGAGCCGTTCTGAATGAGATATCACATTTATTCAGGCATTGTTTCCTTGAGGCACATTACACTCATTTAGGAAGTTTGTCTAAACATAGCTAAGTCTCATATTATACTGGCTTCATTACATCCAAGTGAAGGAGCATGGAATGGCCATGTTCAAACCGTTCGAATGCCTCTGGTCGTTGAACTTGCATATCATGTTCACAGGCCTCTGTATTGAGAGGGGAATTAAAAGAAAAACCCTCAAGTGTGTCAAGCGATAGATAACAAAAGGCAGCAAAGACTAGAAGAGAAGTAATCAAAGAAAATGTGGAAACAAAGACTTTCACACTGAGGGAAAGATTTTGGAAGAATGTCAGTGCTGTCTTCATCCATGGTGAGCTACCCTGCCCACAAATAGTTCATCAAACCCCCTGCATCTGAACAGATGTGACTGTCCAAGAAAAATGAATGTTCTCTTTGGCCCTGATATAATAGACAGTACCATAGCATTCATCTCAACGTTCCCCTAGGTCCAGGTGTAAAAGGCAGATGAAGAAGGAGAGGGAATTTTAAGAAGTCAGGCCCAGTGGGAGGTCCTGGACACTGGGAGCCAGATTGGAAAGGAGTGAAGGACCCCACCCCTTTCCCTTCTTCTGCTCAACCTACTTTTTCTTCGTGCAGGAGGTGAACCATCTGCTACCCACACTCTCCCACCAAGGAGTTCCACCTCAGCCCAGTCCCAAAGCCACAGAAAAACGAACCAAGTCATGGCCTTAAGCGTTCCCACCTCCAAGTCAAACAAGCCCTTTTTATAATCTCATTAGTTCAGTTTTTGCTATATTAACAGCAACACAAACAGTCTGAACTTCAGAGCTAGAGCAGTGGATGCTTACAAGGTAATGAACAAGCTTTACCTTTGGAAAAGATGAAGCTGAGCATGGATACCATTGCTTAGGCTATCACAATATAAACAAACAAAAAATATTTGTCTGGATGCCAGTGAAGTACAGATGCTGAATCCTAACCAGTGCTGTCTTGTCTGCATGGTGGAAGAAGGGGAAATCCCACCTCCCAGATGATGGGCATGTGGACCTGCCATTCTTGGGTCCTGAACTCTCAAGCATACTATAACCCTGCCCTCTGACCTGAACTTATTTAGGCCAGATCAGTTCAGTCCCAGGTACACCATGCTGTGTGTCTCTTGTCTGTTCCTGTCCTGTCTCCAGTCTTTCCTCCCATCAACATGGAGTCCCACTTCAGCTCTGCATTGGAGCTGATCTGGTTTGTTGGCATTTTTTTCCTGCTTTTTCTTTCCTCTCTGGCTCTCATGACTGAGTTTTCTGACAGTGTTAAGTGTATCTGTGGGGCTGCAGGTCTTTGTGACAAGAGTCTGCCTGCGGTGGCTGGTTTTCTAATAAAGACTCCTGATTTGACCTCTCAAAATGTGGCTTCTCTGTTTCCTTGCTGTATAACACTGGATGACAGGTGATACCTGTTATTTCTACGAGTCATCAACACCAACTTCAATTTTCTTTTGAGTTTCGTAAGATCATATGCAGCATAAAGACAACTGCTATTTTATTTCCATAACTACATTTCTACTTTCTTGTCCTGTTCTTGGGTTTTTGAAATTTAATTTTGCAAGTTGCTGTTGGGGTTTATTCCCTGTGGTATCTAAGGATTTTAGCTCATGGTTTGGTTACCTTGCTTCTAAGCCTGTTGCTTTATTTCCCAAGAAGAGATGTTCAAAGGTTTGTGCTTGATACTGGAGTTACCTAAATAGTAAATTTTCCTTAATATAAAAAGGATTGGAAAATGTAGTTTAGATTCCCCTGGTCCTCACTGATTAGACATCTATTGAACTTTTGTGAAACAAAGACAATCTTGAGCAAATTCCCAGGGCTATATCTCATCTGAGCAATCCGTATTCTAGGGCTTTCTGGAACAGGAATAAGCTTAAGTTCTCTGAAATCCAATGTTACCCCTTCCACTTAGCAGAAATAACAGGTTGCACTCGTGCCCAAGAATTCTATGTATTCTTCAACCTATAATCTTGGGACCTGAGACTGTGATTTTCTTCTCTCCCTTAGTGAATTCATTTTGTCCTCATTGCTAACACTTTCTGATCTGTTCCTCCATGAGATGTATCCTTCTTCAAAGGGACAATAGTTCAGAGACACTTGGAGAATCTGACCCAGAAACAAGGAGTATGTATAAACTAAAAATTTTAAAAAATACTTTTTTTTCCAACCTAACAATTGTTTTCTACATCTAATTGAAGGTATTCATGTCAAAGAGGGTATGCAGAGCATAAACTTCATTTTTCAAAATCATATTTCTTAACATGTGAAAGGGAATAAACATGATTTTTCAAAATCATATATATATATATATATATATATATTTTGTTGGTCCTGAAGCCTGAGCTCTGGGTCTGGGCGCTGTCCCTCAGTTCTTCAGCTCAAGGCTAGCGCTCTACCACTTGAGCCAGAGCACCAATTCCAGCTTTTTCTGCTTGTGTGGTACTGAGGAATCAAATCCAGGGCCTCATGAAAATGTGGCAAGTACTCTACCACTGAGCCACCTTCCCAGCCCAAAATCACATTTCTTAATGTGTGATTTATACCTAAATCCTTGAGATCAAACACTGCTTGTTCTTTCCTGCACACTATTTTTTGTTTTTTTACTTTTATCTAATTTCTCTTTTACTATGCCAGTTTTCTCTGTTTGGTCTTTCTTTACATTCAGACTTCTGTCCAAGCTCTGTGTGTCTCCATCCCAATTCAAGTTTAGAAGACAAAAATGAATGTCCCACCCACCACTCCCGCATCAACATTATCTGTGATGGGTTTCCTGAAAAAGAAAATCTCTTAACATAGAAGCTTAGCCATTCATTTTAAATCACTCTGCAGTGTTAATGACTAACATTAGAATAGGAATCAAACACATGCAAACTCTTGAGACATTAATTCTTCTCCTGAATTAGATCTCTATTCTGTTGGTTTGTTTCCTTCTTTTCTTTCTTTCTTTCTTTCTTTCTTTCTTTCTTTCTTTCTTTTTTTCTTTCTTTCTTTCTTTCTTTCTTTCTTTCTTTCTTGCAGTACTGGTGTTTGAACATGGAGACTTAAGCTTGCCAAACAACCACTCTGTTACCCAACTTCTGTCTCCAGCTCCAAAATGTTTGGTTAGAAATCAGGTTCTAAAAATGCAATGTACCTGAATCACCTTATCTACTGGAGTTGTTAAAAAACAAACCCTGTGCTCCCTGCTCAGGGTAGCTGGCTCAGCCTCTTTGTGGAGCACCTGAAGAATGTGGACCAATAGCAGGTCTTCAGGTAATAGTGATGTACTCAAGTGGGGAATCTCACCTTGAAAGTCAGGGATGCAAATGCTACAACTTAGCTTTCTCTCTGTAGTCACTGAGGAAAGGAAATACCTTGGGCTTGGAGTGGACCTCCCTTGGGGTAGAGTAGTAGAGCCTGGGAGAATATTTACAGACTTGGGGCTGGAAGGGATCTGAGAAATCTGTGACTCCACCCTCTTCTATTTTTCAAGAAAAGATGCAGAGGAAGAAATATAAAGCCTTTGGACCATAACTCAGCCATATTTCTGGGCCGTTCTGTAAACTGATAAAGACACAAAGCTCTACGTATTTCCTCTCCTGTCATTGTCTTTGCTCACCCTGCCTGGGGATTTTTCCTCGTGGACCATCCTCAGTCTTCCCTAGTGGCAGCTGGTCATAGGAGCTTTTGTCTTTTTCTTGTTTTCCCATCACCAACCATTTCTGGTGCTTCATTTGTGTATTTTTTAGTGGGGGAAGAAAAAAATGTATATATACCTCCCAAATTGAAAGTTTTAAAACCTCCCATTTTGGCTTTTCTTAATTAAATGTATAATTCATGAGCCACTTAGGTTGAAACCATTGCATTTTTAAATATTCTCTCCACTCTCTATGACATTTATCTGTTATTAATGGTCATGATACATTTTTCCCCATGATGACTCAGCAATAACCTTAGAGCTGAATGGTAATTAGTCCTTCCTGCAGCCTTTGTGTAGCTTCTCATTGACCACATTCCCTACAATTTTATTATTATTAGAAATGGCAGCTCCGCAGTAAGCAATTGAAGACTCTATCTGCTACTCTCTCAAGCATAAAACAAATCCTATTTTCCCCAGAGCATGATTATGCTTTGACATCTTTTACAGCCCTATATCTTGTACTATGAAATTTCAAATACAAACACAGAGATATAGGCCATTATTCCCATTGTAGGATATTTAATTTTTATTAAAAGGGAACTACTTCATTGAAAAGAGTCCAAGAATGATAAACATCATCATCACAAACTTCTGTAGAACTGTGACCAGAACTCAAGATCAGTAGCATGTGTCTTGAGGTAGAAAAGTAAATGAGAGAGATAAAGAATCTGAAGTATACTACTCAGGTTTAGTGGATACATTTTCCTTTTGGAACATTCCAGAAGGAGCAGACTTTACTGAAAACTTTGCATAGTGGTTCAGGGTTCAAAGTGACTAGCTTGTGGGTGGTAAATCATGGTTTCATTGACTCAGTGGCAAAGATTCAAGTCAAAAACAGTAATTCCTTTCTGGGTTGAAATCATTGATATTGTGCTGAGCAAGTTTATGGCACAATCCAGAAAGGTGCTTGACACCATTATAATCTATTCCTATGTGAGGTCGTATTTGTTCTATGATTGCTACTGGACAACCTAAATTTTATTAGATCCCTTCTGAATCTTTTGGGGTCTACAAATAACCAAGTAAAGCCCTCCTGAGAATGGATTGTTGCTAAGTTCCAAAGAATTCTAAGACCAATTGTCCACTAGCAAACTTTACCTGGAGAAGAAATGAAAAGCATAACCAACTTTTGAGTGACTACAGAGAAACCTCCAGTCTACAGTATGTTGATGTTACTGATGTAAATATTCATGGTCCAGACTTCCTTTGGTAGCCCCTATTTCCATCCTCTCTGGATGAGATGATTGTCATGGTCGTTAAGAGATGGGATATCTAATCGTAGTGGAAGATAAGGTCTACCAGGGGATATCTGGCATGATCTGGAAGAATTTTTCATTCCCAGGATACTAGGATTTTGAGGAGGGGGTCCAGTTGTGGGGCCTCTGGGCCTGGGCACTGTCCGTTAGCTCTTCAGCTCAAGTCTAGCACACTACCACTTGAACCACAGCACCACTTCTGGCTTTTTTTTCCTGCTTATGTGGTATTGAGGAATCAACCCAGGGCTTCAAGCATGCAAGGCAAGCGCTCCACCACTGAGCCACCTTCCCAGCCCTCCCATGCTAATAGGAGAGGGACCACAGGGCGTCTAAGCCAAGGACAGTGCCCAGCATCTTAACAGAGCAAAGCATAGCCTTCCATCACATGAATTCTTCCTAAATTTTTCATTTTGTCAATGCTGACAAACCCTGTCTTCTGTAATAGTAGCAGTCTACAGTTTACGTGTTCTATTGGATGGATTAGAAAGCACAGAAAACGCTGGGCGGTGGTGACTCACGCCTATAATCCTAGCTACTCAGGAGGCTGAGATCTGAGGATAGAGGTTCAAAGCCAGCCCAGGCAGGAAAGACCAAGACTAACTGGAAGTGGTGCTGTGGCTCAAGTGGTAGAGCGCTAGCCTTAAGCTGAAGAGCTGAGGGACAGGGCCCAGGCCCAGAGTTCAAGCCCCACGATTGCCAAAAAAAAAAAAAAAAAAGAAAAGAAATCAAGCAAGCAAGCACAGAAAACAATCTATCCAAAAGGAATAGATTGTGAAAGTGGAGAGAGAGGGATGTAGGGTATGGGCCCTCCAGCATGGAAGTCTGAGGTTTTGGTTAGCTATGAAAAATGAGAAATTCCATAATGCTTCCTGTATGCCATACTCTACATTCACTTTACAAAATCACTCTACTTCTCTATATACATTCCTCAGCAGAGATAAGAATTCCTAGCGTCCCTTTGCATACTTTACCACTTAGGAAGTGACTGTTCAGGGCTAGATTACACCAGACAAAATAAAACAGAATGAATACAGTGATAATTTAGATAGGATCCTGTGAGTTCCCAACATGATCTTGTCCAAGTCAACAGGATTACTTGGTTTGTAAGACTGCAATATCTTTTCCCTGAAAAGGGTAAATGAATTAAGATATACAAAATGCTGAGCTGAGCATCCAACACATATCAGATATGTGATGAAAGTTTTATCTGATTATAACACAGTACATAGACCTAAGGTATTTTATACTCCATTTGTCTAAAACACTACACTCTTACCTAGTTAGCATCTGAGATATCCTAAAGTAAGTTTGTCATTTTCCATCCCCAACTCTGCTACCAAATGGCTACCATTCCAATTTCCAGTTGCTCTGTCTGCCTTCTGCCTATACAAAGAGTTCCAAAGTCATATAGTTATTGTTAATTTTACCTGTCCAATAAAACAACATCACTTCCAGTAACTCCAGAAATAATATATAACAACTGGTAGTAAGTAGATATTAAGAATTTGGTCCTTTCTTTTGATATAATTTCCCTTTTGTTCTATAACATAATTTTGAGCTTATTCTTGCAATTTTTGGTCTTGGTTGAATTGCCAACATCTTTTATCGATGTGAAGCCAAACATAGGGATCATACTAAATGCTTTCTTCCACCACAGACTCACATAATCCAAACTACAGGCATGAATTAAATTTTTTTATCAACCTAAAAATTGGACCTGAGGAAAAGGGAAATACATTTTTAAACAAATTTAAAATTTACAATTCCATGGGCCAAGGAATGAGTCTTATTTTTAAACCATTAACAGAATGAGTATATTTTGAATATCAACTATTATTTCAAGGTGAATTTAATTATTTTAAATAGGTATCATTTCTACATCCTGGAAATTTAAAATGACATTCCATGGGTGCTATCTTTATGCTTAGAACACCTGGAAATCTACTGATTGTATATTTTCCTAATCAAAAAATTCTCACCCCGTAGGTAAATAAAAATCCCTATGGGTCAGAAAAATTACTCCACACATAGGTTCACATTTGGCTGAAGGCCACATTTCCACCCCTACAGTGCCAAATAAAGAAATCAAATAAATATATTGTGTCTGTCACATGCATCAATCTGAAGGGTAATGACTATAAACCACTCTAGGGACTTCATAGAAGAAACAAATAACTTCGATTTGCCAAATGGCAAAACTTTGGCTTGGTGAAACACTAAGAAACTCAGGGAGAATTGTTTTTTCTTTTTCTTTTAAGCCGAGATGGTGTAAAGAGCTAGAGTGGAAGGACTGTTAATAGATCCCCTGGGAAGATGAAGACAGTTGTCTAACAAAGAGGAAGTTTAGGAGACAAAGAAGCAGATATCTGAGGGAAGAAGATAAAGTAGTGCCAGGTAGTGCTCTTTGTGTTAAATTTTATTTGCTAAAATATTTTGTAGTTAGAAATTTGGAAGCGGGCAGGATGCCGGTGGCTCACACCTGTCATTCTAGCTACTCAGGAGGCTGAGATCTGAGGACTGCAGTTCAAAGCCAGCCCAGGTAGGAAAGTTCATGAGACTCTTATCTCCAATTAACCTCCAGAAAACCAGAAGTGGCGCTGTGGTTCAGAGTGGTAGGATGCTAGCCTTGAGTGAAAAAGCTCAGGGACAATGTCCTGAGTCAAGCTCCATGACTGACCAAAAAAAAAAAAAAAAAAAAGGAAAAAGATGGGAACAATGAACTAATGTGACCCTAAAGGAACAGATTCATCCAGAATCATGGAGTTGGAGGTAGTTCGGATCTTAAATATCCCCTGAAGGCTGATGAGCTAAACGTTTAGTATTGAAGGAGGGCTAAAGAGAGGCAATGAACACTTGAGGGGACACAGGAGGTCTCCAGGTCACTGGGGCATGCCGTTCAGAGGAAATGGGGGATGCCAGCCCTCTACTTTGCTCTCTTTTGCTTGCTAGCCCTCGTCAGCAGGTTTTCTCTTCCATGTTCTCCTCCCCACCGAGATGAGGCTCAGCCAGCAGAGACAGAGGCGGCGAGGGTTCCTGATCATGGGCCTGGAGCCGCTTACCAACGTGAGCCAGTCAGCCTGCCATTCTCTTTCTACATTCATTACCTCAAGTATTTGTTTTGGAGACAGAAATCTGACTAACACGGAGCCCACCACAAGTTAGGAAGCAGGATTAAAGGAATCAATGTTCTCCTCCCAGAGTGCAAAGAATGGTCCCTATTCTACTTTCAAACATGGCCTTTACTCCCATCC
Source organism: Dipodomys ordii (assembly GCF_000151885.1). Lineage (NCBI taxonomy): Eukaryota > Metazoa > Chordata > Mammalia > Rodentia > Heteromyidae > Dipodomys > Dipodomys ordii. Next base: position 9,061,368 of record NW_012267228.1, read on the forward strand.
CTCCTCTCTCTCTCTCTCTCTCTCTCTCTCTCTCTTTCTCCTCTCCCAATTAATGGGACATTTCTCTCATCCAACCATTAAGGTGAAGTTGCCAAGTATATTGTTAAAATTTACTCCTCCAGAATCTAATAGAACCAATGAAACAACAATGACAATTTCAGATTTCTTTCTTTTTTAATGAGGTAGTAGCTCTTATCTGAACCCACTTAACATTCATTAGCCCACTAGGTATTCAAAACAGTAATAAATATTAATATCAGTCAGCCTGTACTGTGTATGATGAGGAACTGGAGGCTCAAAGAAGATGAACTCCCTTTCCCTTTGCCATAAACTCCAAGTCACGCCTGGGGATTACAGGTATTGTCAGTTTCCACACCAAGCCCCAAGGTCAACACTACTTATAGTGGTGTCATTCTTTTTCCTGCTGATATTTGAGTAGGTACTTGGATGAAGATGAACTTGAAGATCCTTCATGGTCCTTGTCAACAGATGAAGAACTTCCACTCACTCCAAGACCTGACCAATTTCCCCCTAAGGAACCACATGGAAGATATCACCCCCCCCACCCCACATACACCCCATATACCTCCAAAATGCGGTGGTGGGCCACAGAAAAGTACCACGCCTTGACCTTCTCTGACAGACACTGTGCTTCTTGTTTTGGTTTCAAAGTCTTCAATATCTTGGAAAGCAAAGAAAAACAAGTTTAGGATTAGTTACTTGGGAGGAGAAGGGTTTTTAAGCAGCATCTCTAACTTCTTTGTATCAGGAAAGGTGAGGGATACTCACTCTTGGCTTAGTGAGATTTTAGTTGATGATCTACTGACCTGCCCCCATTATTTAGTTTCAAAATCTCCCATTTCTTTCTGTCCTTTCTTGGTAACGTCATTAAACCAAGTCTGTGAAAAATACATTTGTTTATAGCACTGTTTACTTTTATTCTCCCAGCCTGCAGCCCAACGAGGAAATTCCTTAAGCTCAGCACATATTGACTTTCTCTGTTCAGGGAAAATGTGATTTGAGAGAGGCAGGTAGTCGGTAGGGCGGGGTCTTCTCACATCTTACATGAAAGGTTACCATTTAGATGAGAGGCTGCCATTTGTGAGAGCTGAGGCTGGAATGGTGTGAGGGAAAGCACAACATATGACGGAACCACAGAGGCAGAACAGCCATGTGTTTTCTATGCTCCTTGATTGATTCCTTCGCAAGCTGCTTTATCTTCTTATTCGGAATGTTGTGATTGCCTACATCAAAGAATTCTACAAAGTCAGAGGCAGAGAAAGGGTTCTTGGCTGTCTTGATAGCTGCACATCTGAGGTATAAATCTTTCAACATTCCTGGGAAACATACCCAGTCTCTACAAACAGATAAATTATTTCACTTCTTTGACCTTCAATTTCTTAATTGGTAGAATCATTTCCTTCCTTCCTTCCTTCCTTCCTTCCTTCCTTCCTTCTTTTCTTTTCTTTCTTTCTTTCTTTCTTTCTTCTTCCCTTCTCCCTTTCTTTCCTTCTTTCTTTCATACTGAGGAGAGGATTGAATGCAAGGCCTCACACTTGCTACATAAGCATTCTACTAATTGACCCATGTCCCCAATACTTTTACAATAGAACCATGCACTAACTTACTCTCATCTGGCCTTGGAACACTATCTTCCTAATTTCATCTTTCAAGTAGCTGGTATTATAGACATATGCTGCCAAGCTCAGTTTTCAATTATATATACTCTTGACTTTGAATAGCAAAAGCATTCATCACATTAGACCCTGTTAATTCCAATCTATACCACTTTCCCTTTTCCCATCTGTTCTTCAGAAGTAATCATTAGTTTTATGTTAATTATTTATGTTCTGACATGCCTGGCTTATTTTTCCACTAAGCACTTATGGCACTTTCCTCATTGGTTATGGAAAAATGAAATCTGCATATATATTTTCTACTATATGTATGTACATATATACATATGTACCTATGTGTATGTACATGCACATATATGTATGTATATATGTATCTATATCTTGCAGTTTAGGGAGTGTATTTCATTAGTAAAAAGTTTACCTACCCTGTATGAGGCACTATGAAGATAAAACAAACAAAAAAACAAAGTATGCAAATGAAACTATTGTATGGACTGTCAGTCCTTTGTCACTTCAGTGTATACCACTTTAAATGCCTTGCTAGGCACTGGTGCCCAGGCTTGAAATTTCAGCTACTCAAGAATATGAGAACAGGAGGACAGGGCTCCCAGTTAGCCTGGGCAGAAAAGGCTAAGAGATTCCATGTCCAGTTAACTATCCAAAAGCCAGGCTCAAGTAGTAGAACATGCTCTGAGGCCTGAGTGTCAATCTCTCTGGATCAGCAACAAAAACATCATATCTTAAAGAGAAAAAAAATCAACCTAGCTAGTAAACTCTATTTCAATATCAATATATTGAATTCATGGTTTCTGCTTCTCATGGTTATTATGAAATGTGATCATACTGAGGCTATTTTCCTCTTACTTTTATTCATTAAAAAATCCCCACTATGTTGTCATCCTGTTTTAGTGATCAAAGAAACACCAAGGCCAGGAGGGAGTTGCAGGAAGCTGAATGATCCTACGAAATTAACAAGCTCTGCTCTGAATCCTCTCTGTGTCTCACAACCACTGTTGTCCTCCCCCAGTGACATTCATCTTGTTTTGGGTGTTAATCAGAAATCATTATAACACAGTGTTGGTAAAACCAGGGAGGCTTTAATACATTCAGTGTTCACTGTCACACAGCATCCATTTGTGACATTACTCTTCCTCCCCTGGCCTTGTAGAATCTCAATAGGGTTTCTATTAGTTCTCAGGAGAGGAAATCAGCTTCTCTGGAAAGACATACAAGTCCTGTTAGCTATCAAAACAAATTACTTCAAAATGTTACTGGTTTAAAGGTTTCAATTAATAACTCACATTTTACAACTGCTAATAACACCTTAGATCACAGACAAGATATAATTTCACCTTATTTAAACTAGATACCCTGTCATCTGATATCCTTTGAACAAGACTGATTTTTATACATCCAATGTGTATTTCAGATGTCTTCCTGCTAATGATTTGATTCCGATAGGATTTAGAGGCAAGGTCTGCTGAATTAGCTAGTCAAATAAATGTCTATCAAGTATTGTCTTTATGATGTAAGATGTTTTTAATTTAGATTGATTCCTTTACAAGAAGGCAAAAATAGACATTCTATATTTCTCTTCCTCCTCCTCCTCCTCTTCCTCCTCATCCTCCTTCTCTTCCTCCCCCTCTTCTTTGTCTTTGTCTTCGTCTTCATCTTTGTCTTCTTCCTCTTTGTCTTCATCTTCTTCATATTCATTTTTGCTTTGGAGAACACAGCTTAGTGTGTCATTGTTCCCTGAGAATATCCTCCAATTCTACAATATTTGGAGATTTTCCCATAAAGCAAAAAGGTGACCTGCCTAGGCCGCCCTTGTACTCAAGGTATAAGTCCTGCCGAGCTGGTTGCTATTAATGACCCCCATTGTTGGGGCTGCTCTCATTAAGCCCTTCTGATGACCATAGCTTATCAGGTCCTGGGGTTTTATTGCTGGTTTTGGAGGAAGCAGTTGGCAGGAGCATAAGCAAAAAATGCAGTCACAAACAAGGCTCTGTTCCAAAGGCCAGCAGGAAGTGCCTGAGAATGGCCCATAAAATGAGCGTTAAAGAATTACTGGGCCATATGCTCTCTCCTGGAGCAACCAAGGGACAGAGGAGGGACAGGGGCCACCAAAATGTACTTAAAATTAAGTCCAAGCAATGCTAAGCATTGCAATATCTAATTGTAAGGAGAATACATCTTTGCATCTGTCACATGGAAGAATGCATCTCAGCTTAATTAAAGCAAGGAAACTGTGCCTTCCCTGCCAAGGCCTGAGGATCACATGCAGACGTTGTATCTGATAGTGCCAGCACCTGACACAGAAGGGGACCGAGTGTGGTGCCAACTGGTATAGCCTAGAGGAAGTTTCTGGGTACCCAGAGTCTATCAGCTAAGACTAAGAGGACAGCACTTGGAAATTTGAGAAGGAAAAAAAATATTCACCAGGAAAAGATGAATACTGAAAGCAGAACTAAGGGTACTGAGTTGTTAAAAAAAGTGAGTATTATCAGAGAGACAGATGGCACGTGTATTTTTTTCTCATATGTAGAAGCTAGATTTACAGTTCTACTGCACATAACTTATGTAGGACTCTAGTCTTTTTTACACAATCAGTCTAATGGAGGATACTTTTAAGGGAGGAACCCAAAGGCTTAACTCCTCTGAAGGTCTAAAATGCTACTTATCGAAACAAATTCCCAGATGAAGAATGCTTTATTGTTGTTGTTCTTGTTAGTGTAGTTCGTTTTTGTTTTTTAAAAAATGTCTTCTTAGGAAGGGGCAAAGGGAAGCCCAGAAATGGAGAGGGAATGGTGAATAAATGTAGTCATGGTCTTCAATATACACTATGCAAAAAATGAAGTATGCAACTTTCAGGCAGAGACGGGAAGGGAAAACTGGGGGAAAGTTAAGGAAGGGATAAGATTATCCAAAAGGAACTGTACTCATTACCTGACTTATAAAATGGTAACCCCTCCATACAATACCTTAATAATAATAAAATTATATATATATATATTTATTTAAATTGAGCTATATACTTTCGATCATACCTATAGTCCTAGCTACTGAAGAGGTTACGATCTGAGGAAGCTGGTTCAAAGCCATCCTGGGCAGGAAAGTCCTAGAGACTCTTATCTCCAATTAACCACCAGAAGTAGTAATGTGGCTCAAAGTGATAGAGCACTAGCCTTGAGCAAAAAAAAACCTCAGGGACAGTGCCAAGGCCCTGAATTCAAGCCCCACAACTGTCCCCCACACACATACACACAAAAGAGCAGCAATTATTGTGTCTTTCAAAATTTCTTACATAGGAAATTCTTGAATGCTGTAAGCTTTTTTTTTCTATTTTTCTTGTATGTGTGTGTGTGTGTAGAATAGATATATAATACATAATGTGTCTAGAGTAGCTATAATTGGCCACATAGTCTGATAAAGATAGTCTTTGACTACTTTCTCTAACTTTAAGGTGTCTGTGGGGAAAGGAGAAACTGAGGCTCAGAGAGGATTGCATTCTGACATTGAGGATTGCACAGCTTCTATGTGCCAAGACAAGACTGTGAAGAGTCAGAAAATAATGTTGTTCAGCTCTTTGGCTGTTATCTGGGTTTGTTGTTTATAATAAGCTAAATTGATGTAAGCTGTCATTCCATGTTTATACAAATAGCCAAAAGCCCAATGTGTTCCCAAAAAAATTGTGTGGGTCCCTCGCGAAGAGGAAAGGATGCCCCATGCTTTCAAATATTAAAACAGCTGCCTATCTGAAGGTGCGACTCCTGTGTGTTCTTGTGCTTCTTTCCTGTGTTTGTGTCTTGAGTTACCTCTATCCTCGTGTCAATGCAAACCTGGACCTCAGTCTCTGCAGAGATGTCCACACCTTCCACAGAAGTGTAAAGCATTTCTGTGCCCGTCAGTCATACTGATTGAGTATGAGATAATTCAACAACTTCTACACCTAATATTAAATATGTACCTATGTAGTTATTTTGCTACTCTTCTCTGTTGTTTGTATGTTGGCCCTCTCTTTCCTTCCTTCCTTCCTTCCATCCCTCCTTCCTTCCTTCCTTCCTTCCTTCCTTCTTTTCTTCCATTCTTTCTTTTCTTCCTTCTCTCTTCCTTTCTTTCCCTTTCTTTTATCTCTCCTTTCTTTATTCTCCATTTCTTCCCCCCTCTCCTCCCCATGTCCTCCTTCTTTCCCTTTTTTCCTCCCTCCTACTCTCCCTGCAATTGTCTTCTCTTAAAGGAACAGAGGGAAATGCCAGTCCTCTATGTTTCCTCTATAAAGAAGCTTGGCTATGTAGACCGTGTCATCATTCAAACACTAAGCCATTTGCTCTCATTCAAACAGGTCACAAACACAGGAAGTAAACTGTAATTCCAAATCGTAATGCTCTGAAGTGTCTTGCTTAACCCTGAGACTAGACTACTCCCTTCTAGAACTCAGCCCCCCCTCCCCCATTCTGTAATCCTGCTCCAGCCTGGAGACATTGCTCAGGTTCTTTGTCCATCTCATAAAAGCAATTTCAAGGATTGGTCACTTTGAGGACATTTGATGTGATTTTTTTCAAACTCAAATTTATTGTCCCCTAACCCCTTGCTTCCCAGCAAACTACTACTACCCCCTCTGAAAAAGTTTCTCTGTTGAAGCCTGTGGTGTAAACAGGACTTAAGCCCTGCTCACCTTTACCAAACAGTTTCCAGGCTGCAGGTGCAGGCTTTGTTTTGGCCTAAGGCAAAATCGTTTTTGCTGGGAAGAAAAAAAATTCAGATACCTTGCCCAGCAAAAGTAAAAGACACCAAGAAAAATTCCCTACCTCTGCATTTCACCCACAGAAGTCCAAGATGTGATCCAGGTAACTTGGTCAATGTGCTCTTTAGGAATCTCAAGACAATATAATGAGGTAGTTCTAAATTCTTATCTCACCATACTTCACTCTTCAAAGAGAATCACTTCACATGGAAAGTTGTTCCAGTTGCTATTTTCTATACCTTTGAGTAAGAAGGTTTTAGTTCTATTATTAATTTTCCCAGGCTTTTATTAAGTGGCATACAAAAATATCTCTACTTAGACCAGTTTCATTTTCAGCTATCATTTTCTGCATGCTACACACTCAGTTACACTGTTCGTGATATGATTGTGTTTCCTAGTATAACTCAGTAACATAACATGACATAACCTAATAAAGCACAATGCTATTGTCAAAGCCAATAAAAGAAGCAATAGCTAAATCTCGATATTGAACATAAATTTGGAATACTAATATCTAAGTAGGAAGTAAGAAACCAATTTCAAAGCTCTGAGTGTCAGTCCCATTTAAAATCCCAGTTAAAATCCTCTTTTTTTCTTCTTTTTTTTTGGCTGTGAAAGGATTTTTATAAACATTCATAAATAAGAGAAGAACAATTTATTGCACAGTGTCCTGGGAATAAGAAATTCACCAAGGATTTATTTGTGAGGTTTAAGAAAAACTAGTGAGGAAAATTATAAGAGGGAGAGCAAATTCATTATTTTCTATCTGCCCTGAATTTAGATTGCTACACAGATATGCACCTAATAAATAGAACAAGCTAAAAAGTATGAAAGACCTAATTAATTTGTTATAATGTGCATATATAGGACTGGCTATGATGAAAAAGAGAGAGTGAAAGAAAGAGAAAGGCAGGCAAGCAGGCAGGTAAGCAGGGAGGGAGGGAAAGAGGGAAGGAGGAAGGGAGGGAGGAAGGGAAGAAGGAAGGAAGGAAGGAGAGAAAAAAGAAAGAGAAGAAAGAATGAAAGAAAGAACAAAAGAAAGAAAGAAAGAAGGGAGGGAAGAAGGGAGGGAGGAAGGAAAGAAGGAAGGAAGAAAGAAAGGAGGGAGGGGAAGGAAGAAGGGAGAAAAAGAGGGAAGGAGCAATAGAGGAAGAGAGGGACGAAGGGAGGTAGGACAAATGTACTAGCGCTTGAGCATAGTTATAGACAGGTTTGAACACTGTACTCAAACTTGTTCTTCACATATTTTATACACTAAAAACCAGATGAGAACAGAAAAGAAATATAGGATGCTGTAACTTGAATGGAACATGTTACATTGGCATGCAAGATTTCTTAGATAGAGTTTGGTGGAGCCTATAAGCATTCCTGAGGGGAAAAGAAACAATGTAAGCAAGTATGCAAATTAAGTGAAACAATTGACGAATGAATTCTGTAAAAGGTTTGATGATAGAACAAAAATGATCACAAGCACAGGTTTTGAGCCAGACAATGGATGTGCGTTCCAAAGCTAGTTTTGCCAGGTACAAGGTGTTGATCATGGGCAGATTAATTAATCTGTTTATGCTGCTTAAAAAGAAGCCAACCACAGCTCATGCCTGAGATGAATGGTAATATATTAATCTCCTCAAATTGCACACAAGAAGTGTGAAATGAAGGAAAGGAGGACTTTCTAATTCCATCACTGATGTCATAACAACAAACCACCAAAATTAGGATGCTTGCAATTTTGTAATGGATTTTCTTTCCAGCATTCATCCCTGTCATGATGAAGGATACATATTTTTCTGAAGACTGACTGATTTCCTTCCTGGCCTCCCCAGTGGCCAGCTCAATTGCACAGTGAAGAAAATCGAAAGAGAAAAAAAGGCCTAAAGTCCAAAGCATGCGAATTTCATTCGGAGCCCTGTCACAGCATGTTGAATTTTATTTCAGCAAATGTTTCACAAACTTGACCAAAGCTGTTTTAGATCAAGACTCATGGAACCCAACCTCCCAGAAAGCTTGTCCAGCCAGCTGAAGCCAGACATCTCCTCTCGATAGCACTTGAGAAGCTAGAAAGATCTGACTGCCCCATTCACACATACTGTTAGGTTTGCCTTTGAGCAAATGTTCAACTTTTCCCATATTTGTTTTACAAGGACAGTTACACCATCTTTCAAGTCGGTAACCTCTAAAGAGATCTCTGAAAGTTGTTTGTGAATGAATGATAGAAACCTTGCTCCTAGGAGAGGCACTAGAAAATTCCAGGTCCACAAGTGAACACAGATGCACTGTCACACCTGTGGCATCAATCTGGATCACAGGTTTATATTTTATTCAGAATGAGTATCTGAAGAATTGTGGGGGGAATCCCTGAATGAGAAAGAAAGAAAAAAAAACAGAGCCAAACAAAACATATGTCTTTGGCCATTGTGGACACCAAAAGAAAGAGCAAGTAATTATTTGAATTTTAAGTATAAGCAAAATAACTAGAATTCAGTGAAAGCTTCCTGGGAGAAGAGCAAGGAATTCATATTTATTGACTCAAGTATAAACAAAATGACCTGGAGGTACCTGTGACCCTCATGTTATAAATAACCATATCAATGCCCAGTAATGTTAAACAATTTGTCCAAGGCTACACAGCTAAAAGGTACAAGGTAAGATTTCACATCTAGCAGAAACTAGTTTAGCCCTCAGGTTACCATTCTGCTTACTCCAAAGAGACAGGGGAAGGGGAATGAGTCAGAGGTCTGGCACTAATGGCTCATGACTGTTATCCTAGCTATTCGGGAGGCTGAGATCTAAGGATTGCAGTTGGAAGCCAAACCTGGCAAGACTGTTTTCTCTAAATAACTATCAAAAAAGCTGGAAATTGAGCTGAGGCTCTAGTGGTGGCGTGGTAACCTTAAATTAAAAAAAAAAAGGCCAGTGAAAGCCCTGAGTTCAAAATATACACATATCCACACCCACTCTCTCTCTCTCTCTCTCTCTCTCTCTCACACACACACACACAGCATCAGGGAGTAAGGAACAGAGGGTTACAAAGCAAGCACAGTGACATTTCATTGAAAAGCAAGTGTGCATGACCAGTCCTATGTCTGGGAAGTTTATCTCAGCCTTGACCTTCAGTCTTCCCACTTAGAGGCACAAAGGCCTTGGCTTCACAAAGGTCTGAGGGAGTTTGGCCAGGGGTTCACTTATGTGACTTCCATTGGAGGAAAGGGGAGGGATCTCTGAGGACCAATCTCCCCTTCTCACAGTCAGGGTGTTTAATGTGCTCTGTCCTACTGAACCTTTCTCACAGAGGGCCTCAGCTGGCCCTTCAATCACAGAATGAGATTTCACTTGCAAGAACATCCACAACTGGGATTCCTCACCGTGACTTCTGGATGTGGGGCTAACACTGTTGTTTTTGTATTAAATTGCTTTACACTAAACCCAGTCCTTAAAGTCCTGAGTTAAATCTTAATTTCCTTTTTCAGCTTTTCCCAGTTCAGCCCCGAAGGGAGTTAGGATCAATGATAAGAACCTCAACATGCATTATTCTATATATTTATAGAGAATTTTAAGTGGAAACCAGACTCTTTTCCAAAGCACTTTTACTTTTGTCATCTTTTTAAATACTGAGAGTGAAGCAGGAGAGATATCACCAAGACTTTATGGGTGATATATTTAAGTATTAGGGCAAAAGTTGTCATTAAATTTTGTAACTGTGCTTTGCTTTTTGAAGTTTCCTTGCATTTATGATGAATTCTACTGACTTTCTAAATACAGTAGCAGCACTATTGTTAAACCTGGAGGAAAAAGGCAAGGCATAGAAAGCCACATACTCTACCATCTCATTTACATGTGGAAGCTAACAATGCTAAACTTAGGGAAGTAGAGGTAGAATGTTGATACTGAAGACTGGGGTAGGAAAGAGGTTGGCAGAGAGGTTGATAGGGAGGGAGTTAGGAGGGAGGAGGGAGAAGGAAGGAGGAGAGGAAGAAAAATAGGGGAAGGAAGTGTGGATCAAGGAATATAAAGTCAGAATTTGACTACCCTATAGAGTATGTAAAAAGATACATGCATGTTTCAAAATTCATTTATTAGTATGTCTTGACACAGAAGAGAGATAATAAATAAATACATAAATACATTAATCTAGTGAGGAGAGAGTTTACTTTTGCATTATAAAAGGAAGAATAGTAGTGAGAGAAAAGAAAATATTTGTGATTTGGAGTCAGATAATCCTGTGTTTTAATCAAAGGTTTAGTTTCATAAATTGTAGGGCATTTGTTTGTTCCACAAAACTTTTCAATGTTCTTTAAAACGCTTTGAGCATATTAAAAACACTCTAGAAGCTGTGGCAAAAAGAGAAATAGATGGATAAATGTGCAAGACTTTAAGATGGTATTATTCAATTACTGGGAGAATAAGATGGTATCAACAACTTGCTTAATACACTACAAGACAAGTAGCCTTCAATAAGTAATAACTGTTAGAGTTCATTTAACTTACATATGGATTCAACACATATATATTTCTATCATTATTCTTCTATTTGTTATTCATATTATGTCAAATTAACTTGTATTTATTCTTAAATTCCATGAAAGTTTTCTATTGTTGGCTCTTCTTCTGCATGTCTTTCTCAGACCAAAGATCCTAGCATCACAAAAAGATTAATTGTACCTGGCCTAAATATGTGTACACTTATCTCTACTCATTTTCTAAGCAATGTAACAACTATGTTAATAGCATTTACTTGGATAGGACAATTAGTCTCAAGATAAAGTAGTTAGGAGGCTAAGCAAACTTTGTCAGTTTTACACAAAAGACCTTAACACTGGTAGATTTTGTTATCTGAGGTTAATAGTCTGAACAATCTTTTACAGATACAGAGAAACAACTGCATAGACATGTAGTATAATAAGGATGAACTATTAGAATATATATTTTGCACAGGATATTCTAAGTATGGACTACTATCTTTGTTTCAGTATTACCACGCGTAAATAAACAACTGGCTGACTTTCTAGCTCTATCCAATGTCTGTTGAATTAGCAACAATGTAGTCATTATTTGATGGCTGTTTGCTCTTGAATGCAAGCCATAGAAATTCACTGAGTCTGCACTGCAAGGGTAGAAGGCATTCCAAAAGCATTCTGGAAAGTGCTATGGCTCAACTGGTAAGGAGCCTGCAAGGCCCTGAGTACAAATCTCAGCATCACAAAAAAGTAAATAGATGATGTTAAGCGAAATGAACCCCAAGATAGGGACACAAGTGGTTTTTTTCTTCCTTGCTATTGTTTCTAACATATACTAAGGTATCATGTGATATTTTTGTTGTTGTTGTTGCTTTGTATGTCCTTCCCCCGTGGTATAACCCCTGTTTTCACTGTATTTGATGTTGGTATAATTTGTGGAGGGGAAGGGAAAAAACAAATAGTTTAAATAGGGATACAGGTGGACCCATTGCAACAATGAAATGTACAAGATGCTATGTCGAAAATGAACTTTACAATTTAGGCAGGGAGGGGGAAGCAAGGAGGAGGCAACAATGCTTGATAAGAAATGTAGTCATTACCTTGCTCATGTAACTGTAATCCCTCTGTACAGTTTTTTCACAATAAAACACTTAATGAAAATAAATAAATCATTAACAGGATCAAGGGAAATCTCCGGGCCCCAAAGCACAGGGAGCATACGTTGGAAGACACACGCTGCCTGTTCCTTCTTCCTTCCCTCTCACTTTGGATTTTTCCAGAATATCACCAGTCTCTGTTATCTTGTCTTTCTAGAACACCAACTTCATTCTTTTCCCTGAAGATGAGTCTCCATGTGCTGATAGTCCATGTACACCTAAAACCCTCATCTATATCTCCCTTGGGCTTATCTTAGCCTCCACTTTCTGATAAACTTCTCAAGTCCTGAGCCTACCATCAAGTTCTTTCATGTCTCTTGCTTTAGATGTGTGAGTTCAAAGTCAGACATTTCTGACTACAGAGACGAGGCTGCCCATTTGGTTCCTGTAGGCTACTCCTTCACAAGACAGGTAAAAAAAACTACTTATCAACTTCAGCATAGTGATTAATCAAGGTGATCACTGTCCAATTTTCTTAATGAGGTAATAAGTATAGCCATTCACATACTGAGTATTTAATCAGAAACCACTGAAGAATTATCTATTTTCTCCTTTACACACTAGGGCAAAGTACGTGTAATAAATAAATAAAACAAAAAACATAGGTATAATTCTTGAAAAGCCATCCTTGAAATTCTACATAAAAAGTTGATGTTTATGTGTGTATTCCTATACATAAATATGTACATATGTATGTTATCATGCATGCCATAAGAAGTATCAATGAGATAAGTCACTGTTGGCTCACACCTGTAATCCTAGCCACTCAGGAAGCTGAGATCTAAGGATTAAGGTTCAAAGCCAACCCCAGGGCAGAAAAGTTCCCATGAGACACATATCTCCAATTAACCATGAGAAAACTGGAAGTGGCGCTGTGGCTCAAAATGGTAGAGCATTAACCTTGAGCAATAGAGTTCAGGGACAGCACAGCATGTGGGCCCTGAGTTCAAGTCCCAGAACTGGACAAAAAAAAGGAACCATCAATGATGTTTTAAACTGTATAATAGAAGTTAATACCAAGCCAATTTCTTGAATTTTCCCTAATTATTGTTGACCTTAACAAATTACAAGCTTTGTGTTTGAAGGTTTGTTGATAGCAGCCAGGAATGATGGGACCTATCTCATAACTTGGAGCCCAGGTTAGATTAGCATCAGTTATTTTGAGAGGGGTGAGCTTGCCACCTTCTACCCCTACATCTCAGGAACCACTATTGTTGCTCTGAGCTCATTTCTATCCACTGGGGCGTGCTATTGACATGAAAAACTGAGCCAACTGATAAAGCTTGAGGGGCCTCAGGTGCACCACTCAATCACTGACACAGGAGTTGATGAGAAAGTGCACCCACTTTTCCTGACAATGACAGAGTGGCCATGCACTTCGCAGAAGGCCCACCCATGGCCCACAGCAACCACACATTCATGAACCCTTCTTCCTTAGGTGTTTCTCCTTTCTCTATTTTCCCTCTTTTTTGCAACTGATCCTTCTGCTTGCTACCTAAATACACTATATGAGTGACTCTTTGTCACAGATTTCTGCTTTTGAAGACCAAGAAAGCGGTGTATTACAGACACTGAAAGCAAGTCTCACCTCCTAAGTTTATTAGGCAGATACTATTTGCCAAGCCCCCTTTAAGAATGCACCATTGAACTAACCAGATAAAACTATGGAAAATCAATGTCTCGCTTAATTTATTTCCCTGGTTCTAGGTGCACTTTCCTGAAGTTTTCCACTAATTGTGAAAAGTCAGTTTTCTTCTTTATTTCTTGAAAAAGCAGGCCATGTAATGAATTGTTGAAAATGCATCAGATCTGAGTTTTCTTTCATGGAGGTATTACCTAAAGCACCAATGACTGGGTAAGTAGACTGTTGTTTCTGTTGCTACTATGAATTGTCGATCAGGGGCAGAGAAACTCACTGTGGTATTCTGCAACCTGAGCATGGCATAGCATCAAACAGCTGCCCTGGATCCATCTTTGAGACTGCACAGTTAGTGGTATGAAAGATTAAGAGTCACCTTTGGCCTGTAAGAGGTGCTACGTTGCACAGTTAAGCACTGACTGAGCCTCTGGATGTTTGGAGTTTGAATCCCCATCTAGAAGCCACAGGCATGCAAAGCAATCGACTCAGCCAAACACAAAACTGGTTTTGATCTTCTGTGTTTTTGAAAAAGTTCCCTCTCGCCTGTCATCACAAAGTCAGTTGAAATCAGGGAGCAAATTTGTATTCAAGAGGTTTTTCTTTCTATCAGCAAATGGTTTATAGGCACTTTCACTAAATTGCTTCTCTAAAAGAAACAGACAGGGTCTGATTTGCATTGGCTTCAGGATATCTCTGCCTGGAGACCTGGAACTGCTCTAGTTGACCCCCCCAACCCCCCCAAAAAAGAAATCTTTATGCCTCAGAATCTAGAAAATTTTCTTCTAAAATTAGGCTTCAAAGAAATTTTAGCCTAGAGCATTCAAAAGAAAGAATTTTTTAAACTCATCTAAAACTAAAGTGACCTTTAACTGTCTTTTCAGATAAGACTCATTACATAGGTATGTTAATGTACATATATATTTAACTGTATGCACATTACAATGCATATATGATTATGTATTAATACATTTCTGTAAGCCCTGACAGCTTTACTACTTCATTAGCTGCTCAAAATAATTATAATGTGGAGAAAATCAAGACTCATATTGTGACTTGCCAAACTCACATAGCGAATTGTAGAATCACAACTTAAAGACCCGACCCCTTTAATTTAAGCAAGTGGGTAATCGCTCATTTCTTTCCTTCATTTTCTTCTGTTACAGAGCTGGTATTTTGTCTTGAGTCTTTTTCCTCACCAGTAAATTCATGGCTAATTCTCTCTATAGAGAAATATAAACAATTAATTTAAATAGTAAATCAAATTTTAAAAAGTAATTAAATAATAAATTAAATTACTGTTTTAACAGTAATAATCTAGTATCCTAAAAGTAGTAGAGACAGATGAGATACTTCAATTTTAAACATAAAAAACCTATTCACATAGAAAAATATTTCAGTAAACTAAGTTTTCATAACATTTGCAATTTTGTTCATTAACTGAAAAGCACAATATAAGAGTCTTTAGAAGCGTGTGCCCCAGTACCAGCCTGGATTCAAATTCTGTGCCCCATGTACAAGTGAATTATTTGATCTTTCTCTACTTCAGTTTATTTATTTTATAATGGGATTAGGATGGTACTTAACTTTTAGTTTTGCCAAGCAATAACAGAAATTAGGTCCTCTAAACAGAACTTTTGCAAATGCTCAATAAATGTCAGTTGCCATCATTGACAGAAAACATCTATAAAATAATTTTCAGTTTATACAAGTTATTCAAGCTACAACCCTATGAACTAAATCCTATTATTGCCTGTTTTTATAAATAAAGTTTTATTTGAACACAGTCACATCCATGTATTTTCATCTGACTACTTATTTTACCTGAAATAACAGAGACTCTAAAAAAGCAAATCAACCCTATCTATTTATTTATTGGTTTGTTTGTTTTTGTCAGTCAAAGGGCTTGAACTCTGGGACTGGGGACTGTCTCTAAGCTCCTTTTGCTCAGGGGTAGCCCTCTACCACTTTGAGCCCAGGCCCAGAGTTCAAGCCCCACAACAAACCAAAAAATTGTTTGACAATCAATGTTCTAACCTATTATCAACAAGTGTCCATGAACTTTCCATGACTTACAAGTGACACAGATAAATGTGTAGTACAGCAGATAAAATTTGATTCTAAGAGAATGGAGATGAACTGGAGATAAAGTTCCTCACAGAGTCCATAGATATTAGCATGGTGTCATGAGGGAAAAAGTACATGGAGAGAGTAGACATTTTAAAGCCCAAATTCCCAGACACAGATTAAACTTTTCAGTTGACAACAACTAAGCTTCTTCACCCACACCTTTTCTTTTTTTCCCTTTCTTTTTTATTAAAAGTATTTATGAGTACTCTTTCAATCCCTCACACACATAAACCATGCACCAGCAGAGCCAAGACACAGCACACTCAAGCTTCACTCGTAAGGAACAAGATTTACCTGCATTACAACAGTAGAAGGGAAATAAATTGGGTGATTTCATTAGTTTCTGTTCAATGAAATCCTTATTTTATTGCTACGCTTTGACACTTTTTGCAGAACCTCCACTAGCTTTTTTTTCTCGCCTCCTAAGAAGTAGCAGCAGCACTAAAAAATCATCTGGACATCTGGATATTGCATGCAATAATTTATTGGAATCTCAGTCATACCACTACAAGGAAAGTAGCAGAGATAAAAGGAAACTTCACCCACACGACAAGGAAAGGACAAGGAAAAACAGGATTCCTTTTCACCCTCAGCCTCTCACCCCCCCTCCACCCACCTTCCCCCACCTACACTCTTCAAAATATTACATTTTATCAATCAGAATCTAAGAGCTCTGGGACCAGAACTAGCTTTGTTGTTAACAATATCTCAATCACACATATTGCTTTTCCAATACAACTTAAAGGAGACTGATTTGTAATAAAGCCAATGTAGGAAATGCAGAAGGGGACAGACATATAGCCAAATAAATCAGATTAAACAAAATTGATGGAATGAGCTCAAAGGCAACTTCTCACTCACGTTCTGTGGTTTAGATGTTGCACTTGGTCTAACTACTGCCTTTGAATCCTTAATACTGAACCCAGTCACAGAGTGAATAAAATACCAGAAACGACTACAATCTAGATAGTGCTGCCATTTTTTAAGTTTTTCTTTAGTTGATAAATGGGCTTTCTCTAGGGGAGAAATATTACCCTGTCATAGAGCTCTGGGCTCTGCAGAACAATTCACTCTAACCAACCAGTGTTGCTTCCTACTAAAAGCAGAAGGATGGGGAAGGAATTATTGAAAGCTATAGTTCAACTACTACACTGTACTGTCTCCACAGCCAAGAGCTATTTGCATTTTAAGTAGAAAATAGACTGTGGCAACACTAGACCATTTACTATATAGATTAAGAAAATTTTCTATAGTAGTTGTGGACATGTAAAGTTCGGTATTTATCTCATGCTAATTCTAAAAATAAATTCAAGGTGAATTAAAGACATTTATATTAGATGTAATTATGGGAGTACAAAACAAAAATAATTGTTTAATTCAAGTCTCAAGACAATGTTTTCTTGAGTGTCACAAAACAAAAATTGTAAGCTACTAAGAGGTTAATGGAACTAAAAGCAAAAGAGCAGTGTTAAATGCAGACATACTTAGTATAACTTATAATAGAAAAGATATTACTATATTTAAATTATATCTGGAAATTAATCTGAGTGTTTCAACAGAAAAGTAGGCAAAGATCATGGCTAGGGAATTGGTGAATGTGCTCCAAATTGCCAATAAGCTTATGAGAAAAGTTCAATCTAATTAGTAACTCAAGAAATGCAAAAGCAAACAACAGTAATTTGTCATTTTTTAGACTGCTCAGAGCAAATATTAAAGAACATATGTCTAGAGAACCTCCAGTAATAGCATACTCAGGATGACACTGCATATATAATTTGCTATAGCAATTTTTTCAAGAGTGATTAGTCAAGATGGATTCAAACTTAAAGTATATATAATCTAATTCCTCCAGAAATTCTGTTTCCTAGTATGTACTCAAAGGATATAATTGGTCAAATGAACAAAAGAATGTAGTTATTTTGTGAAATGAAGTCTAACGAACTCCAACAAACTCCATCTAAAATAATTATTGAAAAGGCATATAAAAGTATATGATAGACTATCTACTTCTTTGATGCAGGTATGAATACTGGATTAATTTTGGAATTATTTCTGAGCTTTCTCTTCATGACATTTTTTTCCCCTTCTGGGGTTTGAACTTAGGGTCTAGAGCTTGCTAAGCAAGTGTTCTATGCAATCCTTGTACCTACCTTACCTCTCTCTCAAATGGAAACACCACAGTGTGATTATTTTCTTGAGATCCCAGGCTGGTCTTGAAATTCAATCTTTTTAATTTCTATCTCACATGTAGCTGGGATTACAGATGTGAAGTCATCTGGTTGATGACTGAACATTTTATTCCTGATGATTTCCCACACCTTGCCACTGGAAAATCCTCATGGATTCAAAAAGCATTTACATATAAGTCATTCTCAAACGAGATGGATCAGTGGAAGAAAATGCAGGAGTTGAACCTTCTGTAGTCCCAACATAACACTTTCTTCAAACAGGGCATCTTTATTAAGAAAATACCCTGACATATTCCCTTGGGCCCTGGTTTGAGCTAAAATTAAAGTGGTCCAGGGGGACATACTTGGAACTATATCTTAGAACTACTTAATCTCTTTCTTCACATTATATTGATGTCAAAGATACTTTTCACATGGGCTGTCTGCTTTCCTTTATTCTACTCTTGTCATCTCTAAAGTCTGATTATCTGGAATTCCATGAGCATTTCTGTAAAGAAGCCAGAAATTTTACAAAATATATAAGCATACCTATCTACTTTGAGATGTTTAAAAATCTCAATAGTAAAATGTTCACTAATAATACTTCTTTCCCTCAACAATAATTCATGATAGAAGTACTTTTCAAGGTACTTCCACAAATGGACCCCAGTAAATTGAAGGAAGAGTAGGGCTGGGAGAGAAGGGGGAGAATAATGAAAGGGGTGACACTGATCGAGATGTGTTATCCCCACAAAGGGACAGGTTCAATTGAAATCCCTTTGTGCAACGATTGGTAGAAAATTCGTTATAATCTAAATAAAAGTCAAAGGCCTCAGCATCAGCTTGCCTATTCGATCCCCACCCTCTGTCCCTATCTGCTTACCAAAATCTGTGGTTTCAAGATGCCTGCATGCTGTGCTGTTTTCCCAGTGTGACATACACATCCTGGCCCCAGTTTCCATTGTCTCCCTTCTACTCCTTCTCTGAATGTAACTCTCCCCCAATTCACAGCCCATGGAACACCTTCTTGGAAAGCACTCTCCCCCAATTCCCACAGTCTACAAAATGTAACCCAGGACAGCCTCCTCAAATCTTGTTGAAATTTCATGTTCACCTGTCCACTGCTGTGGCTGACTCTCTTCTCCTTTGGAACAGCCTGGAAGCTCTGTCCCCCAATGAAGACTAGAGCTCATATGGTTGCTCACCTCTTATCACTTCCACAAAGTACCTTCATATGTTAGAGCATTTTTTGTGTGTACAGTGAAAAAACTGTCCACCAATAACAAGTATTTATTCCTATGAGCACATGTGTATATATTTAATTAATAAGAAAAGTTTTAGCAGAATTGAATGTTAAAATGATTCTTTCTTGTTCAGGTGATTTTATCAATGGAGTGTGTTTATGCTCAAGTAAGTGTTTCATATCATCAGGTGTCATAATTACATTAAAACCTAAGTAGGAAAAGATAAAGTCACACATATTACTTTCATTTAAAATGTGCCTCTGTGCTTCTCTGTAAGGAGAGTACATGGTCAGATTAGAAGAGAACTTTAATAGAGAAAATCATTGGTAAAATACTTTTTTTTTGTATAAGGCCTTAACATCCCAGATAAAAAGTGATAGTAGATAAATAAGATGATATGAAATGAAGAAACTTCTACACCAGAAAAAAAGTTATCAACAATTAATTTGGTTGGTGATTTTGTTTTTGTGAGAATGGGAGAAAATATTTTTAAGACTATTTATCTGACAGTATCCAGAATATATGAGAAACTGTACTAACTGGGGTCATTATGAAGCTTTACCTACACAGAGGAAAGGACTACTAAGAGCGAAGATGCTGATGTTGAGGTCTGGGTGTGGAGGATGGGGGCAGGGAGGGTTTATGATGACCCCCTCTTTATTCATGGAATGAAAAGGTATAGTTGAAGGGAAAAAAGTGTTTTATCCAGAGCACCATGGACTAAAATCCCTTTCTGTTCACAGAAGAAAGAAAGGTTGAGGATGAAAGGGCCACAACTGGATGGATACACAGCCCAGAGGAAGAGACTTCTTTCGAACACCTACTGTGGCAGAACGCTTTGAAAGGCCAATGTTGAATTCAAAGCAGAATTTTCTTGCCAATCAGCCCAGATTCAAAGTCCTGCTTTTGCCATTTCCCTGCTGGGAGAATTTAACCAAGCCCTCATACCCACCCTCCACCCTCACCACCCAAATTGCTTTGCCTGGTATTCGGCTCACTGGATATACATTAGCTACTGTTAATGAGAATATTCCTATCAGTAACAATATTCACAATCTTCAATCAGCTGCACTTGCCAAAAGAGAATTTCCTAAACTTTAAGTGTGAGCTAGACATATTCCATGCCTTTTCAAATGAAAAGGATATGCTCAACTTCGAAATGAGCATTGAGAACAGTGCAACACACAAAAGCACAGAGCCTTCCAGAAAGCTCCAAGACAGCTGGCAATGGACCATCCCTCTAGTACAGTTGTTTATATTTGATTACTTTTCCTTAATCCTGATGAAATAATTAAAATAAATCCTTTCTGCTCCAGGGATAGACCTTAGTAAGAAGAACTCTAGTAGTCTGTTTGGAAGGGATTTCTAGATGAATTAAGGGAGGGCTACATAATCTTCATTCATAAAAACAAAATTGATTTATGTGAAAACAACTCATTAATATGTATGTGAAAGTACATTTCTCCATTGCACAATTCTCAGTAAGGGGGAAAACACCCAGCAATTGACTTGTTAAATCATGTCTATAGATCTAAGCTTTTCCTCATTTGCATTTTCTGTCTTGAGTTAGAAGCATTGCCTAGGAGGATAATATTTCTAGAAAGGGATTACAGCTTGAAAACCTATTGCTGTGTTGAATGCATGAGTACAAATTCCCCCCTTGTTCTTTATTCCAATAGCATTAACATATTTCCTTATTAAAGAAAAAAATGAGACTACAGTTATATTGATGCAGATAGAAAAATACAGAAAATAAACCTTATTTTGCTTATGGTTGTGTTTGATCTATAGAAAATACTCCATAAATACGTTCTTGGAATGTAAAAATTGTATGTAGAACGGTCATTCTATTGTCTAGAAATACAGATTGTCATGTGCCTCTCACCTGGATTTGTGTAGACATTCTTGGAGTACCTTGTGGCAGCCATGTGCTAACGCTGCAAATGGCTCTGTGTAGGCTCTGAACTGAGGAAATTCTAGACCATTTGCTAATGCTGACAATATCAATGATCCCAGGGAACTTTCTAGAAATGTCATATGGTAGGCCCCACTTAAATCCACTGACTTACAATTTGCTTTAGATAAGAGCCACAAATGATTCATCCCTGTTAAAATTTGACAAGAGCCAGTTGAATGTTTAGAGAAGTGGTGAAAAGCAACGAAAGCCTAGCATGGGATCCCAGCTTCACTATTTCTTCATATCCTTGATTTCACTTCAGAACCTTATTTTGTGAAAGATAGATATTGGGTCTAACCAGTGACATCTTAGTCACAGAAGAGAGACAATTGGGTTTAACTGCCACCATCTTGTGTTCATGGTGGAGGAAGGTGAAGTCCCACAGAGGTGATGGGGGGGGGGTGCCTGAATTCTTGGAGGTAGGGGTGGGGACTTGGACAACAGGTTACTGGACCTGTCAGTCCTGTGCTTTGAACTCTTGAGACTCCATGGGACTATGCCCCACCCCCTACCCTATTTAGGCCTAGACCAGATCAGCTGACATAAATTCCATGCCTTGTGACTCCTGGTTCTCCTCTAGTTATCATGGTGTCCTACTTCAGCACTCCATTGGACTTTATCTGGATTGTTGGAATTGTTTTTCTGCTCTTTCTCTCCTGTCCTGCTCTCATGGCTCAGTTTCCTACTAATTATGTCAAGTGTCATTTAAAAAATGTAGAACATTTTCTGTGATAAGCACACAAGCAATACATTTCAACTGTCTAGCCATATCCTCAAATTTTGGAGTAATTATTTAGTCAAAATATTTATTAATTTCCATCTGGCTTATCATTATCTATAACTGTTTCTTAATTTAAAAACATTTCATAGCTGGGAGCTGGTGGTTCACACCTGTAATCCTGGCTATTCAGGAGGCTGAGACCTGAGCATCATGGTTTGAAGCTAGCTGGAACAGGAAAGTCTGAGAGATTCTTATCTCCAATACACTACCAAAAGAGCCAGAAGTAGAGATGTGGCTCAACCTTGAGCAAAAGAAGCTCAGGGAAAATGCCCAAGCCCAGAGTTCTAGCCCCAGGACTGCACAAAAGAACAATGAACAAACACTTTAGGGTTATTGTTTTAAGATTACAGATCAAAATATTATGGTAAGAAAACAAAATAATAATAGACAACAGTTTACTATTGATTTTTTCTTTGTTGTTTATTTAGGTAGAATCGCCTATATCTACGTAGCCCAAACTAGCCTCCAATTTGTGATCCTGTTCCCTGTCTCTGCATCCTGTGGGCTTGGATTACAGGTGGGATCATCATAGACCACACTGGTGTCTTTTGATTTGTTTACATGCATACCACATTGCCTGGTAATTCTGTTTTTTCAGGTATACAAAAGAGAAATAGTGGTGAAATGTTCCAAAATATATGTTGGATATTGTTAGTATTATGCTCACCTTTGGTCCTCAGCTCCACCCACACCTGGGACCCCTCCCATTCCTGGAGTTCCCTCCACACAGCTGGCCCCTCCCTCTCTCCACCCAGACCCACCTGAACTCCCATTTCCTCACTTCCTATCCCCCAGACCCTCCTGCTATCTGGATGGGGATGGAGGCCATGTGCTCTTTCTCTTGGCGGTTGATATGGGTCCTCTAATAAACCTTATAATAATCTTTCTCCTGTGCCTGCCTGGCTCTGCATGGTCCCCTGGGACTGATGCTCTTTCAGATAGATACATGGAAAGATAGATAGATAGATAGATAGATAGATAGATAGATAGATAGATAGATAGAGATATATGGATATATATGGATATTGGGTCTAACTGGTGCCATCCTGGCAACTTGGTGGATGATAGAGAGTTGGGTTTTACTGGCACCATCTTGTCGTCTTGGTGGATGAAAGTAAAGTCCCACCCTCAGGTGATGGGTGTGCCTGAATTCCTAGAGGCAAGGGTGGGAACTGGGAAAATAGGTTACAGGACCTGCCAATTTGGTGCCTTGACATCATGAGACTCTAAAGCTCACTGTGACCCTGCTGCCTGACCAGGACTCTATTTAGGCCCTGACCAGTTCAGCCACCATGTTTCACTAAGTCTTGTGTCTCCTGGCTCTCCTCAGGTCACCTTGGAGTCCCACTTCAGCTCTCCATTGGAGTTGGTCTGGTTTGCTGGAATTGTTTTTCTGCTCTTTTTTTACTCTCCTACTCTCTTTGTTCAGTTTTCTAACAGTGTTAAGTACATTTGAGGCTACAAATTTTCCAGGGACATATGTCCACCTGCAGTCTCTGGCTTTCTAATAAAGACTTTCAATTCAACTTCTCAAAAATGTGGCTTTCCTGTCTCTTGTGATTGAATTCCTATATAACAATGTGTAATTGGGTACATTTTTGCCCTTAGAAATAACTCAAATTTCTAGTAACAGCAGACAATATATATTAAAAATAGCATATTTATGCAATAAATTATACAGAAATAGGAAAGACTGAACTATAACAACTTAAAATATTACAGCAAAATCTTACCAAGATTTGACTGGAAATCCAGACTTCAAGAAACATATAGTGAATGATTTTAATTTATATGAATTCAACAAGTCACATATTTAACTTTAGATTTGTACATCATGATATGTATCAACTTATGGAAGAAGAAGCAGAAAGTTGTAAGAGGAAGGTGGCACAAAAAGATGTCACTGTGACATCTGAAGTATTCCTTTCATGGGCTTCATTTGGTAATGGGTGAATGAGCTGTCTACTGTCCTTTTGTACTTTTTGGATATTCATTAAACTTCTTGGGAATTGTAGAATGTCAATAACTTAAAATGGAAGGAACATGTCTGGGGATTTCAAGTTCTTTATTATTTGTATTTTCTTCTTAAACATCCATTTATATTTTTCTTTTTATAAAATATTGGCTAAACATACAAAAAAAGAAAAACAGAAAATCTCCTGATCTTGCATTGTAAATAAGGTTTTGTTGTAATTTTAGCCAGTTCTATGAAGTACATAAAGCTGAATCTATGTGGACTATGGACATAAATTCCTTAAAACCATTTGTCAAGGTGTATAAAAGTAATCAAAAACCACATTTAGACTGTGTTTCTTTTTCAGGTTTGCAAAGCAGAATCTCTAGGTTTGCTAGATTGGATCCTTTACTTTCTTATATTTTCCTCTCCTACCATGACTCTTGGCCTGTGTAGCTTGAATATGCAGTTTTATTTAAATAGAGGGAAAAGATTAGATCTGCCTGAATAAAGTAGAGGAAGGCACTGGGAAAAGGCTGAGTTCCAAAAATGTATCATTTTTGATAAGATACATAAATAGATTTCCAGCAGTGATGATGGGAAAATTGAGGCAACAGCAATAGATAATCTACCTTCCTGTTGATTTTTCAGATAAAAATAATAGTGGCTTGGTGTACTTTATGCAACTGCTCAGAGCCTATTTGTTTAAGACTGAATTATTTTTAAAAGCAAAGTTTTCTCCTTGATATACCATTTGGAGGTTATGCTATTATTTTGTTAACACAAATTCAGAACATTAAATCTATTGCAACACGGCTAAGTGCTATTTCAACATGATAATAAAAAATATTAACTTATCAACTCTTTTAATTTTAGAAATTAGAGAAAAAAATTCCTTCAAGTGTCTTGTTTAGCTAGCTCTTTTCTGATATATTAAAAGGTTGAAAGGCATTTAGCATTTTCATTTATAATTAGATCTGCATTACCCACTTAATACATACTTCACAATTATCGGAGTCTTTACATGTTCCAAAAGCATTTTTAAGTGCTATTTTATAAAGTTCTCTTCCTGGGTCTTAATTTCTTTTTCCAGATGTAAATGCAACGTTATCACCAAACTGTCAGGATCATAGGCAAGTCTCTGAATTTCTTATATATTAAAGCATTTTAATGACTTTTGGAACTTCTTGCTGCCATTTTATCCTTTTAAATATGCGGGATTTTTTTCCTCCTGTTTGCAAAGACCTTGACTAAGAAATGGAATAAAAATAGACACCATTTTCAAGTATGAAAAGTCTTTAGAAATTCTCTTCAAGGAGCCAAAGTCTTGATATTAGGACATATATTGAAATGAGTCTATTGGCTCTAACAGGTGCCATCTTGGCCACATGGTGGATAATAGAGATTTGGGTTTCACTGGCACCATTTTGTCTTCTTGGTGAACGAAGATGAAGTCTCACCCACAGGTGATTGGGGGGCCTCCTAGAGACAAAGGTGGGGACTTGGACTTAAGTTATTGCCAGTCCTGTGCCATGAACTTCCTAGGCTCTCTAGCTCACTGTGACCCTGCCCCCTGACCAGGATCCTATGTAGGCTCTGCCCACCTTGGGCACCAGGACACCATACCTCATGTCTCTGGATTTCCTCAAGTCACCATGGCATCCAACTTAGGCTCTCCATTGGAGTTGATCTGTTTTGTTGGGATTGTTTTTCTGCTCTTTCTTTGCTTTACTACTTACATGGCTCTATTTTCTAAGTGTTAAGCAATCTTTGAGACAGAAGTCCACCTGTAGTCACCAGCTTTGTAATAAACACTCCCAATTCAACCTCTCAAAATGTGTCTTCTCTGTATCTAGCCATTGAACTCCCATATAACAATCTATTTTGTTATACTACTATTGTTTTCTTGCATTTTTTTTCTTTTTCCTTTCTCTTTTCATTTTGTGGGGAGGATTGGGGTTTGGCCACTCAGGGCCTTGTACTTGCTAGGACTCAGCTCCTTTTTCACTTTAGTTTTTATTTTTAGTCATTTTTCAGATATATTCTCCTACTTTTGTCTGGGACGAGCCTCAAACCAGCACATATGCCATCACACTTAGCCCTGAATGTGATTTTTTTCATTTAAAAGGATTATATTTGATTTTTCTTTATCTACAAAATAAATATATGTAAAAAAACATTTTGAGTGGAGAAATTCTATATCTACTGTAGTTTGTATGACCTTGGGCAAATAAAGTAGTTTTTATCACATTGAATTTCTCCATCTGTAAAACATGACTTAGAATAGCTTACAGGTTTAGAATAGAAATGAATGGCCTAAAAGGTATAAATGGTTTGCATTCTTCTGGAAAAAAATTACAATGATTGTAAATGTCTACATGTTTATAATCCTTTAAAATGCATTATTGTTGCATTTTAACCTTGAACACTGAAAATCCATTCTGAACTGTGGTACAAGGATTCTTTGCCCCCATCACACATGTTATAAAAACAGAGCTTTAGATCACTCATAAATATGACCACAGTAGTTTAAATATTAGTAGTACTAGAAGTATCAGCCTAACACATCTGAAGAAAAAATTATATGGCATCAAACAGCCTTTTGTAAACATCTTCAAAATCCATAACATCATTCTAAATTTCTTTTGCCCTGAGGATAAAAGTTGAAATACAGACCTTTGACTACACATTGCATGGCCAGGCCCCTAACTAACTCCGATATTCATCTCCTAATAATCTCTCAGTTCCCACTACACTTTAGGTGATAAGAGTTGGGTCAACTGGACACTGATGGCTCATGCCTATCTATAATCCTTGCTTCCAAGGAGGCTGAAATCTGAAAATTATGGTTCTAAGCCAGTTTGGGGAGAAAAGTCAGTGAAACTCTTATCTCCAACTAGCCAAAACTGGAAATGGAAGGGTGGTTTAAGTGGTAGAGTGGCAGACTTGCCTAGAAAAAAGCCAAGCCAGAGCATGTGGTCTCAAGTTGAAGACTCAGTACCAGCACCCACAAGAAAATAAAGTGTTGTATCCCCTTATGGACTGATATAAAGTAGATAATAATGACCACCTCATTTGACATGTAAGTGTCAAGTGAGCAAGTGAATACTTGCCCACAGTGTCATACTGGTTGTAGAACATAATGCGACTCAGGCAGTTTGCCTCTGTCCACATCATTGTATATTCCAATGGATTTCTCTTTGCTACTTTGGGATCTCACAGTATCACTCAGCTAACACACTGTTTACTGATCAACCTTGGATACAAGGGCCTTTTATGTTTTTAACAGCTTTCAAAGTATTTTTCAGCCGCAACCTCACATACCAGCCATTTCTTAAAGCTAGCATTGCATTCTTGTTTCCATGTTGCCCTTCCTATAGTTTTGTCAGTACATAGCTTTGGCCACACATGGATTTTTCCTCTTCTCTATATTCGATTTGAATGGCCTTCTTTGCCTCATTTCTCTGTTTGGACCTCAAAATAGTATTTCAAGACTCAATTAAAGCCCTGTTGCTTTTGTAAGCTGTCTTTGTCTTTTCTCCTATGCACCAAATTTAAACACTTCCCTTCCACTCTGGACCCTCATCCTGAAATATGGATACTGGTTTTAACTGGTGCCAACTTGACATCTTAGGAGATGATAGAGACTTTCCAAAAACTGTTAAGGTAAAATTCATTCCCCCTCCCCCATGGGGCAGAGATTTAGACAATAGATTCCTCCACTTGCCAGACCTGCACCATGAACTCATAAGACTCGTTGAACTTTTGAGTTCCCTGGGACGCTGACCTCTATCCATGATGTTACTCAGGCTCGAACTCTGTCACCATTGCACCATGACTCATGTCTCCTGACTCTCTTAAAGTCACCACAGTGTTGGCATTCAACTCTCCATTAGAGTTGGTCTGGTTTATTGAAATTGATTTCTGCTCTTTCTTACTCCTCTTGTGGCTCAGTTTCCTAACAGTGTTAATTGCATTAGAGGTTGCAAGTCTTTCATACATGAGTCTGCTTGCAGTCACCAGCTTTCTAATAAAGATTCCTGACTCACCCACTCAACATGTGGCTTCTCTGTATCTCATGATCAAATCCCCATATAACAATCCCTTAGAGTAGAAGATCACTTCTCTTACTCCATTGTATATCCTTCCTGAGGCCAAAGGAGGATTGTGGGAACAGAGAACCTTACCCTTCACTGCCTGGTTTGACTAGTGTGTTTAGGCAGGTTGGTTTAACCTTATGGGCTTCATTATGCCCAGCAGAATATGGGTATTTGGATCATCTCAGAGAGTTTGTCATGAGGATCTTTGGAGTTAATTTATATAAAGAATACGAAATAATCTCTGCCACACAGTATGTACTATGCATTAAAATTTATTTTTTTCTTTTTGTTTGCACTTAAGGGTTCACATATCTGCTCTGTGAGACAGGTAGTAGTGAAATGAGGATATAAGTCCAACCAGCACCATCTTATAGGGAATTGGGTCTAACTGGCATCATCGTGGCTTCTTGGTGGATGAAAGTGAAGTCCCACATCCAGGTGATGGGCATGCCTGAATTCTTAGAGGCAGGGGTGGGAACTTGGACAATAGGTTATTGGACCTGCCAGACTTATACCTTGAACTCTGGAGACTCTTTGAACTCTCCAGTTTCCTGTGACCCTGCCTCCTGATTATGACCCCATTTAGACCTCTACCAGCCAAGACAACATTTTGCTCCATGCCTCCTATCTCCTGACTCTCCTCAGGTCACCATGGTCTCTCTCTTCAGCTCCCCATTAGAGTCAAGTCTGGTTTGTTGGGATTGTTTTTCCACTCTTTCTTGTGTCTCATACCTTCATGGCTCAGATTTCTAACCGTATATTAAAGGTTGCAAGGTTTTGGGAGACATGTGTCTACTTGTAGTCGCTGGCTTTTTAATAAAGACTCCCAATTCAACCTCTCAAAATGTGGCTTCTCTATATTTTACCATCAAATTCCCATATAACAGTAGCTTTCTGGGTTAAATCTTCCATTTAATCTTTTGGACCTAGAACTGTGCTTGATGCATATAAATTTCACATTCTTAGGTGGCTGTCAGATGAATAAATGAATAAGCAATTAGGAAACTCCAGTCTAGCTGCTTTCCTTCTGTTATAATGGAACAAATATGTTAGAAATAGATCTGTGGTTAAGTATGAACCAGCACCTGATCAAAAAGTCTTATTTATAGATTTTACCCGAAATGTTTATTTTCTTCCCATTGGTAGAATTCTATATTAAGAATCAAAAAAAAAAAAAGTGGAATCACAGGTTTCCTTCAAAATACCTAACTCATTTTCTCAAGGATGACATTTTAAATGGCAATGACAGATGTTCTCTCACAGAACAGAATAATTCATTAACATCCGTATGAAAGGAAGACATTCAACCTCAATCTACACTCAACCTTTACCACCAAAGACCTTGAGATAAGAATGCAGAGCTGTTATAAATGCTTTTAAAAGTCAATTTTTTTTATCATTCAATAATTCTAGAAAGACAACTGGAGCATTTGGTGACTAGACACCTGCTCAATGTACTGAAGGAGTGAATCTGCCTGGGGTTAATGGGGGAGTTTACAATAGAACCTATCTGCTTTCCTGAAAGGGCTGAATATTATACTAAAGAACTGAAAGGAACTTTCATGTTCTAATACCTCAAAACTTTTATAATCTAATAATTAAAAAGCCTAGAGAGGTGAATAAGGTTTCTAGATTACATAGATGGTTAAAGATTTAGGAGGATGCTACATAATAATCAGTTTTTAATAAACACATATACATTTCAGTCTCGTTCCATGGTAAGATAATTCACAATGAAGGCAAAGTCTAAAAAAGTCAGCCAGACCCTGGTGGCTCACACCTGTAATCCTAGCTATACAAGAGGATCTGAGGATTAAGCTCTGAAGCCAGCCTAGGCAGGAAAGTCAGTAAGACTCTTATCTGCAGTTCACCACCAAAAAGCCTAAAGTGGAGCTATCACTCAAGTGGTAGAGCACCAATCTTGAGCCAAAATAAATAAATAAATCTGAAGGATAGAATCCAGGTCTTGAGTTCAAACCCCAGGACCAGCAGAAAATAAATACATAAATAAAAATAAAAGAAAAAGAAATTCAGATTATGCTTCTGGATTACTGCACTTCCAGACAAGCAAAAGCCATCAATTACCAAAGGGAATATTAGTCTTTTTCATGGACAATCCACATATGAAAGGCTATTCCTAAGTCCAATTCTTCTGAAGGTCAAAATGACCCTCAACAATGAATTGTCAACTGAGAAAACTGGAACATCTCTATTCTAATTCTACCCTAAGGAAGTTGTCTGAGTAAGGCTTCTGGACCCAAGATTTCCATCAAAAAGTAGACCAAATATCTGACAGTAAATGTTTAGCTATCTGTCATTTGAATTCCTTAAAAGTAGAACCTGAGGCAAGGATTTATGCCCATAAATCTATCTGTTCTCAGCAGGGGGTAGGGAAAGAAGATAGGATAAGGGGAGGAGTTAAGCCAAAAAGTCTTCCCATGAAATGCAGAGAAAGAACAGGCCTGGGTATTAAGAGCAGGACCTTTATCATTCATCCAGGGGAATCTGGATCCATTACCCCAGCACCTATCTTACTTAAATGGTTTACCTATGTCTTAAATATATGGTTTGTTATTTAATACACATAATTGTTTAAAACAATAAGTTAACTTAACCTTAACAGTTTTCATTTAAGTTATTATGCCATTTGCAACTGGAATAAAGAAAGTTTCCTTGACCTGTGTGGCAGGGTTTGGTAGGAACTCAATATTGTAACGTGAGAAGTCTAGATTTCAGATTCTGAATGCTTTAGCATCTATGCAAAAAGTGTTCTTAAAAAAGTGTTCTCACTTGAACATGAAAAAGTATGCAGGACTTTAGACGTTTGCAAACAGTGAGACCAAAGGAGGATACTATTAGGGAAGGAACACAAAGGTGTAATGCCTAGGTGAAAACATTATATAAACTAATATTTATTGAAATGCACCCCAGGGAATGGAAACAAGTGGTTATTTTCTTTGTTATTGTTATTGGTTTTTCTTTTCTTTGTCTCTTGTTTATTCATTTATCTGACTTTGGGAGGGTAAGAAAGGAGCATAGAAATGGAGGGATAAAGGGTGAACAAATGCAGCAGCAGTACTCACTAGACAGTATGTTGAAAATGAACTATACTCCTGTGGGTGGGGAAGGAAGGGAAAAGCTGGGAGGGACTGAAAAGGAAGAGGCAACATTGTCCAAAAGAATTATACTCTTTACCTGACTTAGGTAATTGCAACCCCTCTGTACCTTCCCTTTATAATAACAATGATGAAAAGTGTTCTCTAAAAACATATCTGAACAAAGTCTTGATTTCAGTGAATCTTGGTCTTTTAATCTAGAAAATGGAAACAGGAATAAAATCTGCCACCCATCATGGTCCAAGAGAGATAAGATAGACTAAGGTATCCAAAAGACTTGAAAGTAAGAGAGTAAGAAATTGGCCTGAAGAAATCTTCAAAGTATAAACTAGAAGATTTTTCTTTTGAGAAACAGTAGCAGATTGAAATGTGCATTTGGCCAAGTTAAGAGAAACAATAAACTTAAGAAAGAACGATAGATGATTCTTTTACCATGCACAGAATGGAAGATTTCACGTCTTCTTTTTTCTCAGTTAATTCAATCCCTCTCCTCTGTGGTAGCCATTACTTCTAGTCTTATTCTACAGATTCCTTGCTAGATGTTCAATGTTGTTAAGAACTGGCCAGATTTCATTATGTTGCATTTGACAGAGATGCAATGTTGAACTCAGACTCTGTCTGTATCAGGCCCCATCCACTAACCATCATCAATATTCTACAAAGGCTTTTTCAGGAAAATAACCACTGGTGAACTTTATGAGGGAGATGGTGAGGAATCAAAATGTGGATACAGAAGTCCATTCACTTCAGGAACTTTCTGTTTTGTTAACATGTATTCAGGATTAATCATTTCCATGTTTACACGCTAGCAACTATCTCTTGGATCCAATAAGAAAAAATTAAATATGACATCACTGTAAAAATAGGACAGAAGAAGAAAAATATGTGGTCCTTTCTTCAAATGTCAGTGTAATGAGCAAAGACTCTTTATTATACCTTGCTAGGAGAAAGGTAAGATCTTGAATATAGGACATTTTACATTCCAAATAAACGAATAATCATGATGCTTTTAAAGATCAACAATCATACACCTTTAGCTATCCCTCCAGAAAACTTATAAAGATACAGAAAAATCATCAGTGACCAAAGTTTCCATTTCTTTCATTCATCTAAATAAAGGCATTTAATTCTCAATTTTTAACCTTGCCTTATTCTTTTAAAGGGCAAAGAAAAAATATGTTCAAAATAGAGATTCTTTAAGTTATATGGATTTTTAAAAAGCAAACAAGAGGGTAAGTTAAATAGAGAACTTTAAAGAGTATTTTTGTTAAAAATTGACAGGATATTAATTGAAATAAACAGATGAAGTTATTTTGTAAAGAATAATACCTTGATTTTTAGGCACAGAAAATCAGTTGTTTTCAAGAACAGATAGAGAAATTTAGGAGTTATTTAGAAAATAAGTACTGTGACATATATGGAATCTCCTTTTCCAGGGAGTCAGATTTATCATTCTGAAATTGGATTCAAATTATATGTATCTTCGAGGGACATTGCCTTAACACACAAGAGAATTAATTATTGTGATAGAATCATTCAGCCTCTGGAGCAATTGCTCATTTAGGTAATGTATTATATTTTGTTCTCTATGATTTTACCAAGTTATGATTCCTAGCTGGAATGCAGAAATCAATTTTAATTATCTCTACTATCTTAAAAATGCTACCAACTTACCGACCTCTGTTCATCTATATTCTACTTAGATCCACTGACTTCTTATTCCACGTGTATAAACTTGTACAAATTTGCATATACTCAGAGCAATTTCAGTGTATAAACCTGTGTGCATTTGTACATATACATGTAAATGAATGTGTGAACACACACGTGTATATACACACTAATATAAGATACATGACTGTATCTTATATAGATGATATATAGATTATATACATACTATAGATAGATGATATGTAGCTAGCTAGCTAAATACACATATATTTAGGATCAAATCTCAAAATGGTCAATAGAAATAGAATTGTGTGTAGGCTATGAGACTCCTCACATAAAATACCTTTCTACATCAGCTTTTCGAGGAGAAACAGACACAATTATTAATTCATGTATCTTCTGATGACTAAAGTAATTTTGCAAGGTGGGCTTAGGGTACACATTTATTAATGAAATTTCAAATCATTCAATTTCTTGAAGTTATAAGACAGTGCAGACATTTCCATGAGCCCCTCAAGAGTAGCAGCTAAGACTGTGGATCCCACAGGTATAGTGCCAGAGTGCATGGAGCTTTCTCTACAAAGGAGAAACGCAAGCCTTCTGCTTTGTCGACATCCACAGATATAATTACTCTCCAGCAAGGCTTTCACTGAAGCCAATAAGAAACATTTTTGTCCCTGGAAACACAATATATAAGGAATATAAGAAACAGTATGTCTATTGTTCATCGGCTAATGTCCCCAAATGTCACCAAGGTAATTACTTGGATGACATTTATGTGATACAGCTGGGCATTGTTACAGTTAATATAAAGCCTGCCTTTGGCAACCACTTCATTTCCATCTCCACTGCACCATGGGTATGAGATCGCCCTTCCAGGAAGAACACACTCCTCTTTGCCAGTGACACCTCTGCCCTCTGATTTTCTCCTGTGGGTTCTTCACATAAATACCCAAAGCAAAAGAAAAAAAATTAAAGGGCCAATAACGCTATATTAGAAAACTGTTATCTTACTATTTATATCTGGAACTTTTTGAGACTTACTAAAAATAATTTACCTCAGGTAATGGCACTGATGTTTTCTTTCATTTTACTAGTTTTTTGGTTTTTTTTCTTTTTAGTCTGTGTAGAGAAAGGTTTCCTTATATAGATCCCCAAACTACACAGTCAAAACTTTGGTGTGAATGTGTGTGTGTGTGTGTGTGTGTGTGTGTGTGTGTGTGTGTGTGTGTGTGTGCCAGTACTGGGACTTGAACTCACGGCCTGGATACTGGCCCTTAATTATTTTTTATTTTAATTTCTATTGTTTCTCAAGGTTGGTGCTCTACTGTTTGAACCATTTCTTTACTTTCTGCTTTTTGGTGGTTAACTGCAGATAAGAATCTCATGAACTGTTCTACCCAGACTGACTTAGAACTGTAATCTTTAGATCTCAGCATCCTGAGTAGCTAAGATTACAGATGTCAACCACAGACAAGAACATTAGTCAAATTTTTTTACATTCATAAAACCATTCCTTTCCAAAAAGAGGTTATTGGCAAAGCTTGCTATTCCCCATACTATACGTATGAATATTATATTATATTTTCAGAAACACACAGAGGAGAGATATTTTTCCCTCTAAACTTACATGCAAACTGTAGTTTTGCCTTTCGACTTAGAATGGTCCCCAGAACATTGGTGGCCAGGCACTGGTATGTGCCAATGTCTTGATCTGTGTGGGGGCTCCGGATAGCCAAGCTTCCCCCCTCCAACTTGTAGTGATAACTCAGGTTCAAATCAATATCTGTGGCATTCTGCTTCCACCTTCAAGGGAAAGACATGAAGTTATAACACAGAGAACTGATTGCTACTTGTCTTAATATGCAGTTTTGATCCCTACAAACTTAACAACAAAACGAAAGGCTCCCAGATTCTTCAAAGGTAACTGCCTTGAGCTCCATGATACCAATAATTAGGCTATTTGAAAACTCTTGTACTCTTCAAGAAGTTCGTTCAATTGTATACCAAAAGGCAACAGAACCCTTGAACTGAGAAATAAAAATGAAACATAAAGCCAATAATACTGGCCACCTTATTCCTTTAAAGCCCTTTCAAATTCTATACTATCCATGAACTCTCACAGCTGATGCTGCATAAGTGAAGGTCAAAAATGAGTTAGAGATAGAAATCAAAGGAAGTTATATTACCAATGGCACAAAATTGCCAACAAAGACCTTCCAATGCTAATTGGAGCCTGATAACGAGGCGAGAATTGCCTGACAACTTTGTGCATTCGGCGACTTCAAAAATTAATCATGCTGATAATGTTTCAAAGGCACTGAGGAGTGCCAAATGAAAATGATATGTTAGCAAAACAAATGCAGTTTGAGGAGGTTTTTGTTTTTGATTTTTTTTAATTTTAAGAAGCCAGAAGTCCCTCAATAATCCTTTAGTCCATGAATTAACTAGCTGAGGTGCAATGGAGTTGTATGTTTCTGTTCAAACATAAGAAGCTTGAGAAGGGGCTGAGCAGGTGGCTCAGTGGTAGAGTGCTTGCCTTGAATGCATGAGGCCCTGGGTTCGATTCCTCAGCACCACATAAGCAGAAAAAATAAAAGCCAGAAGTGGCGCTGTGGCTCAAGTGGTAGAGCGCTAGCCTTGAGCTGAAGAGCTGAGGGACAGCGCCCCGGCCCAGAGTTCAGGCCCCATGACCAGACCGCCCCCCCCCAAAAAAAAGAAGCTTGAGAAATTTCACTTGGTTGTCATTAAGACACACGAACAACCACACATTCTTTAGCCAAACTTTACTTCCCCTATCTTCTACTACCCAATCAATCCTCAAATATTTTAAATTATGAACACAGCATAGTTAATAAGATCTATTCCTGGGGGGGGGGCAAACTGTGTGGAGTCATATACACAGTTTAGGGAAACACACTTAGAAATAGTAAATTACAGCAAACAGAAGTAGGAATGGAGAACAAAGCACAACTCTCTACCCACTCCTGCTCGATTCCTAGCTGAGGCTTCCATTACTAAAGATTGATTAATAAGAGAAAAGCATACAAGTTCATTGAATATAAATTTATTTATTCATGTATGTGTCTGTTTGTTTTGGTCATTACTGGGGCTTGAACTCAGGGCCTCAAGCCTACATTTATATTTTTGCTCTAGAATGATTTTCTACTAGTTGGCTATACCTCTACTTCTAGATTTTTTTTTCTGGTTAAGAGGAGACAAAAATCTCACAAATGTTTCTGCACAGGCTAGATCTGTACCTCAGTCTTTAATTTAGAATATATAAATGAAATGCATAAAAAATTTATAATACACTTGATTTCCAAATCAGATATTGTAGGATTTATGACAAGTGAGAATTTTTTCATTCATAATGAAATCATTTTTTAAATATTTTGGGTGGCCAGTTGTAAGTAATATTATTCTATAGAATTATATCACATGAAGAGCTTCCTGAAATATCCAATGGGGAGAATCTGGCAAATACCTGTGAAAGTAGGAAAGAAGCATGAACTTAGGATATTCTCTATAAAAGACTTTGTACAATGATGGACCACAACCATAACAGGTTTTGAGACAACCCTGTTATTTTTAAATTATTAGCTTTCTGTTGTTGTTCGTCATGAGACTTGAACTTGGGGCCTGGATGCTCTCCTTGAGCTTTTGTGCAAAGCTAGAACTCTACCCACTTTGAGCCACTGCACCACTTCTGGCTTTCTGGTGGTTAACAGAAGATTCTGATGGACTTTTCAGCTCAGGATGCCTTTGAACTGTGATCCTCAGATCTCAGCCTTCTGAGTAGGTAGGATTACAGGTGTGAGCCACCAGTACCTGGTCATTATTTTTTTTATGCTTCAACTTTTCTTCAATAAATAAAGACATCATTCAAAGAGTACATTGGGTTTTTTTTCTATAGGGCTTTATACAGGCAATTTCTTGTTTTCAATATTTGTATAAGAAAACACAAACTTTTCTTTCTGTAGGCTTGTCTCAAGAGGCCGATATCCTCCTAACAAATGCTGTAATTCTGTCTTTCATAATTTGCTTACAGGACACGATCTTTGGACCTCTGTGTTCCCTATCATTTTCAAAGCAAAGTATATACCCTTACTTAGTTTGCCAGCTCTCTTTAATTTTGGAATCAATCACTGAAATAACTGCTGTCATCATTACATGCTCCTAATTAAGCTCAGTAATTGTTTTTCAACACAAATTCAAAGTTGTTGGCTTAGCTGCAGCAAATGAATTTTTCACAGTATCCTCGTAATCATTCTAATCACTATGGTACAATGATTATTAAACTGTGCATATAGATCAGGAGTTCAGCTCCTGGTGTGGGCTTTGTCCTAATTAATATGTTTAAATCAATGGAAAATAGTACTAATGAATTCAAGCAACTGTCATAGACACTTTACTGATAACATTGCAAATCTTAGATATTTTCTTGTGATAAAACTCAGAAGTGTAATTTAGGTGGTTATTTTTTTTAGCATGTAGTTAATATATTAATTCCAGGAAGTATAATGGATTTGAACTAAAATCTGGACTTTTTCTTGGGCAACAGCCTTTCGTGTTAGACACTTACATTCTGTGTTAAAAAATATAACTGGGGTTATATTTGATGCCTCTTGGTTGTGTGTATGTGTGTGTGTGTGTGTGTGTATATTGTTTCAAAAACTAAGCCTTTATTTTTCACTGCTTATTCTGAATTTGTTCCCAGACTTTGAAGAAAATCAATAAAATCTAAATATTAAATATCACTAACTGATCTCAATATAGAGTAAATATGAGACTCTTTTACTGAGAAAAGAGTTCTAGTACTAGCCTTAGCATCTTTTGTTTTATATGGTTGGATAAGTCATGTGACTTCCCCAGGAACCATTTTCATTGGTCATAAAATGGGCACAATAATATGCATACAATATGCAATAATATTCACTCTGCTTTATCTCATGGGATTGAACATGATTGAGCAAGACGAAGAGGAAAATGAGCACATTATAACAAGGAATTCTCTCTGGTGACCAGGTCATGAGAAAATGTGTTAAAAATCTTCAAAAACACATGTACTAAATCCTTTTTGTTTTGTTGTTGGTTTTGGTTTTATTTGAGAAAAATGATAGTCTACAAAGAAATAATTTTTATGTGTATTATTTTATTTACCTAAATAAAATATTGGAACAAGCTCATTGCTATCGTATTTTTTTCTGGATTGAGTAAATATAAATAAGCAAACGTACCCAAGCACCATCTTTGACCGACTGACCAGCTCATTTCTCTCTCCTTTCCAAGGCTCATTGGCTAGATTTTTGTCTCCTTTTATTTGATCTTTGAAATATTAGGGAAATCCTTTCCACAGGAAATCTTTTGACCAGATTTGTCTAGTGTTTCCTATCTTCTAGCTATCACTAAACTCCTGTTGGTGAAGACATGAATTTCATTGGAAGTGACTTTCAGCATATTGCTCTTAAACTTTCCAAAGTTCTACTTTTAACATTGCCATCTACCTCTGTGAAATTTTGCTTGCTATATTGGATTTGGTAAAGGAAACAAAAAATACAGCTCAATTCCCTTCAAAAGAGAGAACAGAATACATTTGTTACAACAATGTGTTTATTTTTTTTTCATAAATTAAATTCTAGATTTCACTTGAGCTCTCTTTCTTTAAAAACTACTATGCAAAAAAAGGACTCCATAGTTATGAAGAAGGGAGTTTATACCAAGAAGAAAATAAATGAGATGACAGACTAGAACACTTATTTCTAGTCAAAGGCTCTTTGTTTCAGTTTTACACTATACCCGAACATTTTAAATATCTTGTCTGTGATAATAAACTTTTCCTTCTAATGTACCTGCTTAGTGACTGTCTGTCTTAGTATGTGTCTCTCCTTGGTTCTTACTATGGCTCACTTTTCTCTTTTCTCTTCTTTTCTCTGCACAGCAGCCCGCCCCCTGCCCCCCCCCCCCCCCCGCCCCGCCAGGTGAATACAATTGTGGAGGAGATTTCTAAAATAAAAATCTAAGTAAGAAAGGGTCATATTAAAACCAAACTTTCACGTTTTGTTGCTAATGCATTTTATCTGAAATACCTTTGCCCTTTGCTTTATTATCAGTGAAATTGGGTCTGAGTCTGACATTTAGGAATTAAAAATTTAATTCCTGCTCTCTCTTCAAACTTCTATTCTATGAGTGTTTTGTAATATAATGTTAGAGATGAAGTAAGCCAGGCTACAGAGATTAGAAATAAGAAGCTAAATTACTTTTTTTTAGCTTTTCAGTTTACAAGTATTTTAGGAATATAAGCTATTTAGTGACATTATTGTTTTTAGTCTTTATTTTATTTATTTCTTCATAGAAATGCTAATTTCCCAATTGTCTTCAGAATCACATTATTTTACTTATCACCATCCAGTACTTTTATATGAACATCATTTATTTTTCTTACCCTTATATGTATATGATGTACTTAACTTATTTTACAAGCAAACTTTAAAAAAATTATGGAGATTTAAATATTATTTCCTTTCCCTACCAAACCTTACCAACTTCTATAATCAACTGAATTAGCTTTCAAAACATGAAATTACAACTGTAAATATTAGGTGTTCCTGGAAGATTATGTTAATCAGATTTTATATATGTAACTTGATGGTAAATTAAATAAAACAGATCATTATTTAAGGAGAGCAAACTAACAATCAAGCAAACCTTGAACTGAGAGAAACAAATAGTAAAGTGATCAACCTTTTCCTAACAGTTGAGTTATGTTGGTTAATTAATTGTAATAATAGGGAAATTTTCATAAGTGAAATGTTAAAAAGACAGTTTATTAGGTACTTTGTCATAAAAAGAAAAAGAAGATAGTTGTATAAAATACAAGATAAGGTTGGGGTACATTTAAGCCATGTAGTAGATTAACCTTGAAAAAATTAAGATAAAAGGAATTATGTGTATTTACATGTATCTATATTCCCATCTCAAAATTCAGCATATCTGGCCTATGTGGCAAAAATTTGTTGATTTTTGTATGTGTGTCAATTTGCCCCTATATGTCAAATGTGAAACTTTTAGAAAATGCCTTAAAACTCAGATCCTCAGTAGTCATTTTAATATTCATTTTCTTTCCTGTATTCAACTCACATACACAGT
This sequence comes from Dipodomys ordii, assembly GCF_000151885.1. Taxonomy (NCBI): domain Eukaryota; kingdom Metazoa; phylum Chordata; class Mammalia; order Rodentia; family Heteromyidae; genus Dipodomys; species Dipodomys ordii. Next base: position 9,101,266 of record NW_012267228.1, read on the forward strand.
TCATACCAGCTAAATATCCTTGTCATTTAAATAAGTATAATTTATACATGCATCTATTTTTAAATGTGTGAATTCCATCCACAATATGGACCAAATTGCCTTTCTGTCAATTGCATAAATAAGAAGACATTACTGGCCCTTCTCCACTATTTTTCCTTATTTAATACATAAGAAACATATCTATTTTTTCCCTATTTACATATAACAGAAATTCTCTGTCTGCCTTAGAAGGTACAGAGCTATCTTAAACAACATTTTTCTATAACTGGTGCTTTCAGAGTAATGGGATCTGCTGATGAAGTTATGGAATTTTATTGGTGAAATAAATTCAAGCAAGGTGCAGGGGGCTCATGCCTATAATCCTAGATATTCAGGCAGCTGAGATCTGAGTATCAAAGTTCAAAACCGATCTGAGCAGGAAAGTGTGTGAGACTCTTATTACCAATTAATTCAGAAAAGGCCAGAAGTGGAGCTATTGCTTACGTGGCAGAGTACCAGCCTTGAATGGAAAAAATCTCAGTTACAATGCCAAAGCCTTTGGTTTAAATTCTAGTACCAGCATACACATAGACACACACACACACACACAGACACACACACACACACATACACACACACACACACACACACACACACACACAATTAATCAGTGTGGCTTTTATGGGACCATTTTCAGAGTCATTGTGAATGGGTGAAGTCAGGCCTTGGTTCCAAACTGGTGTGGGGTTAGGGAAAGCAAGGTGAGCTTGCACTTTCCCATTTCCACTGAAGCAATCAAATTTGATTTCTTGTCCCTCTTACTGCCATCCTGCCCACCTGTGTTTCTCTGTTCCTATATCTCTTTATTCTTAGTTCTAATTACAATATAGTTCTTCATGGTGTTGAATCTCAAGAACAAACGTAACAAGCAAGTAAGACAGAGTGGTTACTTGAAAAGAGAGCCTGAAAATGGCAGGAGGGACAGATTTGGAAATGTCTGTGTCTTTATGTGAATAGCGAGTACACAGCTGTGTACCAGTAGAAAAAAAAATGCCTTGAGCTGTACATGTCCAATTATGGTCCTTTTAAAGCACTTCACTGCATGGATGCTTTACATCAATGACAAAGGGAAAAGCTGAGCGGTACCCAGGGGTAGGATTTTTACCTATAATGGGGTGAAGGGTAACCGTGAGCTGCGCAATTCAGGATGATTTCAGATCTTGATAAATCCAAAGGAAAAATGACATCTTGTGGCTCCTGGGTAAAAACAGGACGGCTCAAACGGCTCTCACCTGGGAATAGAAAAGAAGAACATCACCTAAGATGCGTGCCCTCGCGTAAGTGCAGGACTGTGTTCAATATCATCTCTGTACACATGTTAAAATATTTTATATAGAAACCATCTCAAGCATGGAGGAAACATTGCAAAGAGAGAGTTTCTTTCTTTCTTCTGACTACATACATCAACTTTGCTACAGAGGCCAATTTTTACCCTAAATAACTTTGTTTACATTTCCTGTCAACAAAGGAGATTCTTCCAAATTACCATACAATAATTACACTAAACCAAGAGTACCAACACATTAACATTGATTTTGCAATTAGCCTCTAATCCTTAAGATCTCATTTTATCATTTTCTCCCTAACCCAATTATTTACAGAAAAAGGACAAGGGTGAGAATAAGAAGCATCATTTCATTTCTATGTATTGTATTTTTCATTGTAGTCACATGTATTTTTTTTTTCCTTTGTATCAGAACTGGGTCTGGAACTCAGGATTTCATCCACTCATTTGGCTTTTTCACTCAAGGCTGGCCTATATCACTTAAGCCTCACCTCTACTTCCCATGTCTTCCTAGTTGATTGGAAATAAGAGTCTCCTGGACTCTTCTGCATGGGCTGGCTTCAAATTGCAATGCTCAGATCTTGGTCTCCTGAGTAACTAGGTCACAAGGATGAGCCATCAGCGCCCGGCTGCAGTTACTTTAAATCTAGAACAGAGTCTTCCCCAGTCTTTCCTTGATCAAGTTTATAGTATATTTAGATCTATGATCCACTGAAGAAGGAATAGAGAAAGAGAAACCATCAGAACCATTTTTTATCAAGTACTTAAAAACACAAGGATAATTGGGCACTGTCAGCAGGAATAAAGACAATGAGAGTGATATGGTGCCTATTGTGAAGCATTTAGAAGTAAAGCCAAGAAAATACTAAAACTGATCCAATGTGAGGGATGAGGAAATATTAAAGAGTATTATAACCTAGTCCATTTTATCAGTGAAGTCAAGCATGTGGGCCTATTGAAGCCTTTAACTATTAAAGAAGAAGGACAAGAGAAAGATGAGAGACAGTAAATATGAAATAAGAGCAGAAAGTAGTTGTGTTTCATTCATTTTTCATTCACTTATTGAACAAATACGTGGAGGCCTGTAGAGTATAAGAACTACTGAGACCTAAAAAATACAGCAGTGAACCAAACTGTGAAAGCTGCTGTTGTGATTGACCTTGTAATGTAATTAGAGGAAGTGTGAAAAGAATCAACAAATAAACACATGGTGTATGAGACTGGCAGGAAGAAAAACAGAAGGTAAATAAGGCAAGAAATCTGGGTGGATGTGGGGATGCCATCACTGGTGACAACTGAACAAATGCTTAAAGAGGGTAGGACTTAGAAGATGCCTTGGGAAAGAATTCTAGACAGAAACACAGGTGCCAACTCCCTGAGGCTGAAGATATTGGTAGTATATAAATGAAAGCTAATGGTGGTTTAGACCAGAGTGTTCCTGCTAGAGATGGATAATAACTAGGTCCCAGATGGATTTCTATTATTTATATTTTTACAGAATGGGGCCAATGAGAATTGTAATGGATTCGAGGAAAATTTGCAAAGTGAAGATTGGTAAAAGATAGTCAGGTTTAGAAAATATAGTTTGAGATCTATTTTCTGAAAAAAGGGAAAGCCTCAGATAGAGGGACAGTTTACTGAGGCAGATATAAAGCAATGGTTTGGTTTTACAAGTATTACGTTTGCTGCTCCTGTTGGGCATCCTTCTAAATTGACCTAAGATGCCATTCTTATACCTGAGTCTGGAGTTCAGGTGAGATTTATGGGCTAAAGATACATGTGTTGGGCTGGGAAGGTGGCTCAGGAGTAGAGTCCTTTCCTTGCACGCATGAGGCCCTGGGATCGATTCCACAGCACCACATTAGCAGAAAAAGCTGGAAGTGGTGCTTTGGCTCAAGTGGTAGAGTGCTAGGCTTCAGCTGAAGAGCTGAAGGACAGCGCCCAGGCCCAGAGTTCAGGCCCAAATCCGAAAAAAAAAAAAAAAAGGTATATGTGTTTTATGGCCAGTGGAACAAGCATAAAGAAGAAAAAGAAGCCCCCACTACTGATCAGTAAGGCATAGTAACAATTGAGGATCAACACAGTGAGACAAAAGACACGGGCCACAGTGTCACAGGAACTGTTCTGAAGGACATCATTGAGGAAGTGTTTCCAAGAGGAGAGACTAGTTAACTGCCAAAGAGGGACAATAGGCAGAATAAGAAGATACAAACATAAGATTTAGAGGACCTGGCAAGAATTGGAAACTGGTTTACAGCTGTCAATTGGACCATAATCAAGAAAGAAATTGGGCCAGGCTATAGTGGCTCATACTTGTAATCTTAGCTACTCAGGAAGCTGAGATCTGAGGACTGCAGTTCAGAACCAGCCCAGGCAGGAAAATCAGAGAGATTCTTTATTTTCCAATTCACCCCCAAAAAGCCAAAAGTGAAGCTGTGTGGTACAACACTAGCCTTGAGCATAAAAGCCCAGGGACAGTGCTCAGGCCTTGAGTTCAAGTCCCAGGACAGGAACACACACAAGCACACACACACACACACACACACACACACGTATCATTAAAAGTAGTTATATTTAGGGCTGGGAAGGTGGCTCAGTGGTAGAATGTTTGCCTTACGTGCAGGAGGCCCTGGGTTCGATTCCTCAACAGCACATAAGCAGAAAAAAGCTAGAAGTGGTGCTGTGGCTCAAGTGGTAGAGTGCTAGCCTTGAGCTGAAGACCTGAGGGACAGCACCCAGACCCAGAGTTCAGGACCCATGACTAACAAAAAAATAATACAAAACAGTAGTTACATTTAAATTGCTCAAGCATTTCATAGACATAGATATTAGCAGGTGATGACATACCATGCTATAGCTGGAGAGAGGCACAGTTCATGGCATTACATTGTGGAAAGGAATCATAATAACATAGAAAAAGCAGAAATGAAGTTGAGGACAGAAGCCAGAATCTTCAACATTTATGAAATTGAAATAAATGACTCAAATTATGAAGAAAATTTTCATAACATATTGCCAATATTTATATAGGACACTATCATATTAGTTTTCTATAGGTACTTTAACAAATTAAATCATGACAACAAGAAGTTATTTTCTTGTAGTCATATACGTCAATATTCCAAAATGGTGTGTCTAAGCTGAACTCTCCACCTCTTAGAATCAATCTATATTTTGAGCTTTTGAACATTTTTCTCCAGCTCCAAAGTCAACAACAGAATATTTCATTCTTCTCATATCAACCGACTCCATCCATAAGCACATCTTCATGACTTTTTTCTGCCTTCTTCTCCTGCCTTTAAGGAAATTTGTGACCATTTTGACTATTAATGGACCATGTCAGCTGAACCAAGTTGCTCTTACTGTTTTATTTTATTTTATTTTTTGCCAGTCCTGGGACTTGAACTCCTGAGCAAGGTCTGGACTCTGTCCCTGAGCTTCTTTTACTCAAGGCTAGCACTCTACCACTTGAACTATAGCGCCACTTCCATTTTTTTTTGTTTATGTGGTACTGAGGACTCGAACGCTGGGCTTTATGCATGCTAGGCAAGACAAAGCCACATTCCCAGCCCAGCCTTTACTATTTTAAACCAATTGATCATTCGCTGTAATCTCAACAGAAATTTTAATTCTTCTTTCTTTTCATTAAAATCCAATATATTAATATGTTTCAAGAATTAGGGCATGAAGCTTTTTTGTTGTTTATATACAAGAGGCATATACAAGAGGCTTTACACAAGAGGCATAATATATTATTATTATATTTATAATAAGGCAGTACTGTTCCATGTTAAGAATTATACATGTTAGTTACTTAATGATAGAGAAACAAAACCAATAAAACTCTAGTGTTGATACTCAGGAAGCTTCTGATTTGTATTTTTTTCTGGGAGAAATTTCATATTCAAAGTTAAAATGGAATGAGATATTCAGGCCATACTTTCAGTAATCTGAAACAAAATTATGGCATGGTAGAGTACATAGCATACTTTGTAAATATATGAGACAATAAAGAGGAATAGAAAAAAACCAGCAAGTTAACGTGTTAGTGTGTTGATTATATTTTTAGAATAAAAGACAGCTTATCTGGATAGTGACACTAAGAGGCCAACAAATGAATTTTTTGAACTTCTGGGTCTTTGACCTTATTAGTTGCCCAATTTTAGAGCATTTTAATATTAACCCTTGGAAAATAATAGCATACTGTCAAGCACACAAAGCACCTAAAAGCACTTTCCTTAAATGTCCTTGAATAAAGATGTTAGAAAACCCCATAAAACCTATTATGATCATTTAGATATTACAATGGCCCACTGATTACTCCCTGAGATAAGCCTCTCTAAAAGGGCACTGACTCCCTATACACACCAATAATAAATGGAAAGAGCAACATGTGGAAGAAACAAATACACAACTGAGAAAAATGTCTTAAACAATCTTGAAAGAGCAGACATTTGATGATAAGCAATATGGAGTTTTGGTAAGAGAATCCCAGCGAAGTATACCAGTCTATCAGTCCTGCCTCTCCATGCGTATTGTCAACATGCACATCTTAATGAAATCAGTGCTTTGGGGTTGAATGTTACCCAACCGGTCTTGTTTGGAAAGCTAAGAGGATATCTCATTCTAATAGATGTCGTCTATGCTTTCCTGCCTCCTCAGGTTGAATTCTCTCTTTTTCCAGTCACGTTTTTACTCTGACCTGGGTACCGTGCAAAAATGCCACCAATTTTGTCAGAAAAGATTTGCCCTTTGTGAAACTAGTTTGATTAAGTTTTATCAGCTAATATCTCTCTGGATGTTTGGTAACCTCACTCCTTATTTCTGTCTCAGGAATCTTGCCTAGAGCCAAGAGCACAGCTGCTCATTTATAATTCCATGCTTCTACCTGAGTTCTCTTCTCACAGGATGGCTGGTGGACGAAGACTTGCCCTTGCTTGTGGTCTCTCTTGCTGTAACTGTGCAACAGTTTTGCTACTTTTGTCCTTATTTGGATTCAAAACTTATTTCTGTAGAATTAGATTCATGATGGGAGCTTCTAACCAATGGAAATTAAAAGTCCTCTTCTATGTTTCCTGTATGTGGCAAAATAATCTCTCTCATGAAGAAATGCCCTGCCTGCTGCGAGTGCAGATTGAACACTCATCTCTCTATTTCCTCTCTTGCTACATCAGTTTAAACTCTATAAACACCATAATTATACAAGACTGAATTCAACGATGAAATAACAAAATGAAATAACATCCCTCGATTCATTATGCTATATTGTCTTTGACTCAATATAAAGATTAGATGACAAGGACAGTTTATAGAAATGCCAAGCATGAGGGAGGTTTTTTTAATTTTTTTTCAGGCTTATAATCAATGAAGTTTTCTTTCATGAGCAGGAAAACTGTTTGATTCCTGGTGTGAGCAAAGCCCTTGATATTTTCTTTTTATTTCTTCTATATTCAATCTGTTCTGAATCTTTTAATTTGGCCCTCTTTCTTACTGCAATGTTTCAACATAGCTAGTTTCCCCCAAGATGTTAAGATGATAAGTATTTGTAAGACTTTCCTCCCTCTTTCTTAGTTACTTTCCCCTCATTCTTACTGCTTGCCATCTTGTTCTAGTATTTTTATTTATTTATTTATTCATTCATTCATTCTTTTTGTCAGTCGTGGGGCCTGAACTCTGGGCCTGGGCGCTGTCCCTCCATTCTTCAGCTCAAAGCTCACACTCTACCACTTGAGCCACAGCGCCACTTCCAGCTTTTTCTGCTTATGTGGTGCTGAGGAATCGAACCCAGGGCCTCATGCATGCAGGGCAAGCGCTCTACCACTGAGCCACCTTCCCAGCCCCCTCTACCAGCACTTCTTTTTTTTTAAATTTAATTTAATTTATTTCTTTTTTTCTTTTTTTATTGTGAAAATACTGTACAGAGGGCTTACAGTTACATGGGCAAGATAATGAGTACATTTCTTATCAAGCATTGTTGCCTCCTCATTTGTTTCCCCTTCCCATCCCTTCCCATCCTCCTCCCACCCCCCCACCCAATCCTCCCTGGGCCTCTCCCCTCCCCTGCACCAAAGTTGTAAAGTTTGTTTTCGGCATAATGACCTGTACATCTCATTGTTGCAATGGGTCCACCTGTATCTCTATTTAAATGATTTGTTTTTCCCCTTCCCCTCCACAAATTATACCGACATCAAATACAGTGAAAGCAGGGGTTATACTGTGGGGGAGGGACATACAAAGCAACAAAGAAATAATCTTATTAGAAGAAACAAATGCATGAAAGAAAAAAAACATTTAAATACATATCTTAGGGTTCATTTTCCTAACATCACCTTATCTGACCTTTTCTGCTTGACTCAGACATAAACTAGATATTGCAAATAAGGGAAACCATGGGACCTATGTTTCTTTGGGCCTGGCTTACTTCACTTAATATAATGTTGTCCAAGTCTTTCCATTTCCTAACAAATGGGGCAATGTCATTCTTTCTGATGGAAGCATAGAATTCCATTGTGTATATATACCATCTACTGAGGGGCATCTGGGTTGGTTCCATATTTAGCTATAGTAAATAATGCTGCAATAAACATAGTCGTGTTCTACCAGCACTTCTTAAGCTTATTAATTTATTCCATTATAAAAACAACAGGTGGGATACTTAGAAGACTCAAGTATAAATGAATAAAATACTCACTTTTGTCATTGAAAAATAATCATTAAATTGACCATCTTTAAAACTTTTTTGTAAGGTTTTGGTGCTGGACTTTGAACCCAGCACATTGTAGATGCTGAGTATGGATTCTACCACTGAATTAACCCCTTCAGTACTCTGCCAGCATTTAATAGCTACTATTATCCAGGTAACAATATAACCTAAGTATTTTCTGTTATTCATTGACCCTAGCAAATTTTTATTTTCTTCAAACAATACTTTTTAAAAGGCTCATGATAATCCTTTAGGGTCTGATATATCCAGAGAAAAACATTTGTGTGGCCTGATTTTTCTGAGTATAAGTAATGCAACAAAATACACTTCCACACTTAATATTTCCTTAGCATAAGTTCTTAGAAGTGTTTGAGATGTCCTGATAATTAATATTAGTTTCAATCTAATGGACTCTTGTAAGGCCAGAGATTGCTTTATAATACAAGTGATATCCAAGCTGATGTTTGGAAGATGATAGTAATAGTGACATTTTTGTCAACTTGGTAAGTGTATGTCTACTAACTGGACCTTTATTACCTGATTTCTGTCTTACTATAACTCTCTGATGAAATGTTAATTTCCTCAGGTTTGAGAAAACAGAATTTAAACCGGCTAGCTAACATTTGAAGCCATGATTTTAACAATACAAGAACAGAAGAGTTAGGAATAAATGCATTCTTTCAAAAACAGCAAGGATAAGTAAGTACAAATGCTTTGATTTGAGCCAAGTGCTGGTGGCTCACGCTTGTAATCCTAGCTACTTAGGAGGCTGAGATCTGAGGATCATGATTCAAAGCCAGCCAGGGCAAGAAAGTTTGTGAAACCCTTATCTCCAATAATCTACTAAGAAAAAGCTTCAATTGGTCCTGTGGCTCAAGAGGTAGAATGTCAACCTTGAGCACAAAGAGGTTCACTGACAGAGCACAGGCCCTGAATTCAAGCCCCAGGGCCGGCAAAAAACAAACAAAAAACAAATATAAAGAAACCTTGATTTGAAAGAAATCACAGAACATTTAGAGAAATCCAGAAAACCTAATGGGGGTACACAACTGTAATCCCAGAACTTGAATGACTGAAGCAGAAGGGTGTTGTATCTGAGGCCTACTTCAGCTGCACTGGGCAACTCTATCTTAAAACAATGATCTAGTTAAGGTAAGACTTGATAAAGACTGGTCTAAAAAGATAAATCAAAGTGACTTTTCAATCATTGTAAAGAACAATGGATTAGTTGATATGGGTATACAGCCCTAACATCTCAGCATTCTGTACCTTGAGTTTGGGATGCATAGCCAGAAATGGTTTCAAAATACAAAACCAAACAAATACAAACAATCAAAGACTAATGATCACAATGGCAATTAGAAAAACATGTCATCTGCACCATGTCTCAAGTGCCGATCAATTACAAGACTCTGTGCTCAAATGACAGATATTGCCAAATTTAAAAAAAAATCAAAATTTAACATTAAGAAACTAAAACATAGATGTGCATTTAAAGAGCTCCAAGGTGAGTCCAGATTTGAGGAGATAGTATATTCAAAGGTTAGAACTATGATTTAAAGAAATCTTTCTCTGACAGATTCATAAGAGATCTAACAACCTTATCTGTTTTTTTTCTTTATTTTTGGTTTTGTTTATGGTTTTAAGCCATAATCTTGGCTATTTCTTCGGTTGCTCTGGAATCAGTAGAGTTTGTCTGTTTGTTTTGGATGGAACTGCTGAGGAAGATTACTCTCACATCCTTTGAACAATGAAGTTCACATCTTTTTCTGTCTTCCTTGACTTCTTAAGAGTTCTGGCCCGAACTCTTAATACACCATATATATATTTCCATAGAGACAGCAAAGCTAGACAGTCCTTTCTTTAGTGTCTGATTGTCTACAGTCCTGGTTAAAATGAGGGAATTATTTTTTAATGTGAATTATTGGAAAATGCATTGATCCTTTGACATTTGTTTGAGGGAAAAGAATGGTTCTCTAGAATAATAACAACCTTATAATTCGCACACATTATAGGGCAGGAACTGAGATGTAAGATTTTATTTCAGGCCATTTAATTATTTCCATAATCCTGTAGATACTAATATCATTCTCATCTAACAGTAAAAGGCTCAAAAGTCAGAGCTGTGAGTGGCCAAGTATAGAGAAATTATACAACAGGGAGGGTTCTTCACTAAACAGTTCCTCTATTTTATCACCTTGTATGTGTGTGTATCTTAGCATTGCATAAACAGTGGCTAGTTATTATTAGTTTTCACTGTATGAGCTCCTTAGCCGTCATTAAATGTGTGTAATTGACTTGGAGATAAAAATGCCCACTTAGTTATCACCTCTCACAACAATTTGACTTGAATAACTTGAGCGATACCCCAAGCAAATTACTAAAGCTGATTAGTAAGGTTTTCAGGGCTATGCTTAGAATGGCTGGCACCTCTATCACTCTAATACTCAGGAAAAGGATTAGGTTAGAGACAAAATGGTCTAATTAGCCAAGAGCTGCTTCAGGATCCTCAATGACCAGTCAAAGATTAATCAGAAACCAGGACCTTGCTTTTCAGATGGCTGAGAGATGATGCTGAAATGTATGTCAGTGAACAATGGCACCAAAATGACTAATAGCCAATTATGTCTATAACCTGCAACAACTGGCTGAGGAATTATCTCAGGCAGACACAGGCAGTGGAGAGGAGAGTCTGTGAATAACCTCTTGTCTCAGGGAAAATGCTTTCATAGTTCAAGAGTTGTAGAGCAGCTGACAGATCCACAAATGACAATAGATTAAAAGTTAGTGAGCTGAATACCTGTTTCCTACACATCTCTTCTTCTATAGCTATTGATCACTGACAGACATAAGGGAGATCAGCCCTAACCAAGACAGGGCATAAGATTTTAATGGATGGACATCTTTTATTTAGGACTATTTTTGTTTATAACCACTACGTGCAATAGTGCAAGTCATGTAACAATTGCTGGAAGCATATTTAGTGAATCAATAAGTAAAAGGACAAAGGAATCATAGTTCAAAAAAATTAGATTATAATTAACGTATTTTCTATAAACCCATCTCCAAATATTTTTTTTAATATAAAAGCATTTATTTTGTGTTTGCCTAAAGGTGGACATTGTTTTGAATGAGGATCTCAAATAATGGCTTAAAATGTGCCAGGTCTTGGTCCAAAAGGATTTGCATCCATGATGTCAGTTAATGCTCAACAAAACCCTTTTTTATTCAATGGCAAACATTTCCTGGGTGCCTCTTTAGAGGTGTGCCTTTAGAAGCAGGGAAAATGGGAGAGAACCAAACAAATAGACAAAAATGAACGAACAAAAAAAATCACCTTTATTTTTCATGGATCTTAAAAGTAGAAAATTGTAGCAATACTGTTTCTGTTTTATCTGGGCAGTGAAGCAGTTTTGCTGAGGTGATAATGGAGTGGGAATATCAGGTCTGGCTGGCGCCATCTTGGTCACATAGTGGATAGTAGGGTCTGGCATCTTTTTTTCCTGTTAGGCGAAGTTGAAGGCCCTGCCTCCCAGGGGCTGGGTATGCCTGTGCAGGAGCAGGCACTTGGCTGAGAGGTTACTAAACTTGTCAGTACAGTGCCTGGGTGAGGGTCCTGTGACCCTGCCCCTGATTGGACCCTGTGTAGGCCGGGACCAGCTCAGCGCCATTACACCAATCTCCACGTTTGTATCCTCTCTCTTGTCTCTTCGCCAGTCACTATGACCTCCCATTTCAGCTCTCCACTGGAACGGAATTGGTTTGTTGGTATTGTTTTGTTCTTTCATTCCTCTCTGACTTTCATGGCTCAGTTTCCTAACAGTGTTAAGTGTATTTGCTGGCTGCTGGTCCTTGAGACAGGAGTCCACCATGCAGTTGTCGGCCTCTTGATAAAGATTCCCCATTGGATCTTTCAAAATGTGGCTTCTCGGTTTTATCACTGTACAATAAGCATGGATCCAGTGACTATCCAGCTACATAGCCAACTAATACTGCTAATTCATGGCCCAACCCTCCACCACCCATGGTACTCCAGGCTTCCTGATCATATACCATGAGATATGTCTGCAGAGAATACCACACTAAAGAAACACAGAAAGCTCAAGCTGTTCGTTTAGCCTGAGCAAATGCCAAATGCTGTTAAACAATACCTACTTCTAAAACAAAATTCTTTCTGATTGTATCACCAAGGTTTAAAAGAGATCTTTCCAGAACTACTAGCAAATTAGTTTGGAAATTCCTATTACCAGTAATGAGATGGAACCTAACCTTTCACTGTGTCTTTTTGTGTTGTGACAGAGAGAGTAACTTTTTGGACTAAGGAGAGTAAAAGAAATCACTTGCTGTTGACTTTGGGGCAAGCTTCTGTGAGCTCATGAAAAAAAATTCTCCAGCTGTGGAAATATCTGGTAAAGGACTTATATATATATATAGAGAGAGAGAGAGAGAGAGAGAGAGAGGGAGAGATTATAGAAAGCAACAGTGATGTATCTCCACAGAATGGCTAAGTCAGATTACTCTAGTGGTGAGAATAGTAACATTCTATGCATAATGAATACGCTCCAACATCTGTCAAGATAGCCCCAGGAGTTAGCTATAAATATGTACCCAAAAAAGTCTGTGGATACTCAAGTTCATCCAACAGCTAAACTGAGAAAGCAGAATAGGGAAGAGTCAAATCAAAGACTAGGTAGAAATTTCATCCATTTATAATTCATTATCTTGAGTAAAATACCTTAACTGTGTAGTGGTATCTACACTGACATACCACAAAAAGAAAAGTACAATGAATACGAGTTTGATAGTACTTTTTACAATGTTCAGGCAAGAAAAAAATCCATTCATACTACTATTTATCCATGAATGACTTAGTACTAAGACTTACGAATCACACAAGTGTTTATTATACATTTAATGAGTGTGGAAACATATATCTGCTCAGTAAGAGATTAAACTTGCCCAAAGAAATGTTTGACCCTCCCTTCCACAATCCAGGAAGTAATCCTTGAGCTCTTGGAATCTCCTACCTGATAATAGTGAATGTTCCTGGGAGCTTAGGACAACTTGCCACACAATTTATGCCAACAAATGGTGTGATTTATGGTGAGAGATGAGGGCATTACTGGGGGTGTGTAGACAGTATGATTTATGGTATGGGAGGTTACTGGGAGACCTTGAGATTACACTCTCCATTGGACACTGAGAAGCTAGAGATTATGGCCAGTCAACAGGCAGTAACCATACCGATACCATCAAACCTCAAAAAATAAAATCTGGTGAAGATAAAGGATCAAGTGCAAATCCTCACATATTGTCACCTCCCTTTGCTAGCGGAAGTGAGCACCATGAGTATACCTTCAGGAGAGAACAAAAGGAAGTTTGGTAGACTGGATGTGACTGATGCATTTCCTTAATACTAGCTATTCAAGAGTCAGAGACCAAATCTTAAAAAATGGGAGAGCCTAGTATCTGTATGAGTCAAGCAGAAAAGGTCAGATAAGGTGATGTTAGGAAAATGAACCCTAAGATATGTATTCAATTTTTTTTCATTTCATGCAATTGTTTCTAACACATTTATAAGATTATTTCTTAGTTGCTTTGTATGTCCCTCCCCCACAGTATAACCCCTGCTTTCACTGTATTTGATGTCAGTATAATTTGTGGAGGGGAAGGGGAAAAACAAGTCGTTTAAATAAGGATACAGGTGGACCCGTTGCAACAATGAGAAGTACACGTTGTCATGTCGAAAATGAACTTTACAACTTTGGTGGGGGGGGAGGATTTGGTGGCGGGGGGGGGGGGAGGATGGGAAGGGATGCGAAGGGGAAACAAAGGAGGCTACAATGCTTGATAAGAAATGTACTCATTATCTTGCCCATGTAATTGTAACCCCTCTGTACAGTATTTTCACAATAAAAAAAATGGGAGAGCCTATCTAAAAACAAACTAAGTGCAAAAAATGAGTAGAAGCTTGGCTCAAGCAGTTGAGCACTAGCCTAGCAGATTAAAGCCCTGAGATCAATACCAAGATGCACATTTTTTTTTTTAAATGGGAAGCTGTGTGTCTCACCCTGAGCTAATTTGCATTCACATCCTTGGATGACAATAAACAGTGTCACGTGTTATGGGTAACCATCCCAGCTTTGCCAAGTTCAGTGACTTCTTCAGCAAAAGTAAGAGCAGTTTGGGAGGTCTCTGTGAGCTTGCCAGCAGATAGGGTCCACACAGCAATCCCCTCATGTTGTGAAGTATCGCCCATCTTTCTTAATTCTCACAGCAGACCCACAAAAGACATATCTGTTCTCACATCGTCCCTATGACAAAATGAGGCCCCGAAAGCCAGAACATTAACCGGTTACTTCACAAGGAACCGGCTGTTTACAAGACTTTATCATGCCTCTAACAACTACCCTCACAGAAATAATGATGTTACATTATTCGTAAAGAAATGGATAGACCTGGAAAAAATGATCATAAGCAAAGTATCTCACGTCCAGAGAGATAAATGATACTGACTTAGGGGGTCCTGTCATATATGGAGGCTAGAACTATTTATTTATTTATTATTTGTTTGTTGGTCATGGGGCTTGAACTCTGGGCCTGGGAATTTATCCCTGAGGTTTTTCCTTCCAGGGTCGTGCACTACCACTTTGAGCCACAACACTACTTCCAGTTTTCTGGTGCTTAATTGGAGATGAGAGTCTCACAGGACTTTCCTGCCTTGGCTGGCTTTGAACTGTGATCCTCAGATCTCAGCCTTCTGAGTAGCGAGGATGACAGGTAGGAGCCACCGGCACCCAGCTAGAACTAATTTACAAATGTACAAATAAAAACAACTAGGCTGTAGACAATAATGCACAAATATATAAACTAAAGCGTGATATTTTCGAATCAGGAATATCAGGAAACTGGTTCTTGAAAGATGTGGGGTTGGTCTAGGGGAGGGTGAGAGACAAATGAAGAGAGGAAGGAAAGGGAAAGATGCATTGGATATAGTTTAAAAGTCTACTTCATAACAGAAGACAGATAATGATGCCAAAGATAGGAATACACCACCTGGAATAGTGGATGCCACTATTTGGGTAAATGAAAGGAAAACTTCCTAGGAAGATTTTATCCATAAAGTTCTGATCAACAAGCTGGGCATTGGTGGCTCACACCTGTCACCCTAGCTACTAAGGAGGTTGAGATAGATTTGAGGATCAGCCCAGACAAGAAAATCCGTGAGAGTCTTATCTACAATTAACTACCAGAAAACTAGATGTGACACTGTGGCTCAAAGTGCTAGCTTTGAGCAAAAGCACTCAGGGTCAGAGCCCAGGCCCTGAGTTCAAGACCCAGCGCCGACCAAAAAAGAAAAAAAAATCCGATCAACAAATAGTTTGCTAAGATAAGCAACCTCAAGAGCTGATATTCAGATGTAGGGGGTGATGTATCTTTATTTATTTATTTTTATTGTACTGGGGTTTGTACATAGGGTTTTAATGCAAGGCTTCAAGCTTGCTAGGTAAGCAGTCTACTGCTTGAGCACATCCAAAGCTCAAGATTCAGAAACACGATGCTTTCTACAAGATGCTGTCTGAGCCATTTTTCTAAGACATTTTCTCCCATCTACCTTTAAAATAGGAATAGCTTCACAATGATATTTTATTTAAAAGGACTCCTACCTTTGGACAATCTGAGAAACAATGCTTACCAAGCATTATAAACCTTAAATAGGGGCTCAGTAGCCTTTCTGGATGAATTATTCCAGTCTCTTCTTTATAATTGCTACAGCACATGAAGGAAATGGTCTGAGTGGTAAGGGCAAAACATATGCCAACTGCACTTTGGCAACAGGAAATTGGTATGATAGAGAAAGATTAGCATGGATCCTACATGAGAACAGATAGACAAAAGACAGGGGGACATCAGGGGTAAGGAAAATGTGTTATCTTGTTGGTGTGTGGTGCTTTCATTGTATATATAATGATTAAAGTCTATCGAACTGAACAATTAGGAGCATTGTATTTTTTTTACTATCAGACTGCTTCATATCTAAACAAAATTGATCAACTAGAGTACTGTACTTTAGATAGGAAATGACAGTTTTTTCAGAATATTTTACATTTGTAATTTAAACTACAGATTGGTGGGAAAATAGAGAGGAAGTCGACTTCATAAGAATTGCCACCAAATGTGTCACACTGCAGAAATGACACTCAGGGATATACATGATTGCTTACTGAATGCTGGCATTCTTATTTCATTTTATGCTAATGACAATCCCGCAATGAAAATCACTGCTACTATTTCTTATTTTCCACTTTTTGAATAATGTGAGTCTAGAAGAGTTAGAGTCTAGAAGAGACCTATCAAAGGCTCTATCGCTAACAAATGGTAGTGCCAAGCCTTTAAATTAATATGTTGGTATTCAAATCCATATGCTTTACTTACTAAGGTATATTATATTAAATATTAAAATGATTAACTGTCATTATTGTTTTATATAAAAAATCATGAAGTGACCAACTGCATCATGGTGTCCATTCTAACTTTAAATATGTAAAGTTTCGTTATGAGGATTGCATACCAAAATTTGATTTTTAATACATCCGCATAATTTGGCTAATCACAATAATAATTGAACATGGCCAGAAGGTGGCAATGGTGTTCCATTAAGCCAATTCAGCAACTTTAGGCCAATTAATGTACATACAATCTATACATTGGCAAACAACAAAAAAAAGTTTCCTACTGTGCTGGCTGTGTTTACAAAGTAAGTTTATAACTGCAGTACTAGATTTTTATGTGCGTGGACTCTGGATATGCTTTATTTGTGAGTTGTTCAAAAATAACTAAGCTGAGGAAGCAACAATGGATCCATTGAAGTCAGGCTGACTTTTAGGGTATGCAAAAGATTGGTTTGCATGTATTGATAGAGATGAGGCTGTACATATACACGCATGTCTACACACACAGTCACATCGCACCTGACAATGTTTTGGTAAATGATCAACTTGCACAGGAGAGGTTCCATAGGACTATAACAAAGCAGAAAATTCCTATCGTCCGGTGACCCTGTGGCTGTCTTCACATTGTAGTACCATATTTTGCGCATGTGTTTGTATGTTGCTGGTGGAAACACATCTACTGTGCTGCTAGTCATATGAAAGTATAGCACAGACTACTAGGTACTATCCACAAGACTGGTAATATTAAGCAACAACTATGGCAGGGGTTCCTGTATTTACTATAATTTACTTGCAGTTATTATTTTAGAACAGATTCTTTCCACTTCTATGAAAAGCTCACTGTAAAACAGTGTGCCAAATTACACTAGTAGCCGCCTCAGGCTAACTTTACTGCTTTCCTGGATTGCATCAGGTGGCCATGTCAACTGATTGACTTATAACCCATCTAGGTTTGTATAAATGACCTCTAAAAAATCTACCCAATGACAGGATCACATAATGACTCATTCCTTAGAATACAACTCCATCAATAGAGGGGCAGGACAGTAACTGTGCACAGGAGGCGGTGTACACATGCACATATACACATGTGTGTGTGTGTGTGGTTGCCTTTGCTGTCATTACAGTTAGTGGTACATACATGAAACCTAGCACCAATGTGTGCATATTTGTGAAAACATGTGAATAATTTTAGACTTAGTTCCTACTTACCTACAGAAGGATACAATTCTATTTATTGCAGAAGAAATATAATCACTTCTGAAGATCGTTGTTGTTCTTGAGACTGGCAATCCAGTTTGATCACAATGCCAGTACATGCTCTGCTGCATCTGAAATCACATGTGATTTCAGGTGCAGTCCAAGGTTGTAGTCTGGCCACTGAGGCACACTGTCCCACAACCAGATTCTAGACAGAGGCAGAAGCTTTTTATTTTAGGATCTGGACATTAGAAGTGGTCAGGGAAGAGATCTTAGGAAGAGACAGTAGCTAGTGAAACCGACATAAGGAAATGAGCATGTGTAATGTGGAAAGTTTGGCAAAGAGAGAATTAGCAGTATTCGTGGAAGAACAAAAAAATCAAGGAGGGTCTTTTATCTATGTACAGATTTTGGACTTTGCCTTATAATTATCTTTTTGATGAGTTTATCCAGGAGTCAATTAGAAGACTTCCAACAAGAGTCCATCAGCCAGTGGTTTAAAAGGTTCAGAAGGCAGGGGTAGATGGAAGATGACATGCAGAGAAAATACATTGTGATACATGCCATAGGCATGCAGTAGCAGTCAGGGCAATGCTCTGATTGTCTGCTGCTCTGATCAGAATGTAATCTCGAACAACATTCCCTTCTTATATTCAAAAATCACAAACTTGAGATGTCAAATATGTGAAGTTTTCAACCCAAGCATGACTCTGCAGATATCAATGGTTACTCTGAAATTTAATTCCATCCTGAGACACCTAGAGTTAGGGTAAACCTTAAGGCGAAGGCTGCTTTAAGTCCTTCCTCCATTTCAGGAACTACTTGCAAGTGTTAGATGCCCAGAGTTTTCTTAGTTCTGTTTAACTTGGCTTTATACCAAAGGTTGCTCCAAGACCTGC
Source organism: Dipodomys ordii (assembly GCF_000151885.1). NCBI lineage: Eukaryota > Metazoa > Chordata > Mammalia > Rodentia > Heteromyidae > Dipodomys > Dipodomys ordii. The sequence continues at coordinate 9,119,845 of NW_012267228.1, forward strand.
CTCAGGCTTGAAACAGGATCTAGTAATTCATACTAATATTTATGGGTCTATGATAAAGGATGGAAAGGAAGACTCAGATGAAGAGCCTCCGTGGTTGACATCGAGAAGGATCTCATGCACAGAAGCTTCTGTTCCTATGGAATTATCAGTGCCTTGTCCCCACAGCATCTGGTTGCAGTCAAACCCAGAAGCTCATTGAACCTCAGAGTTGGGGATGTGTGTGAATGATTTTAACATAGGTATAATCAACTATTAATTCAATCTCCCACCCACTGCCTTGCTCAAAATGGGACTGAAAGTTTGAAGCTCTTAATCATAGCTTGGTCTTCTTGGCAACCATCTGCCATTTTGAAGATATCTATAGGCCCTTCAAAAGATATTTCTCTAATACAAAAGACATTCTTATAACTCAGCATGTGATTGTAGCTAGATAGATTAATGAATATAGATAGTCATAAGATAAATGAAAGCCATGTCAAAAACTAAAACCAACAAATACTAAATATTAAAATAAAAAAATACTCCTGACTTTTCTTCCCTCTCCTCTATGTTCTCTCTCTCTCATATGAGCCATTCTTCCTCTCTCTTTTTCTCACTCTCCCCATATATATTTCTTACAAAGGTTTTAGGAGAACCATGTTAGAAAGTAAATATGTATTTTTATTATGTCACAATTGGTGTCTTCCTTCTGTCATCCCCAAAGTACATGTCAGCAACTGTGCTCTGGAATGATTGAAAATAATAAAATAGAAATAACCTGTACCCAAAATCAAAATACTTCTCTACTTGTGGAGCAAGTATTTACCACTTGGGTAATAAATTGCTTCAGAAAGATGGATTCCAGAGAATGAAATGTACGGCAAGAGAAGAAAATTCCTAGGTAGTGAATCAAGCATCAGAGAAGTGTCTGGGGGTGACTTATGGCCAGTCCACAGTGTATTTTATAGATAGCTGCTGCAAATCCTCCTTTCTCAACTGAGAAATGTTCCCATTGCCTCTTCTCTTACAGCTTAGACCTTACTCTGCATTGTAGATGTGATTAATAATTTATGCAATTTCTCCACTTGGCTTAGACTTGCCTGGGAAAGCCACCTGTTTTATAAACAATCAGTCAGCATTTGATCACCTCGTGACACTGTTTATAATTCAACATACTAAATATATATATCTTTTTCCTAGAGGTTATTTAGAATCCTCCCAACCTAAGAATAGCTATGATAGGAAAAAAGTCAGTCTCAACAAACAACAACAACAACCACAAAACAAACAGAGAACAGGACTTAGGTAATATGAAAGGAGACATTGAGACATGGAACACTTACTTATATAAGTAGGATTATGGACTCTATGTTTCCAATACTGAATTGGGCAATAACTAGGTTTAGATGAGGTCATAAGAATGGGGTTCTCATGGTAGGATTAACGTCCTTGGTAGAAGGAAGGACCAAAGACACCCCTGTTCCTGTCGGAGGATTCAGAGAGCTCTGGAAGCCCAGAAGAAAGCTTTCACTGTAACCCACCCTGATCTAGAATTTCCAGCCTCCAGACTTTAAATAAAAAGGAAACCAAAAACAACTCAATTTCTACCAAGGCTGAGGTATTTTGTTGTGAGAATCCTAGCTAGGCTATCACAACTTTGACAGTAACGGTGCGACATTGATTCTGAAGCCCTGTTTGCTTGCCTATATGATGTGGGCATGAGCAGGTCCTCAGGCAAGTGTCGCTGCACAAAAGAGGACCAGCATCCTATCCCGGGGGTGCACTGGGAAGACATCACTATTCACAGAATGTTCTCCCACTGAGCTCAGATGTAAATCCAAAAGCTGCCATTGCAATTAGCAGTAAATTTGAGCATTTGTACCCAGTGAAGTAGATTCAATAGGGACAAATGTATTACCAGATCAGAAAAGTTTAGGAAATCTAAATGTTATGTCTCCTCTGGAGAACAGCACCTCCCTATTTCCTCTTCACCTGCCTGAAACCAGTAATCACCTGACTATCAATCACCTGACTCTGAGTCAGCAAAGGATGCTAGGCTCTGAGGTCACTTCCTCATTTACTAAGGTCATTCTAAACTGCGCTGGTTATGCCTTTCTTGGACAATGATAGGTTCCCTGGGCTCTGAGATCACTCCTGCATCTGCTCTGGTCCTGCCTCCCACCATTCCATGTATAATCCAACTCAACACAAGACCCCTCTCATTCTCTATTATTTTTTTTTCTCTTCTTCTTTCCCCTCTGTCTCTGTATGCCTCCATCTCTTGCCGACCTGCAGTTTGCTTTCCCCCTAATAAACAATTTTCTGCCTGAACCTTGTGGTGGGTTTCCTTTCTGAGGAAACTTACACTACACTTCTCGGATCTCCAAAATTATTATTTGGATGAGTTCATGCATTTGTTCCATAGACAAATCACAAGTGTTTCTAGCATGAAGATGTAATTGTGATACGTTCATCCAAGGATTTGGAAAATAAGTTAAGGAGCAAACTTTAACCCTAAAGGATTTATAGGTCATCTGACAGGATGAAATGAAAACATATAATTACAGAATTCAAATTAGGCAGTGATAACTGCCTTGGAGAATGTTCTGAAAGGAAATGGAATAGGAGGGAATCAGGCAGGGAGTGGGGAATGGTTCATAGATTTGCTTCATATAGCACCTAAGTATATAAAGTAGGGTCATTGGTGGGTATAATCACTCCTTGCCAAATATATCAACATGAGCTATGTACACCTGGCTAATGATGATCAATACAAGCTGTGTTTGATTTTCTTTTTGGACTAATCACTCAGAACACCAGCAAGCTATAAGTGAGGCTCCTGATATATCTCTGATATCTACCACATGAAGTAACACAAGGCTAATCTAGAGGGATAAGGAATTATAAATTTGCACAGAGGAAAAAAAAATAAAGCATCCTATCCTTCAACAGCAGGGAATGGGCCAATCAGTGAAAAAGAATTCAAATATGTCTGATAGCAAAGCAGTGATAACCATTTCACATTGTAGATGTGAATTCACATTCATGACGGTTTGACAAAGAACCAAATGAACTTTCACTTATCTGCATTCAAATTGAGAATCTGCCTTGTATTTGGGTAGTTATTTACCTTGTTAATTGACAGTATTCGTATTTTTTTCTTTTTTCTTATATCAGACTGTTTTTATTTTTCAGTTTGGGTTTGTTGAAATAAAAAGGGTTTATAAACTGATACTTTTTTTAACCCATATCTAATTCTTAGAAAGAAATACAAATCACAAATATACAAGAAATGGATAATTCTGTTTATCCAGTATACTTATTGTGAGATAAATTAGATATGTAAGTTCAATTAGGTAGCCAATGAAGAGAACACCACACAGTATTCAGGCAGGAGAGACAAGTTTCATTAATGTACTGCTGCTTCACCGTGCATGGTGGAGACACACATGGCCCAAAGGGGTTGAAGTAGGGAAGGGGTGGGGAAAAGGTGTGGCCAGGGCTTGGCTAGGAGACGTGTCCACTTCAGACGTGGATATGACCTTAGATCCTGGGACCCTTCCATAATCCTATGGGAGGTGTGACCAGGCCTGGGCGGGAGGGAGTGGGTAGGGAGGGGGAATCCAGGATGTATCCTCAGAGAAGGGGGAGGTATCTGCCTCCAGGAGTGCCAGTTACCTAGGAAACACTGGTAGTAGGCAGAAACTTAACCTAGAGGAGGGAGGTGTCTTCCTGGTAGACCTTACACTTATGATAACAATTTTTCCTAATGCAAACTTTGAAACGTGTTATTGTATTATCAATACATGCAAATTCCAAACTGTTAAATTCTTGCTAGTTCCAAGAGCTGCACTTTAAGAATCTTCATTGTTTTTGATTTTTTTTTAAATCTCCTTTGTGGGTAAGGGCTGCAAGAAAAGGTGCCTCAGAGAGTCTTGTAGTCCATTCTGGGGAGGAGACGGGGAGAAATCTTACATGATGTAATGCACACATCTCTCTCCAGTTCTGAGAGAGCAGAACAGTTACTGAGTTCCTACTCTTGAATGGGCGGCAGCTACTTAACATTGCCTAACTATTCGCCTTCAGTAATCACCTCATTATCCACGACTCTGCATTTGAGTGAGGTGGGCTGTACCTGGGAATTTTTCTGGGATAATTACACTTTAGGACAAGAAGTTCATAAGGATGGTGGGAAGGTCTAATTATGCCAGAGTTATACACCAGGAGAGTGGTACATAGCAGAGTTTCTAATTGGGAAAATATCAGTCAGCTTGGAATGGTGTAGGATCAGGAAGAGATAGATTGCTTCATCAATAAAAATTTAAAAATAAACATATGCAGGATCTTTGTTATCCAAATACTCAAGGGCTGGGATGCTGGGAACAGGGCTCTGATGCTAGGGAGAAAACCAACATCTTGACCATTCAATGACCTGGACAGCTACACAGAATACCATCCATCAAAGGCCTCCTTGCTTAGATGCTCAATACTTTATGAATATAAGGTCTTCATTTGCAATTTTCCTTAGATTCTACAAATTATGTAGCCAATGCTGGGTAGGGAAAATAATGGATCCTTGCTGTCAATCTTTAGACCCATCCCCCCCTTACTCCCTACTGCTGTTCTCCATGACCCAGGGATCCAAAAGTAAAATCCAGAGAGGATAAACTATAAATTGATACTTAGAAAACAACAAGATGGCTCAGAATTGTAGCCAGACACAATGGGCCTGTAACTGTGTGTGTGTGTGTGTATATAAACATACGATGTTTTCTATAAAAGATCAAATCAAACCAGTGCCTATGGAGAATGATTTTTTTTTCGTACAGCAAGCACAAAGTTTAATTATTTCATCCTCACTGGCTTCCACAGCTCAAAGGAGTATAAGGCAGTGGATGATATGGGAGGAAAGAAGAAAATATTGTATATATAAATAGAACTGGTGTGCACTACAAAATAAAGGGAGGGGGCGCTTTTATTGTACATCAGGCATTTTTTGAGCTTGCTTAGCTCCCACAGGAAGTTTTTCATGTTAGAGGGGAAGGGAGCCTTGGAATTTATCAGTAGGAAGCCTATCAATTGCAAAAATCAACCACAACAAAGACCTTTTGCAGTCCTTCAAGGTGAATAAAATAGATGAAAATCCTCACGTGGGGTCATTTAGGGGAACCCCTTGGCTTTCCTCATCTTCTGCCACTTTCCCTAATTGGCCTCATTCCCCACTTCTTACACACCATAAAACAGACCTTTATAGACAGCAAGATGGCTTTCATATCTCTGTTTGAGCAGTGGTGAGAATCTGTACTGCCAAGGGCAGCCTATCTTATCTCTTTTTAAACCCCTTTATTAAAAAATAAAGAAGAAGAAGAGAGCCAATTGACTTCAGAAGGGCAACTGAAGGCGGCAGATATTTAAGAGCTGTGAAAAGGGCTGCACCTGATAAGAAGTCTCCAGCCAGCTGACCAAGCGTCCAACTCACCAGTCACTTCCAGCCTGCCTTTCCCATTCTGAAGGCTAAATTAGGAACGGAGAGGCAACCATTTAGCTTTTCACACCGCAAATAAAATAAAATAAAATAGCCCAAACTCACAGAAAAGTCAAGAAGGAAAAATCATATGGTGAGAAGTAGTGGGAAATCACTTGTATTTGGGTTTGATCTTGATTAGTGGTCTCTAAGACCTAACATTGGGCTTCTTCTAAATTAAAATCTCTGTCTCTCTCTCTGTCTCTCTGTCTGCTCTCTGTCTCTGTCTCTGTCTCTCTCTCTCCTTTGTCCCCCACTCTACATGTGACTTTCTTAAAATGGCCAAAATGAATCAGATCATTTTCTCTCCTAAATGATGTTAGCAGAATACTTGGACTGTGTGAAGCATGCTGTGATAATTAGATTTGAGTTGATACTAATGACTGAAGGTCTGTACTATTTTTCAAATTTTAAGTATATATATATAAATATATATATATATATATATGTTTAAATAAATAATGGAAGAATTTCAGGTGGCATGAACCACCTCAAATGGTACATTCTAACAATTGTCTAGGTGCTACACAAAATGAAGTCTTCCATAAATGAAATACATGAAGTATACACCAGTAAACATAGTGGCTGTAAATTAAGGGACAGATTTGGATGTTCTTCTTACAAGAGGCTATAAGAGAAGTCAGATGCTAGCAGTAGGTAACTACTTAGAAGCTGAGATCCAAGGATCAAGGTTCAAAGCCTGTCCAAGCACACAAATCTGAGAGTCTAATCTCCAGTTAACAAGGAGAAAGCTGATAGTAGAGCTGTGTCTTATGCGGTACAGTACCAGCTTTTTGCAAAAAAGCCAAGCAAGAATGGAAAGATCTGGACCAGTAGGAGTGGAAACATGGATATAATTTCATAAAAATTACATTTTAATTCCTTTTGTACTCCTCATATTATGTGGCACAGTGCTTTGAACTCAATAGATGAATTAATTAATATTTGTTAAATGAATTAAAGTAACAAAGGCCTAAAATGTATTCATAAGATTCTATCTGTCCTAGAAAGTAGATAATAACAATAATTTTAGAAATTACATAGTTCTTAAGGCATGCGAGGAACCATTTTATTAATTTATATAATACAATAGCTTCCTGAGTTATTATTAATAAGTCAATATCACAAATGAGAAAATGAGGTCCAGGGATTAATTTATTCCAGTGTACAAAGGAGCAGAGCAAGAATTTGAGGCAATGCTGTGTTCAGTCTCTGAACTCTCCATTGCTTTCCTAAAAGATAACGTTTACTGTGCCTTAAGTAACTGTTTTGCATGTATTACCTCATTTGTATTACAAATTCTATTTAGAGAATCTGGCTACATGCAAAGGCAGCAAAGACGAACACTTAATGTATTTTTTGGCCCTACTATAGCAGACTTAAGTATTTCCTATTTTTAAAGTCCTGCTCTACTATATTGTTTATCACACAGTGGGACTAAGGCCACCTTATCCCTTTTAGAGTACTTGGGTAACCAATGTGTGACACATTCTTCTTTTCTTCATGGGATTTGTAAACATTCTTTTTAGACAAACAGAAAGCAATAATCTCTAAATGTAAAGAGCACTTAGAAAAGATAAACAAAATTAAAAAGGAATGCACATAGTACTTTCTTTCATATAAAAATATTAGGAAGTCATTTTGTAGTATTGTATTACATAGGACTTACTCGACTAATTCCTGAGCCATCTGAAATTCCTTAGGAGATAAAAATTTTCATCAGTGTTGACAAGCATAATTTATTAAATAAAGAATGCCTTTTCTACAAGTTTTTGGGATACATTTTTCCTTATTTTTTTTCTTTTTCAGTTTCCTCAAGATAGTATTTCAGTATGCAGCTCAGGCTGGCCAGCAGCTCCCAATCTTGTTTCCTAAGTCTCTGGAGTCTTGTGATTACAGGCATACTCTACCACATCCTTTCTGTGTCTTACTAACACAAAAACAAAAACAAATGGCCAACATTCATATCAAGTGAATATGAATATTTTATCTCATGAAAATGCAAGCTTCTTAATATAATGGACAAAACCAACACATTCTTATGTGGTAGTCTATAAAGTTTATAGCTTTCAATAATTACTGCTGTATATGTCTAGCAATGGAAATTTCATTCTTGAGGAATTTCCTTTGTGGAAGAGTTTTTAGACTTACTGAAATAATTTATTTTTCAGACTTTCACACGGACGGAGTTATTTACTATGTGAGTTCCAGTGCAATCATTAGTTTAGGGTAGTGTACTAGGACTAGAGGCAAATTTGAAGTTTGAGCTGTTCAGATATTTTACCTCCAAATAGTATATTACTATAGAAATAAGTATATAACCTTAGAAGAATCCAAAATTAAGTTAAAGGGAAACATATTTACAAAACATGTTAATTTCAAAACATAATCTTCTAAATGAAATATTTAAGAATTTTGAGTTCTAGGTAAACAAGCAGAAAAAAAAATTGGCATCTACCCGAAAAGACATTAACTTTCCTGTAGCTTCTGTGTCAGATCTAACTTCCATCATATTTCTATTATAGTCTTTGTGTGGAAAAGAAAAGGATGATTTTACATTAACCTTCAGTGTTCCTGACTCTTGGTATCAACACCCTAGTCCCGTCCCCTGATTCTAAGTTGTGAGTGGAACCTATCACTTGTCTAATCAATGAAACCAAGGAGAAAAAAATCTGTCTGAGCCCATTTTGTGAAGCTATAACAAAAAGCATCAACTAGATGGTTTCTAATAGATAGAACCTTACCTCTCAGTTCTAGAGACTGTGAAGTCCAAGATGAAAGCATCTAGTGAGGGCCTTTTCCTGGATCATAATTGCGTGGTAGAAGGAAGGGAGTTTTTGAGCATGAGATGGGGGAGCAGTGTAACCTTACCCTTTCATGAGGGTAACTGTACTCATTTATGAAAGCAGAGTGCTCTCATATCACCGTACTGTTTCATCAGGGGCAAAGTTGGCAGCACATGACCTCTGGTGAGATTCACTGGAACCAGAGCTCAAGGTCACACTCCTAATTAGATGCCTACAAAATTGTACTTTCCAGCTCAAAAAAAGATGGCTTCTGTACCCTATTCCCTATGCACACCGAGCTACCCTGAATATGAAAAGAAGCCAGCTACTATGTCAAAAGGCCTACACTGCAAGGGACAGAGGGCCAGCTCCAGTCAGTATACAACTGGGAACTGAGACCCTCACTCCAACAGTACTGGAGAGATACTAAGTTCTGCCATCAACCACGTGCCTTTGAAAATAGATCTTTAGTTGACAGCTTGATTAGAGCTTTCAGTTGAGAACCTGAAGCAAAGAACTCAGAGGACCTGTGTGCGAACTACAGACCCACAGACAGCATGACACGTTAAATCTGTTTGTTTTAAACCACTACATATGTGAATAAATTGATAGGCAGCAACAGGAAATCAATATGGTGATTCTGACAACACTTTGTTTGGAAGATTGCCAGAAACAGAGTCAGTGCTTCACATCCAAGAAGCAGTCACTCTTAAAATGTAAAGCATATTTGTGGGAGATCATGGGAATATTTCCTAAATGCACAGAACATGAGTGATGCCAAAAATCTGAAATCCAGTTAGGCATCATGAAATCAATAGAATAAGAGGCTTTGTAAAACAGTTTGATATTCAACTAATGATAACAAGCTGGTCTTCATCAGGGTTTTTTTTTAGCCTAGTCTCTAGCCAACTTCTTTAACTTAAAATTGTTACTTTTATATTTTCATATGATAAAAATTACTAATAAGTCAACAAAAGATATTAAGCCTTGGTATTTGAATAAATATTAGTTTCTTTTTCTTTTGTCAGTCCTGGGTCTTGTGTCTTGAACTCAGGGCATGGGTACTGTCCTTGATCTTTTTTAATTCAAGGCTGGTGATCTAACACTTGAACCACAGCTCCACTTCTGTGTGTGTGTGTGGTGTGTGTATGTGTGTGTGTGTGTGTGTGTGTCTGTGATTAATTGGAGATAAGAGTCTCACAGACTCTTCTGTCTGGATTGGCTTTGAATCCTGATCCTCAGACCTCAGCTTCCTGAGTAGCTGAGATTATAGGTGTGAGCCACCAGCACCTGGATTATAGGGTTCTCTTTTTTTGTATTTTTTATTTTTATAGAATTGTCTTTTAATAGAAGAATTTGGCACATGGCATATTTAGATTAGGAAATACCTTTAATTTTCCATTATATTTTTCCTAAGATAAGCATCATGTCAGATTGAATTATTCTAATTAGATAATAAATTAAAATTATATATTCATGTTAGAATGAATAATTATAAGTATAAAGGTTTTAATATTATGTTGTCAACATAATACCTTTTAAATTCTATGTCTGTGTATAAAGCATCGCAGCCTCTTTGAAAACATCAAAACTTTAAGTCCCACAAGAAAAATAGGGAGAAGCTGGGTAAATTACATCCTTGCTTCTATCCCAACAATGCAGTTTAAATAAAATAATTATTCAAGTCAGTATATTCTATGAATTCCACTTGGACTTCCATAGAGCTATTTCTATTTGAGTCTGTTGAAAAGGTACAGAATGAATCTCTCCAGGATTATTTTTAAAAGAAAGAAATTAAATTGTCCTTCCGCTGTTATGCATGCAAGAACAAACATCCACAGATGTATGATAAACATTTCAATTGGATTATACTTTTATGGCAGGGGCTGAAATATAATTTTACACCACAAGCATTCAAGCTTATTTCATCCATTTTCCAGTTCTTTTATCCCCATATGAAATGTGTGATATATGGTATCACATATGCACATGTTGTATTTGATTTACATAATTATGGTTAAAAACAAACAAGAAAAAACTACAGAAAATAGCAATAGGCTATGGACGAATTGTTGCCTTGATTTTAATACAGAATCGTGATTAACATTTCATTCCACACTAAGAGAAAGTCCACTATTGCTGCTATCATTGCCACTTCAGCCTTATAGTAGAACACAATTAGAAACTTCAGTGAACAGCACAACCTGGCTACCATGATCTACTTGTCTAGGACTGTGGAAACAAATTATAGGAAGTCAGTTAAGTGGAGGGCCTCCTTGAACTTGGACAAAGAAGGAATTTACTGACAGAGTCCAATCCAAATAGAGATACTGAAAGTTCTTGCATAGGGACAATAGTTTTGTCTGTCTTTAATACTGAGATAAAACAATGAATAGCTTCCTCAGGAAATTTCTGAGCAAGTTTTTTTTTCTTTTAACAAAGAATAGCTGCAGTATTGAAAGCATGCAGTCTCTACTAGATGTCTTAGAAATGATTAAGCTTTGAAAATCAGGATAATTTGGTAACAACAAAAACAATACACTGAACACAAGGAAGAGATACTTTGTAGTGATGCTGTGGAGTCAAGATTAACAGTACAAAGATCATATGGGTCATGGCAGGCAGAAGTGTTTCAAAATGGAGAATGTGGAGTCATACCAATGTGTAGAGTAGATGCACATTGCATATTCTGCATAGTATTCTTTTGCAACTGTGTTTACTGTTTTGATTCTTTGTAAAGGATAAGCCTGGGGGAACAGAATATAATGCTCTTAAATCTCGATTTCCCATACCAATGAATATCCTAGCTGTTTAATCGTGGAGTCATTAGCAGGACAGAAGCATGTCACAAGGACAGTGCAGCCTATGTGGCCAATTCACTTCTGGATACAAGTGAGTCCCTTTGCAGGAATGTGACACCTGGATGTGCACAAGCACACAGAGACACAGAAGTCTGTACAATGTTGTGTCTCAACAAGGTCCCTCCACTCAAATCGATGTTTCTCTTATCAGAGCGCATGACAAATACAAAAGAAAAACCAAATGCTATATTTCTTGCTGTAAAAATTTTGCTATTGACAAGGAAAAAAATTGTTTTTGAGTTTTATGTAAAGCAAGATGAAATAACAAAAAAGAGCTAAGATTTGGAATACTAAATAAGGCAGCTCGTATAATTTGATGGGGCACGTATAATCACAGTATCTGAGATGTGAGATCCTCCCAATACTTGCATATTTATAGTGGAACTGACCACTAACTTCTTCCCCCTCCCTGGATGAGATACGGGTGTTTGTGTAGGAATGTGTTTTATTCATTGAGCATCTCTGGAGAAAATCAGGTCACCTTCAATGATCTTATCCGTCAAAGAAAATAGTACTGCTTCACAGAGCTATTAAAATGGAAGAGAATTAGAATGTATAAAAAGCTTTCAGATGCCAGGATCAAAGGGAAAGAAAGGTCACCAAGCTAGGCAGGGACTGTTGCTTTTGCTGAAATTCACAGTTTTGATTAACATGGAGTTGTAAATGGCAGTAACACTGGAAGCAGTAATAAAATAATGTAAGAGACAAAGGCCAAGGGCATTACAGAAATGTAGAGAAGGGGGGCGGGGGAGGAGTCACAAAGAGAATTCTAACCTGTGTAGGACAATAAACAAATGAAGCAGAATTATGATATTATGGTTGTAGGTAATTTGCTTATGATTCACACCAAAGTATGTCAACACAAACCTGGGGAATGGAACCCTGACCAGTGAAGTAGGTATTGTGATCTGTACTTCATAGAAAAGGAGACCAAGAAGACAATAAAATTCCACAAGAGCTTAGAGACCCAGCATTCAGCAGGGCTACTATTCTCTTCTGACCTCCTAACAAAACATAGGAGTCTCCATGGATGCTTTGGGAAATAAACAAGTTTACACACCAGTCCTTTGTTTCCTAAATCCAATGCTCTTTCTAATTGGCTAAGTCCTTCAGTGGAGATGAATTCATACAAAAGCTCTCCTATTCCCTTTGACACCTTGCTGAGAGATACATTGACAAAAGTTTTAGCAACATGGATTTTAAGAACAGAACTAGCAGGAATGGTGTTTTAGGGTGATCACCAGAAAGGAAAAAAGAAGAAAAAAAGATCAGCCTACACTGTCTGGGACCAATAGAAATAATGTCACAAAACAAGATTATGTCTTCATTGAATTTAAGGTATGCTTTAAGTACTGTGTTATCAACGCAGGCATGAAAGAAAGGTATTAAGAGTATGTAAAAGAACTTTACCCAGATCAATCAATTCTTAATAATTTCTCCTCATTGGTATTTTCTTTGTTACTCTCTGAGTGTTTTGCTCCCTCTGAATTTCTCCTTGTTTTGAATACTCTCTGTAGCTACTTTCTTTCTTTTGTTTCTTATTTTCTTTCTCTTGTTTTCATTTTTGTTTATTTGTTTACCCAGTCTCTTATCCAAGAACTAACTTGGCCCAACCTTGATGAGTCAAAATCAAGCATGTTCAAGCTGGTACCAGTGTTGACTTTTGTTTGTTTCTTTGGTGCACTCTGAAGGTAAGTTTTAGGGACTTTCAGTTTGTACTTGTGACATACAATTTTTTAAATTTATTTTATTTTTATTTTTTGTCAGTTGCAGGGCTTGAACTCTGGGCCTGGGTACTGTCCCTCATCTCTTCAGCTCAAGGCAAGCACTCTACCACTGATATACAAAATTATAAGAACATATTATATTTGCTTGTAGAATAACAAAAATTAACTAGACAAATAACACATTAACAATTCCTCTTGAGTCAGAGAGCACAGATGTCAGGAAAAACAACAAACCAAATATCTAGACAAATATATATCTTTGGGACAAAGAGCAAATGAACATTGCTTGACTAATAACAAACCTGTAGAGGAAATATTGACTTGTGTGGTTCAGCTCACTTTAGACATAAAACCAACTCTTCCTCATTTATAGATTCTTACCCTAGGTACTTTTGTGGGGAGAAATATAGGGAAAATTTTACCCCATGTTAGAGTCTGTCCTTCACATACACCCATGCACGGGTCAATTGGTATTCAGATTTCAGTTAGTAAGTCACTTCCTCAAAGGTGTCTCATTTGAACTCTCTAGATCAGTACTGTTTCTGATTATATTCTCACCAAAATAGGTATCTTTGGAAGACATAGTGTCTATCCATTATCATCCTAGCTACTTGGAAGATGAAGGGGATTATAGTTTGAAGCCAACCCAAAGCCATAAATTAGTGATACTTTGTCTCAACAAATAAGCTGGATATCATGGTGTGTGTAGGAATCCCAGCTTCTCCAGCACTGTAGGTAAGAATCTCCAAACCCAAGGTCAGTTCCAGGTAAAAACAGGACACCTTAACTGAAAAATAACTAAAATAAAATAGTGTTGGACCTATGGCTCAAGTGGTGGAGCAGCTATCTGCCAAGCAAGAAGCCTCAAACCCAGGAAAACAAACAGAATATAATAGTCTTTAAATGCCTCTATCTATCTTCCCTCTATCTCTGTCTCTGTCTCTGTCTCTTTCTCTGTCTCTTTCTCTGTCTCTGTCTCTCTTTCTGTATAAGGATAAAAAAAATCTCTGGAATATACAATATCTATATCTATCTATCCGTTCATCCATCCATCCATCCATCCATCCATCATCCATCCATATTGTGTGAAGGTAGGTTGAATGAACTAGACAAGTTACAAGTGAATTCAGCATTGGCCATTAGCTCTTTCTACATGGGAGTGACTTTCAGCACAGAGAAGATAAAGGACCCATTGTTGAATGGGTATTAGAGTTTATGAGGTTGGTGTGGCCTTTAATTATTAACAGAATTGTGATTCTGATTTTAGTAGGAAGGATTCAGACTTTGTCATTTCCATCATCTAATTTTCAGGCTCACACTGACTATAGGAAAGGAGAATGTTTTCCATAGAAAACCTGGAATATTTTCTGAGATGGGGCTAAACAATTTCATTTTGGAGTGGAGTTCCTTCCACTCCAAACAAGCATTCTGAAAGTATCTGTTCTATACCTTTGTAATTAAGAAAATAATTCTTCCCATTGCCTCTCAAAAGGCATCTTACAAGCTCCCATGCCAATTAAAAGACATTTAGCAGTTCGGGTGCTTCTGAAGAGACATACAAATTGTTAGCTTTACCTCTGGCTGTAGCTAAATGAACAGGAAATTCTTAAGGGAAAAAAATCAAGCTTCTGTAGAGTGAATGTATTGTGTGGGTTCCATAGAATGCCTCAAGCTGAGATTCACAGAGAAGACACATTTTATAAAGGGCTATATTAGATTAAGTAAGTGCTAGGAATCTCTAGAGAGAGGTACTATGGAGATATTTGAATGAGTACAAAGTTAAGTAGATGTGAATGTAGAATTTCCTATTATTGGTGTGTTCTCCTTTGTGAGACACAAATGCCTTCTGTCAGAGGGCAATACAAAATGTCAGAAACAGAAAGGAATTAGAAATTCTTCATTCCAACCCCACCTGTTTTGTATATAAGGAAACTGAAGTCTATAGAGCTCACCTCGCGTTTTAGGGGTTAGAGAGCAAGTAGCAACGTATCCCAGATAAGAATAGTAATCTTGTCTATTATTTTCCACAGGAAAAATATCAACACACAGGTAGTTCCAGAGATGGTTTCAACTTTAATATATTTTATATTCCATGAAGAATCTAGAAATGCATGCATCTCATTCACCACAAAATAAAATGAGGAAGAAAACAGTATCGCTGACTGAATAATCAAAGATAACACCAATTGGATATCTACAAACCAATACTCAGATGCTCGCAGGAAGGCATGTGCACTGGATCAGTGTTAAGCATTGGGAATGGATACATTCCAACGTGGTACCCACTAGCTGTTTTGTTTTTCTTAAATCCACATCCTTTGTTTACAATGGGAACTCATAGTGCTCACTGGCTTTAGGGTTTCCTGAGGATTACCCGAAACACCTCCCATAAAGCAGTTACAACACGTTAGGCTCTTATCACCAAGCTTCAGCAAAGTGGATTTTCCTGGTGCATTCACACGCAAACTGTGAATGCAAACTTCCTTCTCACATGGACATTTAGCAAAAGGATAAAGTTCGCAAATGAAGAAGCCAGAGATGAGTCAGAGAGACACAAGCAGAACGGCATGGACACAACCTCACTACCAACCATTAGGAACCGTTTTATACACCATCTCTGTGGAGAAGTACAATGAGGAGGCTATACTCTGTTAGGGCAAAGCAGTGATCTTTACAAATGTCTTCTCCTTGACGTGTGTGAGGAGAGATGTCACAGCTGGCAGACAAGCCGGAAGGGAAAGAGCCTCTCCAAATAGGAAGACAAGCAGGTTAAGTGGACAGTGGCACCAAGTCAGTTCTGGTGTGATATAAATAGTGCTGAGTTCTGTATTGCAAGCACAGACCTTGGCTTGAACCCATCCAGTCCTGGAGAAAGACTTTCCAGGAACAGGACATGGCAGAGAGTCCTGCTTCTGATGATGAATGACCAAGCCAGACACAAACACACTAGCCGACAAGAGGCCAGCTGCCTCTAAATCATTTTAAAAAGAGACAGCTTGCCTCATGATAGGTCTGTAGAGCGAAACTTGCCTTTGCTTTCTCATCTATAAGAGCTGAGTTTACCCAGCCCAAACCTGACTCTCCTATCAAAAATAGGTGATCTGCTGAAACATGGTTCATTCAAGATTTTATTGTGATGAACTATGAATTCATTATGAAATATGCACACACATATGGCTAGCACAGGCTCTACCCAGTTTTGACAAGAAGTCTTCCACCTTCCTAAAATTTGAAATTCTTGAAGTCATAGGACAGTAGAGTCAGCATTTGAGATTGGTTATTTAGATAGACATTCTGGGATTTAGAAGCATTTCTGCTGAAGACTTTAAGCTCCTTCTGCCATTCCCTTATTTTATTTTTCCAACTGTAGAGGAGAAAGAATGTTCTTTCTACTGTATAATGTACATATATACCACACACATACATACACATACATATGTTGCTGGCCTGGGTTGAATTCAGGGCCTCACATTTACATTCAAGCCTAAGGTTCTATCACTTGAACCACACCTTCACTTCTGGATTTTTTGCAGGTGAGTTGGAGATAAGAATCTCTCAACTTGATCTGTTGGGTTGATTTCCAATCTGTGTCTTCACATCTCAGCTTGCTAAGTAGTTAGGATGATAGGTATGAGCCACCAATACCCAGCTCTAATAATTTCTAATTTTTTATTATTTTCTAATAATATTTTAATAATTGGGATAATATAAACAACTTTGAACAGCATAAGTGAGTGATAATATTAAAAATAGGATTTTTTTCTAGTAAGACTTAAGATGAATATAATATTAGCCACTCATATATAACTGGTTACTGATAAGCAATTTGTTATTTATGAAAATCAGAATTATTGGCCATGTTTGGAAACTCAGAGCGACCAAATTGTATCTAATGAAGCAGAAATTTGAGGTCAAGTTCTTAGTAGTTCAGTGAGAAAAATGCCAGAAGCTCTGAGACCATCTAGTTAAGCAACACCAAACTGGTTAAATTTTGTCCATTCATTTAAAGAGCATAAATCCATTCTGAAAATTAAAAAGAGGAAATAGCAAGATACAAGGCTATTACAGTATTCAGAATTCCTTTTCCAATTCAGCTCTGAAACTTGACCACAAAACCTCTTCCTATTATTTTTTTAGCCTCTTCTTAAGTATGGTTTGTGCTAGAGAAAGATGAATAATTCTCATCGTTTTCTACAGTGTCCATCAAAAGCTAACGATGCAGTCAAAATCTAGATCATCTCACGAGCATGGAGGATTAAAGTTGGATGTGGATAGAATCAGAAAAGAGCAGAGAACAGCAAAGGGAAGATGCCTTGAATATAATTCTAAGGCTCAACATTGCCACTCCACAGCTGAGCCAGCCCTTAGCTGATGTGGTCTTTTCTTTTGGTATGTCCCTTTATCAAGCATTTAGAAATACCTAAATTTATTAAAGAATATTTAATGTGGCAGACTGCTAGGCTAAGTAAAAGAAAGGAGTCTTTTACTGATTCTCTAATGGAATCACATTGTTTTTAGAATTTAGTTTTTTTTTCTCAGCCATGGCCTCATTATAGTACAGCTTCCCTTCCCTGAACTCCTACCATTCTTCCTTCTCTAAAAGTCCCATCTTCTGAGCATTGCTTACATTGGAGGCCAAACTTAGATAAGCCTTGGGATAGGGCACTATATTCTAGCCATAATAAGAAACACATAACTCCTATGATTTCCTATTGTTAGAGTGACAGAAGAAGGTAACAGTGAAAACAAGATGATTTCAGTCTCCTCTGAGAGATGCAGGGTGAAACAATGGGAAAGGAAGCAATCAGAGCCCAGGACTTTACCTCATTAGGGAGGTAACATGCTTCAGTGAATCCAACACTATATACAGTGCCAGTACCTGCTTTGTGTCCAGTTCTTGGAGTAGGGTGGTGATGGTTCATACCTATAGCTACTCAGGAGACTGAGATCTGAGCATTGAAGTTTAAAACCAATTTGAAGAAAAGGTTTGAAGACAAATCCGAGAGACACTTAATTTCTAAATATTCAACCAAAAGTCAGAAGTAGAGATGTAGCTCAAGTGCCATGAAGGGGGAAGAAAAAGTTGTATTAGAGAATAAGGCCCTGAGTTCAAGCCCACGTAAGAAAAACACATGACACCTCTGCCTTTTCAAAAAGTACTCAAAATCACAGGCAGTAACTGAAATCATGTGGGAAAATGTTCTCTACACTGCATATTTGCTAACATTAAAACAAAAACGTATCACCCTCTTTTCTTTTATGGCCTATAGTCCCCTATACTGGCTTCCAATTTTCTTTTTGTGAGCGGCTAAAGGTCTAAATATCATAACCAATTCAAAAGTAAATCAAGGAAATGGAGGCGTGATTCAAGTGATAGAGTACTGGCCTTGAGCAAAAATAGCTAACAGAGGTCTTGAATTCAAGCAGTCAGTACCAGCACACATGCACACACACACACACACACACACACACACACACACACACACACACCAAGATTGGCAGTGATTTAAAGCACCTCCAGTCCTTTATTTGTTTGTGAATTACCACATTATCCCTAGCGATAAAACATGAATCCATTGTACAACAGGAAAACTGAAAACTAAAGCTGTTTTGGGTGATTAGCAAATGGTTCAGAAGAGGTTAGGATGATAAGGAGGAATTATCTCCTGACAACTACAGATAATTAATGATAGCAATTGACTCAATATAGGAAGAGAAAATACAAAAATCGGTGCTCTCTATACTGTTCTTACTAGTTGCAAAGGATTTAGTCGGTGTACTAGTCACACTGTACACCCCTGATAACCTCAGTATTCAAGGTATCATAGGATGATTTGGATTCTTTCTCCCCACTAACTACAAAAAAACATGAATTATGTGAGTCAGGTTTTCCATCAAGTATGTAAAAGTACTACTGATAATGTGGATGAAAGCTTTGTTTTAGGGAAGAAGATCTTATACAACTGGAGAGAGAAGGAAATGGGGCCTCAAAAGAGGTCAAGAATGACAGTCATGCTGAATACTGGGTCACTGAAGCAGGCAAACTGCCAGATTTCACAAAGAATCTAAAAAGACAGCCAAGTCTAGCTGCCAGAGTAGGCTTGTGAGAGAGAAAGGGATTTTCCTCTGAAAATGGTGATAGGCCTTGCATCCTGAATGGTCAGCAGTGCCAGCACTTGGGACAAAAGCCAAATATGAAGGAGGGGACCAAGGGCAAGTTTATCTGAGCTTTTCTCCTCCCAGACTCCCTTCCTCCTCTATCTCCTCCCTTCAAACACACTTCCATACCATTTTCACCTACTGTAGTCATTTCTACTTTGTGAATCTCACACAGATTCTCCTTGGGTCACTTCTAACCCAGAACAACACAGAGAAGCACAGAGAATCCAGGAAAAGCAATTCTATTCAGTCCAAGACTATCACTCTATTGGTGCTATTATTTCCTAGTGCAGATTTCTCCTGATTTTTAGTTTCCCACTGAAAATAAGCAACAGTGTAAATTGTGATGAGTCAATTGACTATAGATTGGTTAAGTGGTTACCCCATCAGCTTTGAGACACGTTTCAAGTTGTCTCAATACATTAAGAGTTTGTTTGTAGTAGCTGAGTATTTCTGTGAATTAACTGATTGATCATATTGACAGATGGACTGAAAAATCAATGACCTTTGAAAGCCTGGGCATGTGGCCATAGCATAGCCTTAGACTAGTGATATTTAACAACAGTTCTAGAGTTTTGAAGCATTATCCATGTGTGATTATATGCTATCAACTGATATTTTCAAAATACAGAAATCCCTGACCTATCACAGGTGTTACTTTCCATAGATCCCCGTGATAGGTGAAAATCCACAAAGTGGCAGCATTATATTTATTCTATTCTTTACATATATTTTAACTCTTTATAAACCCTTCCCACTCTCCTATAAACCTTTACCACTCTTATTAAATAAAGCTCATTAACATTTTTAATATTTTTACATTGTTTTAAATTTTTCAGGCAAAATTATTAAAATCATAAATACCATATAAATGCCTATATACAGAAAAATGTTATAGTATAGTGAAAACTCTACCATACAGAATTAGATATAATTTTTTAAAAAAAACCTTTGATACTGTAAACTTGCAATTAGTGAACTGAGATATAATGAGGGACAACTGTAACCATCAGAAATTGCTTGATGAACTAAATGGATCATAGAAGTTCATTTATATGGGGTTGGGAAGGTGGCTCAGTGGTAGAGCGCTTGCCTTGCATGCATGAGGCCCTGGGTTCAATTCCTCAGCACCACATAAGCAAAAAGAAAAAAGCTGGAAGTGGTGCTGTGGCTCAAGTGGTAGAGTGCTAGCCTTGAGCTGAAGAGCTGAGGGACAGAGCCCAGGCCCAGAGTTCAAGCCCCACGACCGGACCCCCAAGAAAAAGAAAAGAAAAAAAAGAAAGAAGTTCATTTATAGACACCCAAAGTAAAAGCATAACAGAATAGTAAGATTCACAATAAGTCCCATAGGGTCTCCTTAGCAAAAAGAAACTCCATTGTTACCATTTGTTGTTGTGTTTGCTTTTGTCTTTCATCAGGGCTATTAAAGTTATTGTAATGTTGTGTCCTGATCTACATTTTCAAATCATGGAGAATCAGAACTGGGAATGGCTGCTGTGTTCTCCTGGGCAAAGTTTATACATTTGTTTATCTTCAAGGGATAATCAAGAAAAAAAGAAGCTTATAGCCATATAGATAGTTATCTTTAGATATCTATCTATAGACATATAGATAGATATCTAGAGATAGCTACATATAGAGATTTCTTTAGATATATTTTCATCTATCTATCTATATATAGATATCTCTCTATAAATGAAATAATTCATTTTAAATGGTTTGATTTTAGTTCTTTTTTCTTTTCCTTCCCTACCTCCTCATTTAATATGATTTTGATGTTGTGGAAATATTTTTTTAAAAAATGGGTGGGTGCCCAAAGGAAAATATCAAACTAATTGGGAACAAGAAAACTTAGCAGTTGGGTAGAAAGTATGTTTGGTGGACCTTGTTTTCTAGACCAATCTGTGTTAGTCCTTCCACCCTTTAGCTAGAGAAATACATTCTTAAATATATAGCATGATTAAAAATAACATGGTCATATAGTTTGTCCCAGAATAACAAATCACTTGACCAACCGTGAACTTTTATTCATGAGAGGTAGAGAGTCTGGTTAACAAAACAAATTGCTGGCAAGCCAGGAATGTATATATCAAATTAGGACCTTGGCCTCAGAGTTAGTTTAGCAAGCTATATAAAGAGATTGTGGTGGAAAGACAATTGGCAATTACTAAGAGAGGCTGAACCATGCAACAGAATCTAGTAATTTGCTCCCAGGAAGCACTCTTTCGTTAATTACTGGGGACTCTGAATATAATTCCTATGAGGAGCTTTAGTGTTTTATGTCTTTCTCACTTCCAACTACACAATGGAGGCCCAGGAAAGATCCAACCACAAAGGGTGTGTTGTTTGATTATAAGTGCTTTCTGAAATTCCTATGTATGCAAATACAGGTAAAAGACACAAACAAAAACAAACAAAGCTCCCAGCCCTAACTGATACAAAAAGTCCTCATTGTTTCCTGGCTCACCATGCAGAACTGATTATAGAGCTAATCAGAACATTTGAGTAGGGTTTTGTTCTTTACTAAAATGTTGTTTTTAGTTCTGTACATAGTAAATCTGTTCTATTGTGAGCTCCTGGCAAAGTGAGGAGGAAACACCTGTTGTCATCTGCAAGCTTTAGAAAAGGGAGGTTTGGTGTTTAATTACATGTGAGAAAGAGCCTCTTTCTTCATCTGTTTTTCTTGTAACCTAATAGATACATTTTTTGATTGAGATATTTTTCAGAGACAAACATATTTCTAATCCCAAGATTTTGTGGGGCAAAAAAATTAAAATCTAAAAGTTAAAAGAGTAAAAGAGAACAAACAGCAGCATCTAGTGCAATACAGCAGATAATATATACATAGGTGAATGATGTACATGCATACATGCATACATGCACATGTGCTCCAGGGGTCACCATGGTCTTAGTTCCAACTTCATTGGCTGGTTTTCTGCACCCAAAAAATCTACACAACAGAACATAATTCTACTAAAAATGTGGCTAAATATAAAAAGTGTTTAGAAAATAAAGAGTGGATTAGCCAAGAAGTATGCTTGTGGAATTGTAGAGTACATATAAATGTGTATATGTATATGTAATTGCATACATATATATATATATAAAATTTGATAACAATTTTTACTAATACTATGCATAAATGGAATACAAATAAAATAATAAAGTACATCACCTTTTTTATATGACAGCAGTAAATTAATTCTCAGAGAAAGCTTTGCTGAGTTTTAAGACATACTTACAAGCTTGGCCAATGTTTGGTTGCAAGTCAACCATGGCATGACAATTAGAATAACCCCCAATCCAATAACTCTGTCCTCTATAATTTTATTTATTTCTCATTTGTGACATTATCTTAAACTATTTCTCAGCCTCAAAATTATATTGATAGAATGAAAATGTTCATCATCAACTCTAAAAGAAGTGATAATTTGTAGCTTTAGCTAATTTCTTATGATGTGAAAATAACCCATGGTTGATTTAAAACAAACTACATGATGTGAGGATTTGGGAAGAGATAGAAAATAGTTCACCTTCATGTCTTCCTTTCAACATACAGATGTAAACAAATAGGAATATCCTCAAGATCATAAATGATAGTAAAATATGCTAGAACAATTTAGAGGCAAAATTTAAAACATGCATTGTTTTTCATTATATATTATGTATAATATATAATAACATAATATGACATATGTCATATTTTATGCATATATGTATGAGGCTTGAATTCATGGCCCCTACTCTCATTTGGCTTTGTAGTTCCCAGGTGGTGCTCCACCACTTGAGACATCGTTTATTCTAGCCTGATTTTGGCTAATTGGGGAGTCTTGTGGAATTTTCTTCCCTTAAGTACTTTTGGACTACAATCCTTGTATATGAGCCATTTGAGTAGCTATCATTGGAGGTGTGAGCCATTGGTACCTGGCTTAAGTTTATATATTTTAACGTTAATAATAGCTCTGTTTATGAGCTTGCTTATAAAAATAGTATTATACTCTTAGCAGAAGCTGGCCTCTACAAATAACTGATCTCCAAATTTTTAATAATTAACATAAATTTAATCCTATTATAAACTCAACAATGTTTATCCATATATTTTCATAATTTTGTATGGTCTTGTATAGTCTTTTCCTATAGTCTTTGAAATGCCAGGCATTGTCTCTGAATCTGTTTCCTTAGCTACAGCAAAGAGATAATCACCCCTTTTCTACCAACTATCAACTCAGAAAATGACAACAACACAACACTTTACATAAAATATTTTATAAACTACAACACACTAGAATGTAATCAAATGTTAAGGGCTAGTTTCTATTTTCCATTTAGGAATGAACATTCTGTGATAACAAATTTATTTTCTATGGCAGTAAATACAATATGTTTCTCAGAATAATTATGAATTTGACAAACATGATTTGACTGCAAGCAAAGACCATGGAGATGACAAAATTCTTCTTCTGTAATCAGAGCTGAAGGAAAAGGAGAAACTGTTGCATGAAGGATGGTTCAGTGTGAGTATACCATTTGTATTTGTCTGTGAGTAGTTTTATTTGACATAGATCTGAAGGACAATAATACTGGGGGTAAAGAATGAAAACATACCAGACACAGTGGTACAGTCAGATATGAATGAAGAATTCAGGAAGGAGTATAAGAGAGGTGTGGCCCTTGACACAGGTTGAACTGAATTAATCAGAGAACTTCCAATATTTGTCAAAGAAAATTGAATTTGAATGCTTGATTAGACAGTATGAATTTCAGAGGAAATAGGATCTCTGAAGGTCTTGATGTAGAGTAATGACAAAATCAGTTGTGCTTGATTGAAGACTGGTCCACAGATGAGAGTCAACAAACTATATAGAAGATGGCT
Source organism: Dipodomys ordii (assembly GCF_000151885.1). Taxonomy (NCBI): domain Eukaryota; kingdom Metazoa; phylum Chordata; class Mammalia; order Rodentia; family Heteromyidae; genus Dipodomys; species Dipodomys ordii. Next base: position 9,143,754 of record NW_012267228.1, read on the forward strand.
ACGAATGGAAGGGGCAGGGGTAGAAGGGACTCTTAGGGAGCTACTGTAAAGGCTTTGAGGAGAAATAATAGGAAATTAATTGATTACACTGAAATTACAAAGGAGTGACTACCTCTAAAGATAAAATACAAACCAAAGGTTTTCAAGAGTTAAATTACTTGTGACACACCACCAAAGATATTGATAACATATTACCAACAATTTACCATTGTAATATATTAATGAATTAATTATTAATTAGTATAACAAGTAATAGTATTAATTAATTGATAACCAATCATAATGTATTAAAGTAATATACATGTTATATTTTTATGTTATATATGTTTAAACACTGTTATTGATAGGTGCGATATATTATGTATTTATCACTTTTCTTTTGCCTCACTGGCTGTCTTCCTGCCTTTAGTGAGATAATGAAGGCCCTTCTCTAATATTCCTGCTGCTATGATACTCTACCCAAACATGAGGGCCATACCACCGTTGATTAAAACATCTGAATCAATGAGCCATCCTAAACTCTTCCTCCCTTAAATTGTTTCTGCCAGATATTTTGTTATAGTGACAACAACAAAAGAAGCCTAACACTATGCCTACAAAGAGATCCGAATACTATCCAGTAAAATTGCTCACAACATTCTGGAATTTTAGACTGTTTCTACATAGGGATAAGGGGATTCATTGGAGAGATTAATCATTTACACATTAATTTAAAAATATTTGCTGAACGTTTGCTATGTATCAGGTACTGTGGGATGGGCATGTAGGATGCAGCCACATGAATAGTACTGTTTGTACTTACTTAGTGTTTATATTATTTTATGTGTAAGCAATGTAAACCAACATACACATAGATTAGTTTCAGATAATGACAAGTTCATTGACTATTGCAACAACAATAGTAACAAAAGGTGACTACATCCAATATAGTCAGACAAATGCTGACCCAAGATCCTAAGGCAGGTAGCCGATAGGAGAGACTGATCTGAGAGAGTGTTATAGAAAAAGACAGTGATAGGAAGATTTGAAGAGTTTGCAGAAAATGCAATAAGAAGTGCAAAGACACTGAACAGGGAACAGTTTTGACGTTTCTGGGAGCATAAAAAATAAAGGATTAGCAAGGCTTTGGTATCGCATACCTATAATTCTAATTACTCAGGAAACTGAGGCCTGCGGACCATCGCTCAAGAAAAGTCTGTAAACAAAAGGTCCCAAAGGGAGGGTATAGCTCAAGTGACAGAGCACCATCTTTGAGCAAAAAATGGTAAGAAAGAGCAAGAGGCTCAGGGCACACACACACACACACACACACACACACACACACACAGACATCATAGCTCTAATGTAATGCATAAAGAAAAGCTTAGTATGTTCTGAGTTGGAAAATCAGGAAGGAATACAAATTGTTTAATGTTTTTTTTTCTGTTGGCCATGTTAAGGAGTTTGATTTTCAGTAGGGGAAGAAAAAATTCTATCAATTCCTCATGATATTGTCAAGTTGTGGCTATTTATGAATTCCATTCAAATAAAAAGAATAACTGATGTTTCACCTCTATAGAAAATCGGACCCTGTCTTTCATACACTTCCTCTTGAAAACACTATTTATCACATTCCCTTCCACCAGGGCCAGCATTTCCCATAGTTACCCAGTCTGCATACCAATCATTTCTTTTCAATGCTGACAAAACAGAACTTTCATATTTTTCATTATTTTTTTAACTTTTTAACTACCTTGTTATCATTCCTAGGAAACAATTCCATTTAGGGTTTAAGAATCAATTATTTAAGAAGGAGTTTGGATAATCACATAACCATCACTGTCAGTGGACATTGCATAAAATGGTATTTTCAGCATTTCTAAATTGGGCCATCTCTATTAGAAATTGCAAAGATGTCACCTGGTTTAAAAGTATAGCTAGGTGTTCCATTCCTAAAGGTGCTATTATGCTAACAATAAATCTGAACAAGACTGCAGGCAGAGTGTGGGTTATGATCTATTCAAGTATTCATCACCCCTTGACCCAGAAAAATACCCTTTTTGTGCTTCTGGAATCTTTGAGCAGAACAGGTTTATTACACCTGCCAATATCCATGGATTTGCTAAGAGATACATGACTGTCTTTGAAGAAATCATAGCCATAGTGTATATTTCCATTCCTAAGACTTCTCTCAGGTAGTGCATTTACTCTGGTTCAATTCAGTAAAAGTGTTTGAGGCAGAGTCAGATTCAAGCATTCATACATATTTCTTGATGAGCCCTTCTTATAGTACCTTTTCTGAGTATTTAGCAAGGGGTTCATCTTCTCCCTTATTCCTTCAGTCTATCTCATTTATAAAATGGCAAACTATAGGAAAATGTTATCAGCCCTAGATAATTTCACTGAATTATTAAAATCAATTACTTTGGGAGAGACATTTTTAGAATAATATAAACACATCTGCCAGTAGATGTTACATGATAATGGTGGCAGAAAAGATTTCAATACTCAGTTTATTCCTCAAGAGTAATTAAAATAATAGGAAAAACCAGTTAATTAAGCCCTGATGACATAATGCAATAGTTAGACTGTTTAAAAAAGGCTTTTAATTCTATTCTGCCAATAAGTGTCACTAATTCTATGACTACATCCATGAATTATTCAGTCCCTCTGACAAAACTAAGCTTCATACTGAAGAGCCAATTCTTCTTTAATTTTTCACTTAAATAGGTGTTCTGGTAGGGCTGGGAAGGTAGCTCAGTGGTAAAGCGCTTGCCTTGCATGCATGAAGCCCTAGGTTCGATTCCCTAGCACCACAAAAGCAAAAAGAAAAAAGCCAGAAGCGGTGCTATGGCTCAAGTGGTAGAGTGCTAGCCTTGAGCTGACGAGCTGAGGGACAGTGCTCAGGCCCAGAGTTCAGGCCCCATGACCGGATCCCCTCCCCCAAAAAAGGTGTTCTGATCATAATTGTAAAAGAAAGCCATATATGTACACATGTATATTTATGTATATGTATGATCAATCAATAACAAATCAATAGAAATGATGCACAAATGAACTACTTGCATCTATGAGCCAAGAGAATTACACTAAAGGTACCATTTACAAATCCTTTTGTTATAGTAGCAAAAGTAAAATAGGAATTGTTAAGTGGCAATTGTTAAGATATGATGTATACTGAATAGTAGGAAAACCATATTCCTTCATTTTTTACAACTAATAATAATTACTGTCAGTTGTTTTGCTTGATTTCATAGTCAGCCATTCACTATTCTATGCACTGTTATGAAAAACTACAGTTTCTATGACCCACTGAATAAATTATAACACACTTAGCTGATTGTCATTTTTATTCTAGGCATAGTCTCAAACTTTTACTCTATTAACAATATTATTTAACTTTTTGGTCCTGGGTCTTGAACAGGGCTTGGGCACTGTTCCTGAGCTCTTTTTGCTCAAGGCTAGCACTCTACCACTTTGAGCCACAGCACCACTTCTAGTTTTCTGGTGGTTAATAGGAGATCAGAGTCTCATGGACTTTTCTGCTTCAGGCTGGCTTTGAACAGTGATCCTCAGATCTTAGCCTTCTGCATACCTAGGATAACAGGTGTGAGCCACTGACACCTGGCTTATTTAGAATATTTTTTAAAGCCCATTTGTAAGATTTGAACTGGAATTTCCAAAGCGGCCTAAAATTTCTAAAATTTTACATAATACCATAATGTGCTAGTGAGTTTTCTTACCATAACAAACACTTGAGATAATCAAAAAAGAAAATGCATCCTTGGCCCTCAGTTGTTGTTGTTTTTTTGTTTGTTTTTTTTTTTTGTTTTATGTTTGTCGGTGGTGGGGCTAGAACTCTGGGCCTGGGTGCTTTTCAGATCCAGGTTAGTGCTCTACCACTTGAGCCACAGAGCCATTTCCAGTTTTCTGGTGGTTTGTTGGAGAAAAAAGTCTAATGGACTTTGCTGCCTGGGCTGGCTCTGAACTGTGATCCTCAGATCTCAGCCTCCTGAGTAGCTAGGATTATAGGTGTGAGCCAGCAGTGCCAGGTTTGGCTGATGGTGTTCGAGGCTCCTGTCTTGATCAGTTAGCACTGTTGCTTTCAAGGCTGTGGTGAAAGGAATATAATGGTGGAAGAACTTTTCACCTTATGGCTAGGAAGATAAAAAGCAAAACATTTTGAAATCCCACCATCATTTTCTAGTTCATTGACCTGAAGACCTCATAGAGGTTCTACAACTCCCAGAACCTGGCTGGGGAATAAACTGCTATCACATTGATGATTGGTGGATATTTAAGACCCAAAGTTTAACATAGAGTAAGATGTAAAGACATTTAAAAATGGCATATCTGAGCCACTTTTTTCATTATTGGAAAATGTACGATTAAACCATATTTGAAAAGTTTAGATTTCTTTAACATAGGACATTATAGTATCAACTAATTTATCAGCTTCTGATTAATAGCCATCCAGGTTTATTCCAGTTGTATTGTTTGGCACTAATCTGAAGAAGAGAGGAGGTCGGAGTGAGTGAAAGAAGAAAGTATTTCCTTGTGAAAATTACGTGTACATTGTCTACAAGGAAGAAAATTGGCTTACATTTGAACATTGTTCTCCATTTACTGTGACTTCCTAAATATGCCCTATATTTAAAAAACATACTTCCTAGTGAAAACAAGAATGAAAAAGTACATGATTGTGACAGATTTCCTAACCTTTCAAAATGAATAAAAAGTAAACTTTGGAAAACCAAGGTGTTACAAATATATGCAGAAATGAAGCACTATCATTATACAGTCTGATTTTCTAAACTAACATGGTACCTACAAATGGATGAGACAACATGAAATCTCTTATAAAACAAACAGATTTAAAGCAGTGTTCTCTTGTGTAAAACATTATCAGCATCTTTACCCTTGGGGAAATATTTAGCTTACATTATCTTATTTAAATAACTCCAGCTTAAACAAAACAGATACAATTTGTTCTTTCACAATGAAATTGTGCACCAAGGACATACAATTATTTTTCCCTTTAGGATTAACCAAAAGGACATGTTGAATCATATCCAATTTGGATAAATAAAAGTTAATAGGAGAGTTGGAATATTTCTATGATTTGATATGTGTTCTGAGAATAGTAATGTATTATAATGTAACACAAAAGTTCTTTTAGAGACCTATGCTAATTTAATATATACATTTAAAGGGCAAAATGTTAATGCTGAATTTTGACGGGAAGCTCGAACTTAAGGAGAGAGATGGAATTCTTATTCACACACACATAATTTGGGGTTATGTTGATGAGTCTGCTGTCTTTTTGTAATCAATTACCAAGAAAAGGAACACATTATGATTTAATTTGGAATCTTTGCTGCAGAGTAAAAAGTGACATTAATGAAAACAACATGATCGCTTTGAATAAACATGACAAGTACTTTTAGCTGTTAGATTCACCAAGGGAAAAATACCTTTGCATGTTTTTTGATGTTTCTACTTGCTTTCTGGCTATTTCAGCATTCTTGTATCTTTCCATACTGTGGAATTGTTATGAAATATATGTCTCTTACAATTACTGTATTTTAGCCTTATGAATTATGATGTTTGTTCCTGTTTGTCTCCTAACACAGAATGCTGTGTTATGAATATATGAGTCATCAATCATGTTGCTCATCAAGCAGTCAGGACAAAGCTTCATGATAATGGTAGTAGGGCTTCTCTGACAATCAGATGACCTAATCGACATTCATGCTCAAGGTCATTGCCAATGCAACAGCTTAGGCAGGTAAACTGGACAACTAAGAATAGTGTGATCTTTACATACCCAGGTGGAATATTTACAAACACACACAAAAAATACAGCTACATTTCTTCCCTTTTCTATCCACATAGCTCTTTACAGTGCTCTTCTCTCAAAAGATGAGTATTCTCACACTGTTAATTGTATAGGCGCGTCCTGTGACTAGTAGTAGTCAAAAGAATGCCACGGGAAGGACAGAGTTCCCAGCATTTCCCATACAAGGCATTCTTCAACTCACTTTTAGAAGCCTGAACAACCATCCAGTCCAACATCTCAGACTCCAGAGGATGAAGGACCATTTAGACCAAGGTCTAGGAAGCCTCTTTGTCCCTACAGGGAATGTTATAGGGCCCCGATGTTTTGCCTCACATGAATTAAGGTGATCTGAGAGATAGAAAAGCATAGAACAGTGGGACCCATTCATTCTACCATTTTCACCCATAGAGCTATCACCTAAAATAGACATTTTTTTTCTTAAATGAATCCACTCTGATGTGTTTTGTTACTTATTGAAAAAGAAAGGAAAAAAAAAAACTTCTAAGGTTATTTTAACTTTTGAATGAATACTCCATATCACTTTTTACTTGTATTTTACTGCAGCATTTTTCCATAATAATGCTTTTATCCATCATGAATTACAAATTGGAGAGAAATGTTTCATTGAGTTTTATAAAGCCTTCACTATAATGCAATTGAAAAATAATCCTTCTTTGTTAATTGAAGATAATTTAATCTTTTTTTTATTATGAAATGTCACACTTGACAAGAAGTAAGTTATTTTTTGCTGGTTATTTTTAAAGAGTATTTGTATGTTTCTAAGGATAAAATTCCCTGTATTTGCATAAAGGTTATCTTCAAAACTTTTATCATTTAGTCATTCAAGCAACATGCACATTGTGCATTTTGAAAGTTGTTTCACCTTGAGGAAGAAATACAATGCCAATATATTTATCAATCTAAACTCATAATAGAACAGTTTACCTGCACAAGGGTTTATGAGTGGCAGCAGAGTAACCAGTTTCCATAGCAACCTCATCTCCACGTTCTGAGGTCAAAATTTTCTCCCATAAAATCAGCAAGGAATAAAAGTTTATCTTCTAGTCAGAAACTCAAGAGTCTGAAAGAAACAAAATGATCTAATATGAGTATCTTAATATGCATACTGACTGATAGTTTTGATTTAGTTTAACATTAAAATAGTATTATCCAAAATAAAGCAACCCAAGTGATTATTTTCATATATACATCTGTTTGGGGATGTTTTAACAAGTTCTGTTGATGTTTCATATATTTTGATATTTCTATTTTTTTTTCATTTTTTTGCTAGTCCTTGGTCCTGAACTCAGGGCCTGGGCACTGCCCCTGAGCTTCTGTTGCTCAAAGCTAGCACTCTACCACTTGAGTCACAGCACAATTCCTGGGTTGTTTTTTTTTCATTTTTTTGTTTATATTTCTGTTTATGTGGTACTGAGGAACTGAACCCAGGGCTTCATGCATGCTAGGCAAATACTCTACCCCAAACCATATTCCCAGCCTGCTATAGTCTCTAAGGAATTAAAATAGATTTTCTTTGAATATATTCCATATATTTTTCATTAAATTTAACTGTATTCTTTAAAATGTTAAATGTGATTAAAAGTACCATATTAACTAACTTTCACAATTCTTTTGATGGCTTAAATATTTTACTTTTAATACTTATGTTCTGTCATATAGATAGATAGCTAGACAATTGATAGATGGTAGATAGATGATAGATAGATAGATAGATAGATAGATAGATAGATAGATAGATAGATAGATAGATAGATAGACAGAGATAGATAGATAGAGAGAGAGAGAGTGGTTTTGATAGAGTGATTTTATAAATTTCACAGATTTTCTCAGAGTTTTTAATAAATATTATTGAAAATATATTTATGAAACATATTTTTAATGTTATTAAACTAGGTCTAAGACTAATATTGTGCTATGAAATTTCTGCAAGAAATCAATTTCTGGCACTGTTATCTCTTAGGTAGGAAACAAGCTTTCCTAAGGGGTTACAACATAATTGTCTCTAAATTATTTTGACATTTAAGCTCTTCAGTGATAAATGAAATCAAGATAAAGTGTTAGTTTGGCCTTTACTTCAAAAAGGAAATGTAATAAGAAGTTCATAAAAACTGTCAAACTCATAAAAATTTAGGGGAAATAAAAGCAAAGAATAAAATCCTGCCTGTAAGTTTATATTTGGTAATAAGGTTATATAGAAAATGAAAATACTCTTTAGAATCTTTTAGCACAGTAGAAATATAGTTATCTTTCAACTTCAAATACTTTCAGGTAGTATTTGGACTTTTAAGTGTAAAGCTAGTAATAATGAAGTTTTGGATCGTTTCCTCATATATTTTTAAGTTTTTCAAAATTTTCATTCCTTCCTCCAGTGATTTTAGCTGAGACCAAATAGGACAAAATTCAGTATTTCAAAAATAAAACACAAAAAAAAAGAGAAAGAGATTCTGTTGAGGAGGCTACTAGCAAGAGGACATTGGGCTAACAAAGGTGAAAGAAGATGAATATGGGCCATGTATTTTATCAACATATATGAAAAACAAACAACGAAACCAGTTGAAATTGTATCGTGAAGAAGTGGGAGGAGGAAGAGGGAATGTGTACATTGTACACATGCATGGAAATGCCACAAAGCAATCCTTTCTCACATAGCTAATGTATCCTAATTGAAAAATAAAATAAAACATGTAAGTAGTGTCCAGATTTTTAGCAAGGGTTAAAATCAGAGTAAAGTAATTACCATTAAGGCCAAGATACTACCTATCACAGGTACTTAGCAACTGCTTTTGCTGCAAGCAGAGATTTTCCACTGGGGCTTATAACTGCCCAGTGCAGGACAAAAACTTGTCATCTCTGTCTCCATGGGTGTCTGTCCTCTGCTGTGAGCTTTTATATGCTGAGGTCACCTTGGATTTCACAAATGAGACACTGACAGAAAAACATCCTTACAAGAGTCCACACTAGGCCTATCTTAGATAACAATAACTTTCTCTGATCTCACCAAAGACTCTGCCTGTCCATCTTGAGAACGTGGCCAAACATACCACACCTTTGACCAGGATTGGTAAAAAATAACTCATGCTATTTGCCCCTGTCCCAGTTCTTCCTATATTGAAATTTAAAACTCATATCTTTACCCCAAATGTGACTCAAGTGATTATTTGTCCTGTTCCTCACGTGGCTGATGTTTTAGTGAATCATTCTGTGCCTTTCATCACTTGGTAATTAGCACATGGAAGGCCAGTGATCATACCTAATAGCTTAGAATCTGTGGGGTTGGTCCTCTAGCCTAGAGTTTCAGTCACAATGCAATGTTAAATCAACAATGTCTTTCCACAATGCATTTTCACTAACATTCTTGTCTGTTGTTCACATCACAGCATCTGTACTCATTTTGCCTGTTATCACTTTCCAACAAATATTTATGCAGTTTTTCATTCATTCATTCATTTATATTCTAAGACATTAGATACTTAAGTGTTAGCAGTGTCTGTAGAATTCTTTATTGTAAGACAGATAAAAGAATGATACCTTTATGGAATTTTAGGTAGTAAAACTATTCTCTTGATACCATAATACTAGCAATATAACATTATGTACTTGTTAAAAATCCATAGAATTAAACAACACAGAGTGGTCTCTAATGCAAACTATGAAGCTTAGTTCATAATAATACATCAATATTGGTTCATCAGTTGTAATATATCTACCACTGTATTATGAGAGCTTAATAATAGAGAAGAATGGAAGGGAATACGCAAGAACACTGTATTTGTTGCATAGATATTATAAGCTCAACACTGCTCTGAAAAAAAATGAAGTTTGTAAATTTTTTAAATAGATTTTTTTTTTTGTTGGCCATAGGGCCTGAACTCTGGGTCCAGACACTGTCCCTCGGCTCTTCAGCTCAAGGCTAGTGCTCTACCACTTGAGCCACAGTGCCACTTCCAGCCTTTTCTGCTTATGTGGTGCTGAGGAATTGAACCCAGGGCCTCATGCATGCAAGGCAAGCACTCTATCACTGAGCTACCTTCCCAGCCCTAAATAGAAAATCCCCACTCACAAACAGGTAAATTATTCCATGTAGTAAGAGGAAGTAAGGTTATACTTTGAATAAAACCATGAGAGTTATAGAGTATGGTTCAAGAGTCATTTCTGAGCTGAAGTTTGAAATACAAGGAGCCCTTCATCAGAGGAAGCGTGTATGAGGGATACAGAAAATAGAGATGCAGGATTAAGAGAAGAATGCATGAGAGATAAACAAAAGAGAAGAGTTGTGTGGAGGCCCTGAGGCAGAGCTAAGTTCAGTCTTCTAAGCTCTGAAAAAGGCCCAGGTTGGTTTTCCAAAGGACTAAAACGGTTGAAAAATATTGCACAAAAAGACATTCAAAAATGTAGAAGCCTATAGGTCCTAAGTCTGGTCATTGTACTTTGGAATTATATTTGATGATTTTATGTAGGATAGTATCAAGATCTAGTTTATACATCTACCTACCATCCAAAAAAAGGAAAGGATGAATGAATAGTAGAATTAAACAGATACATAAAAGATAGATAAATTTGTAATCTAAGGAAAGGGTGATATTTATGATTACAATAGTAGTTGGAAGATAAAGAAAATTAAATTTCTGGGTAGACATTTTATCTCAAAGTTTTTTCCCCATTCATTTACATTACAATCACCACCACCAAAACTGTCTTCCCCAAACAAAGATTTGTCCCATGTAATCCAGCATTAAAAATCTCCAATCTTGTTCCATTCCACTAACATCCAAAGTCCTTAGGATGGTATTCAAGGTCATATATAAATTCGGATCCATCCTTTCCCAACCAGTTTGCTCATTAAACACACCTGCAGCAATATTTCCTCCACATTCATTCACTCTGTAGGTGCCTCACACCTTACCTCTACAGAGATAATGGCAGACCTGCTTTTTGATTCGTGTAAAGTTCCCTCTAAGGAGACTTCACAGCTCCTAAAAATGGCATGATTGTAGCATCGCCACAGGTGTCTGTTTCCTCTGGACAGTTTCCATTATCTGTTTAGACAACTGTCATGACATACTTATTATTAGTACTTTCCCCCCCCCCACACACACACCAAAAAAACTTCTGGTTTATAAGATAAATTATATAGTCCATATTCATTATTTTTTCTTCTTACCCCACAATCTCAACCCCTTGTGACATAATCACAGTGATTTTCCCTTGAGAACACACTTGCCCACAACGATCTTTCCTCCTCCTCCTTACAGCTCCTAGGAAGCATTTGTGACTGGCTAAGAAAACGAGCAGTTCACTCACCTGGCTACCATCTGTGTAAAGAAAAGAGCCGCTGCTATAATGGAAAATAATGGCCTTGAAAGAAGGACCTCTGTGGATATTAATAGAACAAATGTATATTCAGTGATTAGCTTATGAATCAGTTGATAGAGATATGATTTCACAAGTGCCATTACCAGGCAATTTGAAGCTAAAAGCTCTGGATACCTCTTTTCTTGGGACAGCATATTAAACCCCTACTGTATCTATTTTCCTTAAGAGGAACTAGGAATCCTGTGTAATAATGTATGTACTACAAGACTCCTAATTGTTTTGCACTCAGAAAGAGTCTCTTCCTCCTTGGTCCCAGAAATGATTGAGCATACCCTGCTCCCAGGAAATCAGCAAAAAGAGCAGGAGATCTCCTGGCCCTATTTGTCATGCGTTATACCTCCAACGGGTTGTCCTGGCTGTTTTGCTTTTCCTGAACACAGTTTCTCATGTAGCCTTTCTCTCATTTGGAGCTGTTGGATTGAGAGATCTGCCATCCCAGAAGCCTTATAATCATATCTGATTACAGACTTAGGACGTGATCCATCCTACTCAAGCCTTGGCTGTTCTCAGCACTGTGAGCCAGTAAACAACCTTGTGCATCATCTTGCTTGTGCTTTTGTCTCCTACCACCAAAGTAACCTGCCAAGTATCTTTATGCTTCATGGCAAATTCATATCAAATTTTTCTTAAGGACTCAAGAAAGCCACAGTGTTCCTCTTGGGACATGTGTATCAATGGCTCCATTCTTCTCCCTGTTTCATAGTTTACCTTGGAGACCAACTTTTGAGTAATACATAATCATCATTGGAACTCATAGTAAACATGTGTTGGTTTTGTACTGAATTTTCAAGTGTTATAGATTAAAAGGCTGAGCAGGGAATCTAGAAATTTTGTGTCCACTATTATTGACTCACTCTTAATCAGCTGAGTAATCTTAGGTAGTGTATTTATACTCATGCTGCTGTCATTTCTTTTTCTCTTTTGAACACTGACCTAGAAATCACCTTTAAATTTCTTCACTTCCTAACATTCCAAAGTTGTTTGACTTAATTCAATGTATAATTTCATAGCAAACATTGCCCTTTACCATCTGATTGCTTATCAGCATGCTGTAATAAGGGCAAAAAGCCCCAAAGATATTTTATTTAGAATTCCTCAGTAAAGCCAGCCTAAATAGCTAATATTTATGCATCTGTCACCAGTTGTAAAAGTTCCACTTGTAAAAGTTTTAATTGCCTAAGGAAGGAGAATATTCAATGAAAACAATCCAGCATTTACTCACAGCCAAACAGAGTAGGGATAGTCAGTGAACAAAATTTATGCTGGACAGTGATGCTCAAAACAGGGCTCCTAGATTCCTGGAACCTTGTAGATCACTTGAGGCAAATTGGCAGAATAAAGGAAGGTCACTTTGTAAGCCTAACTTAAGAGACTTTCTAGAATCTCTAAAGAGTTCCATAAATGTGTCACTGGCTTTTAGGTGCTATGCATTTTTTAACTGCTATTTTAGACCAGATGAGTAGGTTTCTTGCTTTCTAACCTAACTGCTAAGTTTACCAGCCTATATTAACTAGATAAGGCCTGGTTTTTGTAGATTCAAAGAGATCACTTTTCCTCTCATGGAATTTCTCAGTGCCAAAGAAACAAACTTTAGACAGCTAACGCTATGAATATATATATATATAGGGGCTGGGAAGGTGGCTCAGTGGTAGAGCGCTTGTCTTGCATGCCTGAGGCCCTGGGTTCGATTCCTCAGCACCACATAAGAAAAAAGAAAAAAGCTAGAAGTGGTGCTGTAGCTCAAGTGGTAGAGCGCTAGCCTTGAGCTGAAGAGCTGAGGGACAGCGCCCAAGCCCAGAGTTCAGGCCCCACAACCGGACCCAAAGAAACAAAAACAAACAAACAAACAAAAAGAATATATATATATATACATATATATAAATCCATAATCCTTTTGTTATTAAAAATACCTTAAAATAAAAATATACACCTGAATTTGGTAGTAAAACCTGTCCCAAATCAATATGTGGTAGATTAGATAATTTTATCCAGTATAAACAGAATATTAATTTTTTTCTGAAACAGAAATCCTATCCAAGGGACTATTTCCCATTGGACATATACACACATATATAGAACACATAATGTTATATATGTATGTGCACAAGTTTACATTTATACATATACATGCTTTTTTACTGTGTTGCATTTTAAAAGCTAAATGTTAAAACAGAGATTGGCAATTTAATCTGCATTTTTATATATAAAGCTTCACTGGAATTCAATTTGCCTATTTACAGTGTGTCTATAACTTCTTTTTTGACTGAAATCAGAATTAACTAGTTGTACCAGGGCACATATGGCTCACAGAGGAGAAAATATATACTTTATGGTTGTGGAGCTTCTGGAAATTTTTCACTTATCCCCAACCTAATTCATTCTAATCTCTAAAATATATTTGACTGTGAAGACTTCAGTATAAGGGTTACAAAATCGCATCTCTCTAGCCCTATATATACATACTCAGCAAGAATATCATGCATTAAATAGAGAAGAATGCAGGGGTCTTTTTTATTGGAGAAATTCGGCCTTTATATACTCTCCTCTAATCATGTATCCTGAACCTTCATCTAATTCAGAAACGCAGATAAGACACTAATTGAGAAATTATGACAGGAGCAGAGAGTTTATATCTAATGCACACTGTCCTTAACACAGACAATGCTAACAATATTTTTAATGCGATTTAGAATAATTTCTTTCTTGTAAATGAAAAACTACCACTCAATCTACCCCCATCTGTTTATGAATATGCATGCCAGTAATCTAAGACTGAATATGGAATCCAAACATGGGCTAGGCATAAGGTGGTAGGGGAATTCTGGGAAGTTGTTGCATGTTCAACTTGGGTATGCCCAGCAGGCATGGGAGATGTAGACAGTGACCAAAAATTAGAGAGAAGTCATTCCTCTTCTTTATATTTCACAAGAAAGCTAACATTTCTTTGTGCTGAGAGCTAGGGACATTTACCTATCTAAAAAAGGAAAGGTATGTCTGTTCACACAGAGCTCTGAAATAAGCCTTTCTAAAGACCTCATTGACACCTAACAACTCTACTTAACAAGATACAAAGAATATAAAAGATGACCTAAAACAGGACATTGTACAATATTGGGGGAGTGAACACATGGATACAAATTATTTTCTTGTCAAACTCTCTTGGCTCAGTGGTCTTTAATTTACATGATCAGATCTAGGTAACACTATTATTATTGGTGACAGAATTATTGGTGTTAATAATAGTCTTTATGGAAATCCTTGGGTCAATTAAAATTTTCACCTTTTCTTTAACTACCTTTGCACTATCTGAAATGAGTTTTCTAACATTGACAGTAGGCAAAAGGAAACCAGTAGGGAAGGCTTTGATTATTGTTCTAAGTATAGAGCAATTGAATGACCACTAGAAGAATATCACTGCAAAATACTGGCCAACTTTTCTGCCCCACTGCGTCTCATGTTGCTTTGGTATATTAGGAAACCATTATTGTAGGTTCTGACTCCCAATGCTCCTGTTCGCCATCGATGGTAACATTGCTTCAACACTAACTAATTTCCTAGCAAAGATCATGATCCTTTTCAGATGGTGCATTCATCAGTGGAGCAAATGTGCTCTACACTAATTGTCCTTTTGTTTTTAATTGACCAGTTAATTAACTGCATCAGATAAAATTTAAAAACCCAAATAGAACTTGCTTCAGGTAATTCTGTTGTTTTATTTCAGTGTGGTTAAAAAAATCTATGTCCAAAGGGAAGGGAAGATTCTTCATAATTTTTATAAGAGATTTCCAACTTTAGCATGCATGGAATTATTTACTATCAAACTAAATCAATAATAAATTTTTACAAAATAAATATTTATGATCTGAAAAACTCTGGATTAGGCTAGGAAACTACAACAGCCATGAAGCTGGGCAAAGTAGCAAGATAAATTGTGCCATCACATTTTTTTTTCTTGTATTCAGACGATAAGGCTATCAGTTATGATAACTGTTGTGCTAAACTTTCTTTTTCTTTTAATTGTGAAAATACCATATAGAGGGGTTACTATTACATGGGCAAAATAATGAGTACATTTCTTATCAAGCATTGCTGCCGCCTCCTTTGTTTCCCTTTCCCAACCCTTCCCATCTCCTCTTCCCCCCTCCCCGGACAAAGTTGTAAAGTTCGTTTTTTGACATAATGTCTTGTACATCTCACTGTTGCAGAGCGTCTACCTGTAACCCTATTTGAATGATTTGTTTTTTCCCTTCTCCTCCACAAATTATACTAACATCAAATACAGTGCAAGCAGGGGTTATACCGTGGGGGAGAGACATACAAAGCAACAAAGAAATCATCTTATAAATATGTTAGAAACAATCGCATGAGAGAAAAAACAGATAAGTTGATGTTAGGTGAAATGAACCCCAAGATATGTATTCAAATGTTTTTTTTTTCGTTCATGTGATTGCTTCTAACATATTTATAAGATAATTTCTTTGGTGCTAAACTTTGTGCTAAACTCACAATCGATGTCAGATAAGACTTTGCACCTTTAATGTGATCACAAGAAACATTACTGCTTTTCCTAGGGAAGGTATGGTTACATGTGAATAGGTATGAAGTAAAGGCAAATGTTTTGTTAAAAAAATAAGTTCATTTTCTACATTTTACTTATTCTTTTAGTTTTTGAGATACAGAGTTTTACTATGTAGCCTATACTGGTCTGTGACTCATAAATCTCCTTCCTTAACCTTTCTAGGGCTAAGCTTACAGATGTGCATCACTGTATTCAATTTCATTGTCATCATCACCACCACCACCATCATCATCATCATCATTATTTTATCAGAGAAATAAAGCTGTAGATCAATCCAGTCTGTCTAGGGACTGATGTGAAGAAATGGGTTTTGAGACTCTGAAAAAAAATCACACCCAATAATTTTGATTTTGTGTTTTTGTCTTTTTTGTAAGCTTCAATTAAAAATAAACAAAACAAGAATATTTATAGCAAGATCATATTAATATATGTGTGTATGCAGAACAATTTTTATTTTGCTTTGGGGGAAGTATAAATAGATTTACCTAAAGAATATTATGGGAGATATAGAGAAATAACTCTTTAATTTTTTATGCATTGAAGGAAAAAAATGGACAATAGGAAAATTTTCTACTTTCTAGTTTTGCTATAGTTTTCATATCAGAAAAAAAAACCCAAACAGATCAATAGACGCTAACATGGCAAATAAATCTACTAGGATGGTATTTTAAAGGAGTTTGGCTTAAGTCTTGTATTTGGATTTAAAAAATAGTTCACTTAGTTTTTTTCAGAGAAAGAGGAAAAGCTTTTATTTCAATTCAAGTTTTGTAAGCATGATTAAAAATGATACAGGATAAACTTAGGCCAAAACTCAATGATTACTTACATTTTGACACCGCTGTCAAAACATCTACATAAGCTGAAAGCAAACAACAAAAACAAAAACATGGTGCCCAAGGAAAGGGAAATGGTATTGTCCCTTACCTCTATCATCTATCCTTACCTATGCCTTTTTGGTCTCAGAGAGGGATCATGTTCCCTTCTGAGCATCAGAATTTAAGAGGAACTTTGTCATACTGAAAGACTCTCCTGAGGAAGAGAATAAGGATGATGAGGTGGCTAGAAGCGATGACTTATGAGGGTCTGTGGAAAGAAATAAGTATGTTTAGCCTGGGGAGGAGAAGGGATAGCAGACAGAGGACAGCCGTCTTCAAATATTTGAAGTGCTGTCTTTTGGAAGAAGGATTAAGCTTATTATTTGTGTCTCAAGAGAGCAGAACTGGAACCAAAGGGGAGACATTTCAGGGCAGCAAATTGTGACTTAATATCAGCCCTGGGCATTTTTAACAAGTAGAATTGCTTGGCCAGTGGTTAAGTGCACAAGCTTTATACTGGCTTTGAAACCTAGGTGTTCTGGGACTCTGCCGGAAAATATCTACAGCCACATCATGGCTGGAGGACTTTAGAGAAAGAAAGTAAACTTTCTGTGCTTGGATTTTTAATGGCAATTATTATGGAAAGAGCAGCATCCACCTAATAAGCCTCAGAGAAGGATTCAATACAGTTGTCTTCAATGAGTGACAGGGAAACATTTTCATGAGATACCAGGGAGAGTAGCTAGATGACACCACTTCTAGGACATGAAAGAGGGCATTTCAGATCAAGTAGAGGTTCAACTATGTCACTTGTTAAGTCTTTCTGTACCAGTAGTGTTCTATTGCTATAGAAAAGCAGGAAGCTGTCAATTCTCTGAACCAGAGGTCATTAACAGCAGGCCCAGTAGTTAAATTAATCAGTAGAATTCAAAGATTGGAAAATCTGACACAAAATGAATACTCTAGCTTGCCTTTAACTGCCTGAAGATTTGGCATCATGGCGTCAACATTTCACACAGTTAAAACCCCATCGAAATACAATAATAAATACCAGGAGTCACTGGACCAAGCTGAGTGTGATCTTTCAGTGTTGTATTCCCAGCACTTGGGAAGCTGAGACAGAAGGCTGACAAGTTCAAGGTCACTCTGGGCTACATCATACTTGACTCTTAAGCTCTGGTAACTAGACATTGCTTGTCTAGCACCCTGCATACTGTACATTTTTTTTAATATTTTGTGCCTTGCCTGCCATCTCTGTGTAACACCAATAGGCGAGATCATGCAAGGGGGGTCCTATAGTCATGTAGGATGAGAAAGAACAAGGGGAAGGAGTGGGAAGTTAGGATGCCAGGAGGTGGGGTAAAAGGGAAGGCAATGATCACAGTCATATCAAGGTTTATTGAACACAGAACAGGAGTCAGTTTGGGTGCCAAGAACTTTATGAGCATTGCCTCATTTAATCTTCACAGTCCTGTAAGTGTATTAAATTATTCTTTTCATTTTACAGATGAGAAGGCTAACGATGGGAAGAGGGAAGTAACCAGATAAAGTACATATACCTAAGAAGTGTCAGAAACATCTCTCATTCAACCATGATCGTGTGAGCCTGAGCTTTCTACCATGGTGGTCAATCGTACAGGCTCTGTAGCTTTCCTTCGTTTCTACTCTGGGGGATTCTGCGCAGACATTTAGAACACTGAAAAGGAAACTTCTCCTCCGGTTAGAGTTACAAATGGAAGCCTCTTCTTTTTGTGAGTTACATGAACTGCTCTAAAGCTAGAGGGGGCTGGGCAAGAATTTCTACAGCATGGTTTTAGACTTGAAAAAAATTAGCACACAGAACATGCAAATTGTATGCAAAACTGGAGATAAAATGAGTTTCTACCTTCCTGAAAGATTTCTCAGGTTTGCTTCCATGATAATATATTGCTGAGATAGAAAGATAGATAGATAGATAGATAGATAGATAGATAGATAGATAGATAGATAGATAGATAAGATTAGAGGCATGTTGATATATAAACTATACATATGTTAAAATAAAAAATAAAATCGGGTGCCAGTGGCTCATTCCTGTAATCTTAGCTACTTAGGAAACTGAGATCTGAGGATCACGGTTCAAAGCCAGCCAGGCAGGAAAGTCCATGAGACTCTTACTGGAAGTGGCTCTGTGGCTCAAGCTGTAGAGCCCTCTCCTTGAGCTGAAGAGCACAGGGACAGCACCCAAGCCCAGAGTTCAAGCCCCACGACCAACCAAAAAAATAAAAAAAGAAAGGAATATCTCTATCTATCTATCTATCTATCTATCTATCTATCTATCTATCTATCTATCTATCTATCTATCACTTAAAGAAAGACAACGGAATAGAATAAGCAAAGCCCTTGGTTTCTGTAGTTCTGTGATTTTATTTTCTTCAATTAGTTTTTTAAGCAGTGGATAGCTTACAGAACACACATTGGGGAAATATAAGTTAAAAAAAGTCTTGCAAAATAATTCCAGTAATCCCAATCATTCCAGTGTAGTCTCAACTCCACACTAAGCTAATTATGTCATCTGTGGAAGCCTTACAAATCTTTATCTTTAGACAACCCAGGGTAGAATACCATACGGACCGATAGGTAAGGATAAGATACTTTACTGCTTTACTGTCTGCTCCTAATTTTTGTAGGGATCACTAATATTGGATATGACAGAGTCCTTTGAATTATAAAAGGCCGAAGAAGCACATTATTAAATTTTCTCTCTCCTGCAAAACTGGTCAGGATAATTGGATAGACTTTGGTAATTTCCATGCCAATCAGTGATTTTCTGAACATATATGCTAGCATGTCTTCTTTTCAGTAAGGAAAAGAAATTTGACTTTTTTCAGATTTCAATGTGGAAATAATTACTGTCCATATATCTGTATCTATATTGATATCTCTATTTATATCTCTACTATCTGTCTATTATCTATAATCTATTTACCTATGATCTACAATCTGTCTATCATCTATATCTATGTATCTATCATATATTCTAATGACTACACTAAATCATAGAGCTGTAAAACTTCTATTGAGAGGGAATATGCTTTCTTGCAAAGCTATCAATTGGCGAAGCAGTATGTACACTCATTCCATTCTGTTCCCATTGGCGAAGGCTCACAGTTCCCAATCCCTGGACAATTAGACCTTTGACTTCTCTTGCATCAGCCCACCTCCTGATATGCTCCTATTTGTAGTTGTGACCTCATGGAAACAGGAGTTGTCTTGGGAGAAAAATGTGGTTGCCTATCAACAATGATCCTCCAAAACTCAGGGAAATGCCTCTGTGGTTGAGAGGCTACAACTTTAAAAATAATGAAAATTAAAAGGGTGAGAAGAAGAGGGAGAGGGAAATGGAGAAGGGGAGGGGGTGGGGGAGGAAAGAGCGGGAGGGAGAGGGGGAGGGAGTTCTTTCCTCCACAATTCACAGGGCTCAGCAACTCTTTTGCACTCCCTGTATTCAGAAACAAGTTGAGTAAATTGAATTCTATCTGGAGAGAGGAGATCAGGCAACTCAACAGAGAAAGGTGTAAAGTTGCCATTCATGGCCACAAGGAAGTTGCAGGCATTTGGATCATATAGCCCTACTGTAAATAATAGGCCTGCAGCACATAGACGTCATGTGACTGAGCCAGACCTTGTATGTATCTCTCCCTCTCCCTCTCATTTTCTCTCTCTCCCTCTTACTCTTCTTCTCATTTTCCCTCTCCTTCTCCCTCTCCTCTCGCTTTTGTGCTACTGGGGTCTAATTTCTGGGCCTCATACTGCAAAGCTGTGGCACTACCTTTAGAACCACACCTCCATCCTAGCTTTTTGCTGGTTATCTTGGGAATAGACTCCAGCAAATTTTTCTGCTTAGGCTGGACTCAAATTGTGATTCCCAGATCTCACCTCCTGAGTAACTGAGATTGCAGGCATAAGCCACCAGTGATTGTCTGTATTGGGATAGTTCCATTGCAACATGACACCCTGTTCAAATCACTCATGGAAGCCATAGGTCAGTCTCCTAGTCACATGCATTTGGAATTCTTCGCATATAACCCCCTTGATTGCAGTAGAGATGGCAGATAGACATAAAGGATGTTTGGAAGAGGATAAGGTGGGATCAAGAGCAGATTGCCCAGAAACTACCTTTCTGGCAGTCAACTAGACTCAGAGAATCTGTTGAAAAGAACAAAAGAGCAAGATGGCACACACACACATACACACACACACACACACACATTCATACATACATATGTATTTTATTCATCCATCAGGAAGAATGTAATTATGTTGGTTTCAGGGAGATATATCTGGTAAAAAATATAATATTGAACCAAGTAAGCCAGGCTCTGAGAGACAAAGTGTGCTTGTGGATATTCAGTCATTTTGAAGTGTCTGTTGCCTACATTAAAACCCTGTCTCAACCTCTAACCGTGTGAGGGACTTTGTACAGGTTATTGAATTTGACTGTACTTCAGTTTCCTCATCAGTAACAGCAGCTGCATATCAATTTGAGATGAGAATAGCTTATTCATGTGAACTGTTTAAAACTCGTTCATGTGAATCCAAGAAGGCTCAATAAATAATAACAGCTACCAGTGCTGTTCTCACAATTATTTTATGTATAAAACAGTCAGATTTGAAAAGAGCCACTCATTTAGTGGATGCCTCTGGTTTGTTGTTTTTTTAACAGTCCATTTCCCTGCATTTCTCTAATGTTAGCATTCTGCCAAGATTCAGTGATCTTGTTCTATACCAGTTTTCACAATACCTTCCTTTAATCAATTTCCTTTCAATAATAGAATGAATGGAGTATAGTGTTTTGTCTCTTGTGTGTGTGTGACCTGCTTTCTACGGTCCAGTTTTCCGTTGTCTTCTGTACATCTGTGTTCTTGCACACTGAAGACAATGAAATAACACTTCATTGACTGAATGACGAGTTGTTCCATTTGAGTATCGGAAATATGTTTCAGGATAGAAGAGGAAAAAGCCTCCTAGAGTCATGACAATCTGACTTAATGTTCCTTTGGTTTCCCTGACCAAACTTAGCACAGTCTACTGGAAAGGTGATGCACGAGGGCTTTTATTTTAAATAAGAGGTATGATGAGAAATAACCATGCTTAACCTTGGCTGACTGCCATGAGGGTCTGTCATCTAACGGGTAGGACTTGGCAAATGAATAGAAGAACTTTCATCACTAGGAAGACCTCAGGAAATAATATCACTGTCACATATATGTACAGGGTCAAGTACTGCCTAATGACTTCCTACCCAAGGCAGGCCACCTATGCAAAGAAAACCCCATTCACATTCTCATGGAGTTGAATATTTTAACCACTGAGGGAAATTCTGGCCACCATATGTGTTCCTGCAATACATTACTTGTGTGTTCCTTGTGAGGTTATGCAACAAATCCACTCAACTTCCAGCCTTTTGAGTACAACACATATAGTGATTCACTGTAATCACTGTATTATGCAGATATCATATGGGAGAATGGTAATAAGCATCTCTGTAACTACCTTTTGTATTTACAAGCCTGTTATTTAACATTGTGTTTATTTTCACTGGAAACACTGGGGTATGAACCCAGGGCCTTTGTATTTATCAGAGAGACCTGCTAACATTGTCCTTGGGCTGACCTTGAACCTCAAATTTTCTCATCTTTCCCTGTGAAGTAGCTGGGATTATGGGCATGCACCAAACACTGAGTCCCTCTACTATATATTGTATCATTATTTTAGATGTCTGTGTGTGTGTGTGTGTGTGTGTGTGTGTTTGTGTGTGTGTGTGTGTGTGTGTGTGTGTGCGTGCCTGTCCTGGGACTGAACTCAAGAGCTTGGTACTGTTCCTGAAATTTTTTGCTCAACACTAGTGTTTTACTACTTGAGCCACAATTCTACTTCCTTGTATCTCTTAAGTTTCCTATCTCTCTCCATTATGGAAGACCAAGAGAGATGCCCGAGCTCTCTCATTCAGATCTAAGTAAGAATGTTCTACAATGTTTGCACATGGATGTAGTTCCCTTTTCAGGAGGTAGGTTTGACTGTAGGTGTTTTTTTCGAGCTTCCCACATGGTATGTCACCCATGGACCAATTGATCTTTAGCTCTCCATGGGCATTCCATCTCTAGTAAAGGGCAATAGTTTTAGAATTGTCTGGTAATCTCAGAGGCAGGGTATACAGAGGAGGGCATAGGGAAATCATCTTATTTTCTAGAAATATCACTAAGGCTGGCTCAGAAGTTAAAACTAGGAAGGGGTAAAATAGATAAGCTCTACTACCACCCCTTATGTTGAATGCTAAATTACAAAGAAGATTTAGGAGGGCCTATCTAAAGCTGCTCTTTCTTCTTTGAAATGGTAAATATTTGGGAACTCTTCTTGGGTGGGTAAGGTCTAAGAATGAAAAGACAAACCTGGCAAAAAGAAGTCCTGAGTGCCCTGTTTTAAGTAAGCCTCACTCATCCTATCCCTTTGTTTAAGGAATACTCTGTATTTCCCCAGCTTAAAAAGATAAAGAAAACAAAAAACAAACAAAACCTACAGATAGGAACTTCCATTCTGAATCTTTAACTCTCATTTCCTGATAGGAAACAGGAAGTGTTCTCTTCTCCTCTTTTCTAAGTCTCCACACTTTAAACCTGTTAAACTAAAATAAGCTCTTTCTAAAACAGTCACCTTGGGAAAACACTTTCTTTTGTGAGATGCCCTGAAAAGCTCTGAGGACTCTCAAGGGCCTGTGACGTTCACTGTTCGTGGGAACTAGAAGCTGAGTGTGGCCTTCATCCACCCTCAGGTGGCCATCTCCAGTGTTATAAACTTGGACTTCTAAATGTAAACAGATTCTGAGCCACAACCCTTTTTTTTTCTGTTTAGCTTCTTGGTTGCAAAGAGTCAAAGATATTTGCTTGAAAACATACTGAACATATTACAAGGTGTTATTTAGAGGGTGTAGAGTAAAAAAAAAAAAATATATATATATAATCACAGCTGTATCATTGAGAAATTTCAGGCCAAATTGACCTGTCAATGCTAAGAACAGACTAGCTTTGCAGAGGATGTGCACATAAACAAGTGAAATACATATGAAAAAGCATATATATATACATATATATGTGTATATATATACATATATCTTTTCATTCCAAATTGCTTTCCTTCAGTCTACCTGACACACACATTCCCTGGTGTCCTGGCCAGAGAGGTATTTTTTTGGCACAATATTGCTCCTGATTTCTCTATTGCCTCCTGGGGAACCTGCCTCTCCAATCTCTAATGTGAATTTTCTCATGAATGCCAATGATATATGATTACATTTTTCCTTCCAACGAACTTTTCATCCTTCTAGGCATGCTAAGTACCCGGTGACTACTTTCAAGATCTCCATAACTCGATGAATTGCAATTGCTGGTAATAGAGGGTAGAAAAGGCAAAGGACCTTTTTACTGTCTCTGGGAAGATTTCAGTACATTCATGAAGCATTGACTGCAAAGCTCCACAGCCCCTAGAGTATGACGAATGGCCACCTCTCTCTCAGTTCTGTCCCTGAGGTTCTCAGGTACTCACTTTCTTAGGGTCTCCCTTGTCAGCAAGAGACGTTCCTCCCCATCCATTTTTGCATGTTAACTTGCATTTAGTGAGCAGTGAGCACTTTATTCACTCCCCATTCAAATCAAAATAAGGGTTTAATTTGCTTCCCTGTCTTCTGGGAGTAATCTCCCTCCATTGAACACTCACACTCCCATTAAGTCAAGGAGAACAGCCCCTAAGCAGCCTTTGAATTAGACACTGAAGGACTAATTGTTCCTTTGGAAGTCTGCACATGAACGGCCCGCTGGCATCAATGAGAAGCTCCCTTTGTGTCTGTACCCTACATCCCAGGGCAGACTGAGGATAAGACATGGCATTACGTGACTAGTCATTGATAATTAACACCCTGTCTACCACTGAGCAACTTGCTAAGTGTCTAGGATCCCACCATCCTCCAGCTGAGACTACTCTGAAGACCTACTATTTCTCTGCAGGGAAAATATGATAACACCCACTGTGTCAGCAACGTGTATCTCTCAGGAGTGATGAGAGCATAACCTTCACAGAAGAACACTTTATACACCATCTTCACAGTCTTCACTAAATGGGCCAACCTCCCATCTGCAAACGAAAAGCTCTTCATTTTTTGGATAGTCTTTTTGATTCCATGATTGTGACTTTAATCTCTGGAGGAAAATGAAAGTAATAATTTTCATCATATTTTTAAAACACGGTTTATTATTCCCCTAACTCCTAGTTCCCTTTGTAACACTTGTGGCAAGTTAACTTAGAGAAAAGGAAAAGGACTCCTCTGTTCTAACAGAGAAGCAGAGGCTGACCAGGACAGGTAGTGTTCACAGTTTAGTGAACAAATCCGTGTATAACCATCATTATCTCAATATCAATCTCCCCCTAAATAGACTCTAAGTCAAGGACTTGCATACAAAGTGTATAGTGGGGAGGTTGAGTGGGCTGCCTAGGGAATGAAACCTATAAAGATTTGCTAGTGAAGGCCCCAGGATCTCAGGCCCTTTGGAAGTTGAGAGGAGGCAGCAGGCAGGCATCCATCTTGGTTTGATCTCAAGGAAGCAGCTTATTCGCCAGTTCCTCACTCATTATTGATGGAGGGCTGCTTTGGTCACTTCGCCATTTAAAAAAAAATATTATTGAGGGCTGGGAAGGTGGCTCAGTGGTAGAACACTTGCCTTGCATGCTTGAGGCCCTGGGTTTGATTCCTCAGCATCGCATAAGCAGAAAAAAAAAGCCAGAAGTAGCGCTGTGGCTCAAGTGGTAGAGCACTAGCCTTGAGCTGAAGAGCTGAGGGACAGCGCCCAGGCCCAGAGTTCAGGCCCCATGATCAGACCCCCCCAAAAAATATATTATCGAATAAAAGAAAATATACTTCCTAGGTCAGAAAATAGTTTTCAGAGATGGTGAATCCTTCACACTTTCCATGTCCAGGGTTGTAAGGGTAAATATTGAGGTAGCAATGAACAGTGGGAGATTGCCTGAGCATCTGTTACAATTGTTAACTGCCTGTCATGTATGAAACACAGGCTTAGAGATGGGCCCAGAAATACAGTCAGTGCCTTGTGTCAAGACTGGATTTGGGTGAGGATTTGTATTACTCGAATAACCATCTTATTGCTACTAACTAATCTTGTGCTGCAATTGGCTTGTTCATTAAGATGGGGAAGATCAGACTTTTAAGAGACACACTGAAAATTAAACATACTTAAAAACTAACTTTCAAAACTCTGCCTGAAGGAGATATTTCTCTGTGTCTATACTCAAGAGCTATTATCTTATAAAATGTTTGCTGAGAGGTTACAAAAATAAACAAAAGGCAGTTAACATAAATAAGCAGTTTTTTGACATAAAATGTTTTCATGAATATACAACCCAAGTCTTTCTGGGCATAGCTATCAATAAATACATAGGAATATGCACCTAAAACCTATTTTCAAATATTTTAATTATTATTTGATGTGACATAAGAAGTGTTACCCTGTATCCACTTTGTTATTACATACTTTCTGGGATCAAGGAGAGTATATATAAGGAGAACGTTGCATATGAGAAAGCAATTCACATTCAGATCATTATTTAAAATACAAACTACAGGTGAGAACAGCATTACTGAATCAGATCCAAACACCAAATTTCACTCACTCCTATGTTATGGCATGATTTTCTGGGGCTGTACTTTGTTAATCAAAACAATGCTAAAGAAACAGGAGAGGCTAAGTCCTCTAACTAGAAAGTAAAATATACACATATTTTGTGTGGCATATGCTAAAATCTTTCACCATCATACCACCATGTAAATATGTTCTACTTAGGTTTTGACAGGAGCACACAGTTGATCTCTTTTAAAACTGATTGTGTTCTACATATTTTATTTTAAGTGAATGCATGTTTCCCTAACAGCTTCTCAAGAATAGCATTACTTACATTGCTATTCTAATACCCACCTTGACATATATCTAACATGTTTCCCCTTGCATATATTTACATAAACACTCAAAAGACATATAAATAAAAGGAGGCATATACCTTGATGTTCCAATATTGAAATAAAGATTACATGAGATAAGAAATGAAAAGTTAGCCAGCCAACATAGCATTATAGAACTTAATACTATTCAGAAAGCTTGAATTATTAAAAGCATGCAATATCTTCCCACTTACAAGGTGAATTTTGCTGGTTGCTAAAGGGAAAAATCAGAAGTTCTGTTATTTTATTGGATCAAAAAATTTAGAAACATGCTGAGTGTCAGTGACTCATGCTTGTAATTCTAGCTACTCAGGAGGCTGAGATCTGAGGATCACAGTTCAAAGCCAGACTAGGCTTATTTTCAGTTAACTAACACAAATGCTGAAAAAGGAGTTGTGGCTCAAGTGGTAGAGTGCTAGGTCTGAACAAAAAGAGAGAGAGAGAGAGAGAGAGAAAAAAGTTTGCATACAGTACCTAGGCCCTGTGTTCAAACCTCATGACCACCACCAAAAACAAAAAAGAAATCACATCGGTAGTATAGAAGCAGTGTTGAGTTCCATGTATATATCTGCTTATAACTTAACTGAATGGCTTTGTCATATTCTGGGATATTACTTTAACTTATTTTGAGTCAAACAAATAAAAGGCCCCAGAAAAATACCCTCTAGCTATATCTTTGATTGTTTTTATTCAGTATGTAAGAATTCAATCAACAAAATATATTTAATACCAAGAAGACTTAATATCAGAGCAATGGATTAAAAAGTGAAAAATTCAATCAACTATTATTTTTGTGTGCAATACACAAAAGTAGTTTATTGACTTCAAGGATTTCTTCTGGTTGTGTTCGCTGAATCAAATTATCAGCTAATGTTATTTCGTCATGGCTCTAATTAAATCTTGTGAATATACATTCCTGGGAACAGATTTCATTACAAATAAGTTTAACTTTGTAAACCTTGAAACAAATAATTTAGTTAAAATGGATTTGATTTGTAATATTCAATATATCAACTTTGTAGGCTTTTTCATCTTGCCCAGTATGATAACATTACATATATGTATACTCAAATAAAGTTGTAATATAGAAGTAAGTTACTTCTCCTTGGTAGTGTTTATGTAACTCCTTTTCAATTATTCTACATTAGATCCATTGGGATCTGAACTTGGAGCCTAGAGATCTCTTAGCTTGCTCAGCTAGCACTTGACCACTTGAACCATGCCTCCAGCTCAAGTTTTTGATGGTTATTTATTTTTACAGATCCTTTTGTAGATGTAGGCTCATGAATTTTTCTGGCTTCGCGCCACAGTTTTTCAGATCCCAGTCTCTTGAGTGACTAAGATTTTAGGTGTGAGTCACTGATACTGAGTTTAGAGTAAATCTTTTAAATAATTCTCTTCATATTGAGTAGAGGAGGAGGAAATTTTAACCATTCTACTTTTTCTTGCATACACATGGACAAAATTGTACAAAAACACACTCCTTTATTAAACATGTAGTACATAGAAATGTATGTATATGTACATGCATGCAAGAATGCATACCTATACCCATATTTATAAATTATAATATTTGAGGCTCCATGATCTGGTAATTATCTGTGCTTATTATCAATAGGGATGAATATTCAGAGCTAGGTAGTAGTGGCTGAGACTTTTGACAGGCTGAAATCTGGAAGATTTCATTTTCAGGCCAGCCAGGCAGAAGAGTTAGCATGACCCCTTTTCAAACCCCAGCAGGGCATAACAGTGTCTACCTGTTATCATAAACTACATGGAAGACTGACTTAAGAGAACCAAAGTGGCCAGGTCAGACAAGGCAGAAAATTAAGAGAGACTCCAGGTCCTTAGAAGAAAAGTTGGACAGAATGCTCTTCTCTGTGATTTCCATGACAATGAAAAGCCAGTAGTGGGCAGAGTGCACCTCCAAGCAGGAGACTGCAGCTCAGATACATGTCCAAGCAAGAAGAGAGACCCAATCTCAAAAGTAAGCAGTGTTTGTGGCTGGGAAGGTGGCTCAGTGGTAGAGTGCTTGCCTTGCATGCCTGAGGCCCTGGGTTCGATTCCTCAACACCACATAAGCAAAAAGAAAAAAGCCGGCAGTGGTGTTGTGGCTCAAGTGGTAGAGCACTAGCCTTGAGCTGAAGAGCTGAGGGACAGCACCCAGGCCCAGAGTTCAGGCCCCACGACGGGACCCCCCCCCCAAGAAAAGTAAGCAGTGAAAAACAAGATTGAAAGTACAGCTGCACAGTTTAGCAAGTACATGACCCTGAGTTCAAACACCAGTACCATTCATAAAACCTCAGAAAAAGTAAGAACACTGGGGGCCAATTGGAAGGGTGTTAACTTTCCAGATGGTATTTCTTTTCTTCTTTTCACATTTTTCCTGCATTTCTTTTTCTTGTCTTCCTTTTTCTGTCTTCTCTCCTTCTTTAAACTTTGAGGTTTTTTTTTTATTAATTGATGTTGTGTAGTTAATACAAGTTACAAGATCCGGTACAATCAGTACAATTATTTTTGAACCATTATTTCCCCTTTGGTTGCTTTCTCCCAATCTTTCCTTTCCATCTCCCCCTATAAGATATCCAGGTCATTTTCTACATAGTGTTTGGTGAGCATCACTGTTATATTTGTTCAACCTTGCTCCACCTTTTATGTGCCCTCCCTCACCCTTCCAAATACAGCATAAGAAATAATACAAAGCAAAAGAGAACAAAAATAGCAACAAGGACAACTGAAGAGTGTCTCTTATTTCCTTTTTTGGAGTTAATTTCATGGAATATTATTTTATATGGTCTTCTTTCCATAGCTATGGAGCCTTTGTCCACTACTCCTGTGCTTAGCCTCCTTTGGTTAATGACCAGTGTCCTCTGTAATTTATCATGTCCTAGTTTATTTATTTGTTTTGGTCATTCGGTGTGTTTACTTGTGGATTTATAGGCACATTCTAATTACCACAAATGAGGGAAACTATACAGCCTGTGTTTTTTTGTTCCTGGCTTACTTCGCTTAATATATTTTCCAAGTCTTTCCATTTCCTTAAAAATGGTACAATATAATTCTTTCTGATGGATGAGTAGAATTTCACTCTGTGTGTGTGTGTGTGTATGTGTGTGTGTGTGTGTGTCACATTTTCTTGATTCATTTGTCCTCTGAGAGAATCTGGGTTGATTCCATATCTTGGCTATGGTAAATAATGCTACAATCTGGTAGCTTTACTTTGGCTTGGTTTTTGGTCTGTTGGATAAATGCCGACTCAAGGTACTTGAGTTGATTTGAAACTTTGGCAAAGTAGTTGGTTATAAATCAACCCACAAAAATCGTAACTTTCCTGTATGCCAACAATGAGAAGAGTGATGCTGAAATCAGGAATGTAACTTCATTTGTAATAGCTTTAAAAACGACTTCAGAATTAACTTAAGATGTAAAAGACCTCTACTGTGAGAACTTTAAAACTCTGAAAAAAAAATTAAAGCAGACCTCAGGAAATGGCAAAATATCCCATGCTCCTAGTTAGGAAGAATTAACATAGTAAAAATGGTACTTCTGCCCAGAGCAATATATGAATTCAATGCAATAGCCATCAAAATCTCAACAATTTTCTTCAAAGAAATAGAGAAGTCAATCCAAAAATTCATATGGAATAATAAAACAAATAGTCAGTGCTAAGAACAGTGCTGGAAGAATATCAATACCAAACTTTAAGCATTATTACAAAACCATAGCAATAAAAACAGCTTGGTGCTGGCACAAGAATAGGCCTGAGGACCAATGGAATAGACTACAAGACCCACAAACATATAGCCACCTAATATTTGGTAAGGGAAACAAAACCCAGGTTGGAAGAAAGCCTCTTCAACAAATGGTGCTGGCAAAATTGGCTTTCTACATGCAGAAAACTGAAGCTAGATACCCATATATCACCTTGTACCAGAATCAACTCTAAATGGATCAAAGACTTAAATGTAAATCCAGAAACTGTGAAAATACTACAGGAAGAACTAAGGGAAACCTTAAGCCTTCTAGGCACAGGGTGAAACTTCCTAAACAAAGATCCAGAATCACAACAAAGCAAAGAAAGGCTGGATGTATTGGATTATATCAAAACTGAAGAGTTTCTGCTTAGCAAAGGACATAGATAGCAAGATAAATAAAAAGTCCACAGAATGGGAGAAAAATCACTAGCTATACATCAGACAAGGGCCTCATATCTAAAATGTACTCAGAGCTCAAAAAAATTAAACCTCCCAAAAATAAGCTCTCAGAAACACAACAACCCAATCAATACATGAGCTAAGGACCTAAAGAGAGAGTTCTCAGAGTAAGAAAAAAAGAATAGCTAATAGACACATGAGGAAGTGTTCAACATCTCTGGCCAGAAAAGAATGATCAAATCAAAACAACACTGACATCCCACCTCACTCCAGTTAGAATGGACATTATCGGGAAAGCTAACAAAAACAAATGCTGGAGGGATGTGGCCAAAAGGGAACCCTATTACGCTGTTGGTGGGAGTGTAAACTGGTTCTACTACTCTGGAAAGCAATATGGACTATGGATGTTGCTCAAAAGACTAACCTAGAGCTTCCCTATGACTCAGTGATTCCATTACGGGACAATTGTTTTTTGAGTTTTTAAAACGTATATACATCTGTTCCAGAGTACCCTTCAACAATTCATTATGTAGCTCAGACTGTGTTGGATCTCATGACATGACAGGATCTGCCTTAGGTCAGTGTTAGGGTTATAGGCATAGACCAGCTCAGATAGTTTAATACTTTCTTTGGTCATATGAGTTCTTTAGTGTTAGAAGGAAGAGTCACATTGAGGAGATGGGGACAAATTCTAAATGTAAAAGTCTTATAATATTTGTGATAGTCTTTCACTCACTTCAGACTTGGCTCAAGGCATTACTTCTCCTTCATTCCCTGTGGTCCTGGGGCTTGAACTCAAGGCCTGGGTGCTGCCCCTGAGTCTCTTTGTATTCAAGGCTAGAGCTCTACCACTTGAGCTACAGCACCACTTGTGGCTTTTTCTGAGTATTTTATTAGAGATAAGAGTTTCAAGGACTTTCCTGCCTTGGCTAGCTTCCAACTGTGATCCTCAGATCTCAGCCTCCTGAGAAGCTAGGACTACAGGCCTGAGCCACTACTGGCACCTGAGCTTTTTTTTTTTTTTTTTTTTTTGCAGGTCATGGGGCCTGAACGGCCTGGGAGCTGTCCCTCAGCTCTTCAGCTCAAGGCTATTGCTCTACCACTAGAGCCAAAGTGCCACTTCCCGGCTCTTTCTGCTTATGTGGTGCTGAAAAATCGAACCCAGCGCCTCATGCATGTAAGGCAAGCACTGTACCACTGTATCTTCCCAGCCCTGATCATTACTTTTTTCATAAAATGTGAGAGTCACCATCAGAAAAGTCTCCTTTCTCAAATATTGATGGAAGTCCTAGTAGGAGCTCTTTGTGTCAATAATGTGAAATTGAACCAGACAAACCTGGTCCCCACTGCTATGGAATGTTTATGCTCATTGTGGTGTTGGTAATAGAAAAACTGAGAGTCATAATAAATAAAGATTGTGATTAGCACACAGAGGGAAAACAGATGGACTGATAAGACAGTGATCAGTGGTGTGATGATATAGGAGCATTTGTGCTAGTTCAGAAAATCTGATTAATGCAAGTTCAGTGTCAGAACTTCTCCCAGCTGTAAAGATACTTGTCTCCTTCCTATATAGCAAGCAGTGGAGGGAAACTAGCCAGTGTACAAATATATTTAACCTACCTGATCAGATTTATATCAAGTGACTATAATTTAGAGGCCTTGAGTTTATGCTCGTTTTGAAAAATCAGGTACAAATTGATTTCTTCTATAACACTCCATTTTGCAGGCAACAAGACAGAGGCTCAGAAAATAAGCTAAAGAAATCTGAAACTTTCTCAATATCAGTGATCAACTTAAATGTATGATTGTGTGAGAAAGACATAAATGCTCAGGAATATAATACTGATTTCAAGTATTCTTAGTGCTAGACAAATTTTGATGACTGTAGGGGTTTTGGAGCACAGTTAATGGTGAAAGGAGATAACATATTATGAAATATAAAAACACATTAAAATAAAGCAGACACTACAATGTCCAAAAGGGAGAATATACCTAGTAAGCAATAATAACATGGAGTTGCCTTTTTTAAGTTGTGTTTTTCTTGAGACAGGGTCTTTCTACACCTCCCAATCTAGCCTTACATCTGCTCTGCAATCCATTCGGGCCTCAAACTGAGGCTCTTCTACCTCAGCTTGAGTCTAGAATTACCTGTGTGTTCCATCATACCTGGCTGTGTCTTTTCTCCTTATGTCCCTTTTCTTCTCTACTAAATCACCATTAGGATATATTGTCAGTACTGTGACAAAGTGGAAACTTAGGCTTTGATTAAGGCAAGTCCCATGACAGTCAATTCTTACTTGAAAACACTACTCTGAAAAGCAACACTGAAACTTGGGTGCTTCTCGTAGCTGACATTTTGACTTATTCTCTAATGTTTGTAAAGGGCACTAAGTAATAACTAGTTCCTATATCATTTCACAAGATGGGTGGCTGGTTAGCAGTCATTTTTATTCTGACCTTGACTGAACCCACATAGCACTCACTCACATTGCCTCTGGCATTTGACTGTGTGCAGATTTCATTTTGTTACTTTTCCAGAAATTGAACACTGCCCAGGAAAATCAGAGATTTCTAGGAAACCATTCTCCAAGCTTATTGATTTGGAAGTCTGAAATGAACTGCTTTCTTTTGCCCCAATTTCCACTTCTTAGCCTTGTTTATGTATGAGATAGTATCTTCTCCACTCAAGTCCTGTTAAAATTGGGTCTATGGCTCAAATTTTGCACAAATCCTAGATCAACCACTTAAGAATTTTATACAAATTAGACATGGTTACTATCAATTACATCTAAGATGAAAAGATTTATATAAATGAAATTAAATAATCTGATTGTTTCTGTTTCATGAGCCTATCTGAAGTATTCAAACATGAAACAATAAGTGGTATATTTTTGTCTAAATGCTCTAGATAATAAAGGGAAGTGGGAGTTGAGGTCAAATCATTTACTCTCTCTCTCTCTATATATATATATATACGTATATACATATATATATACGCATACGTATACATATATATACATATATATATGTATATACATATATATATACACGTATACATATATATACGTATATATATATATATATATATATTTGTAAAACAGTTTTCATATACCTATACCTGACTTTGCCCTTGACAATACAACAGTGAGTAAATGTATAGCACAAGCATCATACAAGGGTGTACAGAGATTAATACACCACTTAAGAAGCTATGATAAATGCTATGACAGGGGTAGTGCTGATTTAGGGAAAACATAGCAAAAGAAAGTCCCCTCTAGATTAAGAAGAGCTAAAGAATCTTTCTATAGGAAACAACCTCGGGAACTGAGCAGTTTGAAGACACAAAACATGAGAATAAAATTTGTTGAGCTTGAAGAGTGAGGAGAAGAAGGGATAACCTGGCCAGAAAGAATCACCTGTATGGAAGATGAAGAACAAAAGCAAATGAGCATGCAAGAAAAATAAAGCAAGGGTCATGATGGCTAGAGAGTTGAAAAGAAACTGAGAGCAATGAAACTGAGAGCAAAAGTCCCAGAATGCCAATCAGAGGGACAACAGTGGTCCATAATAGGGGAATGGTAGCATGGTGAGGGGAGTAGAGGGTTCAACCTGAACACTATCAACACCTTGGACTGGCTAATTATTTGTAGTGGTCAGTGATCTCTTCTGTGTTTGTGTGTGTGTGTGCATATGTATGTCTGTGAGAGAGAAAGAGAGGTTACTCTGCCTGCTATAGACTAGTTTTTAGCA
Source organism: Dipodomys ordii (assembly GCF_000151885.1). Taxonomy (NCBI): domain Eukaryota; kingdom Metazoa; phylum Chordata; class Mammalia; order Rodentia; family Heteromyidae; genus Dipodomys; species Dipodomys ordii. The sequence continues at coordinate 9,178,309 of NW_012267228.1, forward strand.
ACCAAGCATTAGTGCTAACTATAATTACCCATGTCACTTAGTGGGGGGGGTAGAGGAACAAAATCACCTGAAGTTCAACCATGCATTTAAAGGATTATAAACCATGGTTAAGTGGGATTTGCTCTATGAACACAAGGGGATTTAAAAAAAAATCAATGAAGTACCCTACTTTAATAGAATGTAAGGGGAAAAATGCATGATCATCTCATTGATGCACAAGAAAGCATTTGGTAAAACCAACACCCTCTTATGATAAAAGCATTTTAAACCTAGTAGTAGGAAGAAACTCCTTCAGAATGACAAAACACATTTACAGATCTGACCTTGTGCTACAATGGCAAAAGTACAAGAGCGAACCCCATCACCATCTGTATTCAACATTCTACTGCAAGTTCTCACTGAACAAATAGGCTCCCCCTGCCCCCACAACACTAAATAAAATTCATGCAAACTGAGAAGGAAAACTGTAAACCATCCCCATAAGTAACATGACAATAAAAATTTTTGAAAACTCTCAATAAAGCTTTTAGAACTAATAAAGACATGCATCAATGTTCCAAATACAAGATTGACACACAAATCAAACATGTTTCTGTACACCAGCAAGACATTATCTAAAAACCAAATTAAGAGAGAAATTCCATTAACACTAGCATTCAAAACAATAAAGTGCATAAATCTAATCACAAGATGAAAGTCTTATAGACTAAGAAAGTCAAAGCATGGCTGAAAGAAATTTGAAGAAGACATACTAATGAAAAGATAATCTATATTCTTGGACTGAAAGACAAAAATATTTAGGTATTAATCAAGTATTTGTGTGGTGTGTGGATTCAATTCTATCAAAATTTCAATGACTCTTTTGTTTGCTTGTTTGTTTTACAGTCATTGAGAAACTGATATTCAAATGTAAATGTTACTATGAGGAGCCCAAATAGCCAAAACATGACAAATAACAAATGTGTGAAACCTTATGTTTATACTGTACTTGAAAACTAGAATGTTGAATTGAAATTCCTTTGTACAGCACTTGAAGATAATAAATAATTTAATTAAGTAATTAATTAAGCTATTTTTCTAATGTATAGAACTGAAGAACAGTTCAGCAGTTTCTCAACAATTTCCATCTACAATCATATGAATGTTCACTTCCACTCCTATGTATATGTACCAAAGAATGACAGCTATCACTCATCCACATATGTATCTACATGTAAGTTTATTAAGTTAAATATAGTATAGAACTCATCATTTCATTCTTAAGTATAATTTACATCTACCAGCCTGAGCACTGATGGCTCATGCTGGTATTCTTAGCTACACAGGTGGCAGAGATCTGAGGATTGTGTCTCAGAAGCTAGCCTGGCCAGGAAAACCCATGAGACTCTTAACTCCAATAAACTATTCAGAAAAAGGTGGAAATGGCTCCATAGCTCAAGTAGTACAGTGATAGCTTTGATCAAAAGAAGCCTAGGGACAGCCGAAGCCCTGAGTTCAAGCCCCAGGATTGGCACACACATACACACACACACACACACACACACACACACAGATTCAGACACACATACATATATACATCTGTGTGTATACATATATATATGTATATACATCTACATATATATAAATATATATATCTACTAAAAGAATTGGATTGTTTATATATCTATATCTATGTATATGTATATCTATACCTATATCTATTTACCAAAAAATTTACAATTATTAATCTAAACTGTATTCGAAAGCTGGAGACAACTCAAATGCCTATCATTAGTAAATGGATAAATTGCAGCCTGTGAGATGCTTTAGAGTAATAAGTAGGAACAAAGTCAATGATACGTGGTAATACATGGCTTTAACAAGAAATATGTGTCAGGCATAAAGGTGTATTTTATAGTTAGGAGTGGTCACATGCACTTATACCAGCACTTGGGAGGCTGAGAAAAGATCAATAGTTCGAAGCCAGCTTGGCATCCTAGTAAAATCATGTCCCCAAAATAAAAAAAGTTTACTATGCTGCATATTTCCACTTGCACAATATTTGAAAAGCATAAAAGTACTAATCTATACTGCTCTAAATCAGATTAGCTGCTGTTGTCATGGGATGTAGAAGAATTCATTCCCCCATGATACATTAAATACTTTGTTGGTGATAAAAATACCTATAACCTTGTAGATAGGAAGAGGCAGTTACATGGAAGTATATGATTTTTTCCCCAAAATTATTGATCTGTGGCCATAGAATGTAGCCATGATTATATATGAAGTGTATATCAACAATAAAGTTGATTCTGACTTCCTATTTTGGAGGGAAGTAAAGGAGAATTATGTAGCAATGAAGAAAAAGGTAGGGAAATAAAGAGAAAAATGTCCTTTTTTAACAGGGAAGGGTTGCTATTTTTGCATATATGCCATGCTAAGCTGGCTTTTGTTCCTTCCTTACAAGCCTGGCATGCCTCAGTGCACTCTCTTCTGCTGACATTGTTGTTCATATTTCTTCAGAACCAGCTAATAACACAACTCAGTTTGAAAAAAATCTCAAAACTTCTTAAGGAAAGAAAAAGTCTGCATTTGAACATGTATAAGTAAACATTGCAACCATGATGACTTTAAGACTTAAGAGCCCTAAGAATTCAGTTGTCCAAGATGTATGCTTAAATGGGTTTTGCAATTGCCTACTCATTAGTTTGTATGTAGTTCATCCTTGATGGTTCATGTGCTGCAAGTTCTGTCACCGTGTGATGATGTTAAAAGGTAGTGAAAGCTTCAAAAGTGCAAAGTGATTTGGATTATTGACAACCCTAATCTCTTCCTCACACACACAAGCTCCTGCCTTTCTCTGTATGGGATCCAGCCAGGAAAGACTCTCCTCAGAGAATCTAGGAGCCCTCCTGATCTTAGACTTGCAACGTCCAAAACAGTAACCTAAATAAAGCTCTTGATTCAGATGCCAGCAGCTCATGCCTCTAATCCTAACTACTCAGGAAACTGAGACCTGATGACCAGGGTTTGAAGCCAGCTTATTCAGGAAAGCCCATGAGACTCTTATCACAAATTAATCTCAGCACTGGAGCTGTGGCTCAAGCAGTAGAATATTAACCTTGAGCACAAAAGCTCAAGGATAGCATCAACACCCTTAGTTCAAGCCCAAATACTGGCACAAAACTAAATAGAGAAATAAAGTTATTTTCTTGATAAAGTACCCAGCCTTATTTCATTAGAGTTATGGAAAACAAATAGGTGCACTGTTATATTAACTATGTAAAACTCCCCCGATCCTTCATACTCTTTCTCAAATGTGTCTGTATATTAATAGTTCAAGTGTTAAAAATAAGGTCAAGTGTTAAAAATAAGTGAACACAAAATCACAGATCTTTTATGATCTGTATTTACAAACTTAAAAAAATCACTACTTGACAAATAATTCCTCCTAAAAATTAACATTCAAATTATCCAGAAGAGTGAATGTTAAAAAGCCTGTGATACTTTTTAATACCTCCTTCCTTAATTTCTTCCATGCAGTCTTCTTTTTAATTTCTTTTCTAAGTGGGTAGAAAGATAGGAGATTCATTGATCAATGAATTTGGTCTTGTCTGAAAAACCATTTGGAAAACTAGCTTATTGTCATTCATATCCTTCATGTTTATAATTCAAAGATTACATTTGCAAAGGGAAGGAAACAGGAAAGAGAAGGGAAGTGATATTTCCTAGTAAGAAGTTGGAATGTATCCATCTTATTAACACTGAGGTTGTCAATCCGGCAGGAAACATAAATGACACAAATGCTAAATTTACCTGAGATGCTGTTGGAGTTGCCAAAATCATTTCCATTAAATTGTGAAATAGAGAGACACAGATGTAGGAAAGAACAAGTGACTGGTACTTGAAGAGAAGGAAATAACACAAATGGAATTGGTTTTGGAAATGAATCTCAAGTCAATCTTTTAGCAATTATGTAGCCCATATTGACCACCTGTACTGTATGCTGATCTTCATCTCAGATAAAGAATAATAATAAAGAATACTGGTAGTTAGGAAAAGTCAACAAAAAAAGCACATGATTTTAGGTCTTAGGAATTTTGGTCAGTTGATTGTAAAACTATGAGCTATCTGTACAGACTTCTTAAGACTTATAAGACCTAAAAGGACTTTTTTTGGTTAATAAAAGTAAGACTTTACACTGGACTATAAAGTCTTCACTCTCTTGATTTGGGGGCTGTTCATCTTTCTGATTTTTATTTAGCCCTTTATTGACAGGACATACAAAAGAATGCAGTGACAACATGTATTCAGGTTATAGGATAAAGAGGTAAGTGCTCACACTGGCAAATGCATACAGTTCTTAAACTAATTGCTCTGCTCATCCTGCCTTTAAAACCACCTCTCTTCTGCCTTTTATCTAAATTCATTCCTCGTGTTCTGACAGACTCTACAACTCAGCAAGACATACATCACATACTGTGTTCATAAACTGTTTAATTAAATGGAAGCTCCTTTGTACAATTACTCAAAGATAACTTCAAAAATGAAAAAAAAAGAAATATCACTTAAGAATCTGTCCTTTTGCATGTGGTTTGTCTATCACCTAATTATTTTTTTAATTCACTTTTTTAATTGACTAAAGTTGTATAGGCAGGGTACTACTGTTGGCATACACCTACCATCCTAGCTACCCAGGAAGTTGAGATTTAAACATTACTATTTGAAACCAGCCCCATCAGGAAGGATAATGAAACTCTTCCTTCCAATTAGTCAACAAAAAAACTGGAAGTGGAGCTGTGGCTCAAGTGGCAGAAAAATAGACTTGAGCATAAAAGTTCAGGGACAGAACATATACCCTGAGTTCAAGTCAGCAAACATATACACACAGAACAATAGTACATGTTGTAATTAAACATAAATTTAGACACTACAAGGTGCCACACAAAATTTTAATACATATAGTCAAGTGGCATTCAAATCAAAAATAGCATACCTATCTCCTCAAATCATTATCATTAATTTACTCTGAAAGTTTCAAAATCCCTTTCTATATATTTTTCCATGTATGAAATATCATCATTGCAATAATCTTACTCTGTTATGCAACAGAACTTCTTTTTCCTACCTAACCATAACTTACGGTCCACCAGTCAAACTTTCCCTCACCTTTCCTCGATGTTACTTTCACCAGAGTATTGTAGCTTTCATTTCCTCCCAACTACTATGAGATCAAATTCTTAAAACCCCACAGGTGAGTTAGATCATGTGATGTTTGCCTTTCTTTACTCAGCTCACCACCTCACTTGACATAATGACCTCCAGTTCCATATTGTTGCAAATTACAGGCCTTTCTTCTTTTCCTTTTCTTCTTCTTTGTTATTTTTTTGTCGGTAATGGGGCTTAAACTCAGGACCTGGGCACTGTCCCTCTGTGCTTCAGCTCAAGGTTGCATTCTACTACTTGATACACAGCACCGCTTCCGATTTTCTGGTGGTTTACTAGAGGCAAGAGTCTCATGAACTTTCCTGTCTGGGCTGGCTTTGAACCATGATCCCCTGGTCTCAGCCTCCTGAGTAACTAGGATGAGCCACTGGTGCCCAGTACTTCTTTTTTATGACTAAACAATATCCAATTGTGTGTGTGTGTGTGTGTGTGTGTGTGTGTGTGTGCCACATTTTCACTATTCATCAGATGATAGACTCTTAGGCTGCTCCATTTGTGGTTTATATGTTTATTGCCATAGCCTGTTTCTTAAAAATTTCTCTGATTGCTCAGATGGAAATCATACCCTTGTGTTTGGAATTCTGTAATATTTTGTTATTACAGTAGCTCACTGTGTGTGTGCAAATCTATTAATGAATGAACATATCAATGAATGCTGACCATATGGTTTAGATGTGTGCTCATACCATAGTGATGAAGAGGAATTTTAGAAAGATTATTCTCCTGAGTAGATGTGATTGTAATTATTCATGAATTGCTGTGCAAAATCTGATACCATTTACAACTCTATGGAGGTCCCCAGTTAACACTACAGTACTGTTCAAAATTACCTACAAAACAGAACAGTTATCATTGGATGCTAACCATATGAGACAGCTCGCCAAACAGAGAGGGCTTTAGAGATTCAATAGTCTTATTGTGCCAGACTCACTAAGTTTGCAGGCCACATCGGTGAGTGTTTAAAATTACCTCTTAATTTAATCCTTCAGACTAGCTCTCTGTTTGTATCTTTCTTCAGAAATCAAGCCTTTTTCCTAGAATTTACAATGAAGTTGTTCCCATATTGAGCAATCTATTTTATTGCATTAATTACTCCCAGGCTCACATTTTTCATATGATAATGTGTTATTTACTTATCTTCTAAACCAATAATTAGACCATAAACTGAATAAGTCATGATTTTGGAAAAAAAATACACATGTCTCTCATCTATTCAGCAGCAGGATATACAAATTCAGCATCTTTTTCAGTAAGATGAAGCTAATTTGAATAATATCAATATTTGTGAATGCATTTGACTACTAGTTAATTCAAAGTAATTAGATCCCATGTTTATTATTTTAAAAGACCCAGGTCTCTTTAAATGTTAAAGGCAATACAATGTTCCACTGCTATATTACCTTTCCACTCTCCCCTTACCACTGACCTGGATAGACTGTCTTCTGATCAGCAATTGAAGAAAATATGACAATCATAAGATAGACATTCACTCCATCACTTTCTCAATTAAAAAACAATATTTATTTTTAATTCTTTTTTGTCTTTGTGGCACCAAGGAATTGAACCCAGAGCCTCATGCATGTTAGGCAAGCATTCTGCCACTAAGCAACATTCCCAGCCCTCAATTTTTTTGTCAGTACTGAGGCTTAAACTTTCTTGTTTTAAACTAACTTTATACCAGCTGAGCCACGTCTCTCATACAACTTTGAATTCTCATTAATGGGAAATAGAATCTCAAGGAGTTTTATGCCTCAACATTCTTTCAATTGTGATCTTTAGGCCACAAGGTCTCGAGTACCGAATACATTGTCTGATACCTAGAAGTATTTAGTAAGTGATGTTATCATTTATGACTGCTCTACTATTCCCATAAGCATTATTCTGTATGTTTTGTCTAGTATAATTTCATTCATCTCTTCTTAGAAACTTTTTTTATGTTTGCTTTTCTATTCTATGAAAGCTCTCATTTCTCAAAGCCATGGGCCTTTGAATACTTACATAAGAATCTCTTCTCTCCTATACTGGCCCCTATCCTTTCCCCAAACATAAACCTGTGTGCCTATATTCTCTGTTATGACATGAGCTTTTTGAGAAAAAAGTCTCCCAGTACCTGAGGAATTACAAGTGTTTAGTAAGGGCTTGACAAGGTGATTCTATTGTTTGCTATTGTATACTATTTGTACAGAAATTTGTACTGTTTCATTGTGGTATTTCTATATAGAAATATACTGTATAGTGATTAGATACCTTCTGCTACTCCTTCTCTTCCTTATCCTTCCTTCCTCATAATTTCGAGTTTATAGTTGATTTCATTTTTATCATTATATCATTATTATACACAGACACAGAGCACTTAAATACTTTCATCCCAATCATTTCTGCCATTCTATTGCCAGCATCCATGTTAGATACATATAATAAATACATACAATAAATGTATACATTATATATTATATATAAATCTAAGTCAAGATTCCATCTCCAGAGAAAAAGTCCTGTTGTCTTTCTGACCCTAGCTTATTTCACTTAACATGATTTTCATAATGGACAAACCCATCCTTGCATGCTGACTTTGAATTTTGGCTCTTGTGAGGAATATCTATTTTTTACCGCAAGTGGTTTACCTCCTTTTTTCTCATCTTACTTATCTCACAGATACTACATATCTCTTAGGATTTTTGTGAGAATTTAGTTTGGAAGTCTAAGCTGGGCATCTTGTGGTTCATGCCTATAATCATGGCTACTCCAGAAACTGAGATCTGTGAATTATGGTTTAAAATCAGCCTGAGCAGAAAAAGCCACATCCCCAGAAAAATCTGGTCATTCACAGATAACCAGAAAAAAACAGAACTGGAGGTGTGGTTCAAATGGTAGAGCAATAAAGATGAGCAAGAATGAGTCTAGGAGTTTAAGCCCCATGAGAAGCACATACATGTAAATAAAAATTGTTAGTTGATGTAAAATAAGAAAGCATTTGGGGTAAATAAAATAGTAGCAATTATTACTGTTATTATTACTATTTTGCACTTGTAACAGAGAATAGCCATATGCCACAAGAGGGTACAATATGCTTTTAAGGGGGGTGGCTCCACTTCCTCTCTACCAGCTAAAATATGTTCTTATTTTAAAGATATTTATGCCACTATACTTGCTGAACTGTTTCTCTAAGTCAGTTATTTTGCTATATTTCATCTTCATGTATAGAACTTAAATTCTTCCACCATTTCCCTTTCTGAAGAAAAAAAAAAGTCAGTTCGGGGACCACAGAGATTCTCTGATCTCTCAATGCCAATGGAGGCAGCAGAGGTGATCTTCATTCTCAATTCTAGAATCCCCTCATTTTGTTTTGACAACATTGTTAAAGTCTCTAGGCTTCAGCCTACTCATTGAAAATCTTAATGGATCCAGTCCAAGAGACATCACCTTTATTCAGAATTCACATATAAAAGTGATTAACTTTAGTATGGTCTTGTTTGTGACCAGTTGGGTAAATGCCCAAAAGTGGGATTGCTGGGTCATAGGGGAGCTCTATGTGGAGTCTTTTGAGGAACCTCCATACTACTTTCCAAAGTGGTTGAACAAGTTTATACTCCTACCAACAATGCAGTAGGGTTCCCTTCTGTCCACATCCCCTCCAGCATCTGTTGTTCTTAGAGTTCTTGATTATAGCCATTCTAACTGAGGTGAGGTGGCATCTCAATGTTGTTTTGATATTGCATTTCTTTTATGGCTAGGGAGGTTGAGCATTTCTTCATGTGCCTATTGGCCATCCTTCTTTCCACTTCAGAGAAGTTTCTCTTTAAGTCTTTAGCCCACTTATTTATTGGGTAGTTGTTTCTTTGAGGATTTGTTGTTGGGGGATTTAATTTTTTGAGTTCCAGGTATATTTTGGATATAAGACCCTTGTGCATTGTATGGCTAGTGAAGATCTTCTCCCAAACTGAGGGTTTTCTATTGATCTTGCACAACTATATTGTGCAGCATTATTTACCATAGCTGAGATATGGAACCAACACAGATGCCCCTCAGTAGATTAATGGATCATAAAATGTGGTATATATACACAATGGAATTTTATGCCTCCTTCAGAAAGAATGGCATTGCCCTATTTGTTAGGAAATGGAAAGACTTGGGAAAAAAACCATATTAAGTGAAGTAAGCCAGGCCCAAAGAAACATAAGTCCCATGGTTTCCCTTATTTGCAATAACTAGTATATGTGTGAGACAAGCAAAAACAGTTAGATAAGTTGATATTAGGTGAAATGAACCCCAGGATAAGGATTCAAATGTATTTTTCTTTCTTGCAATTGTTTCTACCATATTTATAAGATGATTTCTTTGTTGCTTTGTGTGTCTCTCCCCCACGGTATAACCCTTGTTTTCACTATATTTGATGTTGATGTTGGTATAATTTGTGGAGGGGAAAGGAAAAACAAATTGTTTAAATAGGGATACAGGTGGACCCATTGCAACAATGAGATGTACAAGACCTTATTTTGAAAAACTCCTCTGTACGGTATTTTCACAATTAAAAAAAAAGTGATTAACTTTTTACTAAATTTGCCTGCTTTGAAAGGGACTGTTTTTAAGGTATTCAGTGGTCAGAATATGTTCATAACCCACCCCAGGCACTGTGGAGAGTATTGATTCCCTTCGTCTAGTCACACCACCACACAATGTGTTGATAGGCTTCTAAATCAAGAAGCAATTTTTGCTTTCTGACAATGATAAAGAAAGTATCTATTTTTTTCATGATGGTATATGTGCTTTATGTAGTCTATTCAGCAAAATAAAAAAAATAAAGAGAAATCATTTTTTTGTGGTTGTGGTCAAGAAGAATTGAATACATTTGAAAGACAATCTTTTAATAAGAATGAACATATACATATCCTAAATCTAGAAAGCAATTCTGTTGGTATCTCTTTTATATTAAAATATATTATTACTTTAAAACATGGGCTTTTTTTCTCTCTCTTCTTGTATGACGTGGTCACTGTTGCTCTGAATGTGTGTGAAGTGAATATCAGAAGTGAAGAACATGAAGAACTTGTCCTGGAGAAGAAACAGATTTGATAGGTGCTAGAGATGTGCAATCCCCAAGTGCAACAGAAACACTGGTGAATTTGGGCTCCACTAGCAGACAACACTTTTTAAACACCATCTCTAGGTAGGTTGCAACTGAACTATTGATGAGGGAGGGCCCATTGATAAAGACCTGTATCTAGGACAATGCATAAAAAGCCATTAAACATTTCAAGCCAGGTCTGCTGTCAAGACTGTAATCCCACCTACTTGGGAGATAGCAATCAGAGGATTGTGATTAGCGGCCAGCCTAGGCATAAGAGATCCCAAGACTCCATCTCACTCAATGATGGATTTGGATGTTGTAGGCCTATTATGTAGGGGGCCAGCACAGTTGCTGAGTGATTGGTGCATGCACATGAAATCCTTAGTAAAATAGGTAGCACAAGTCGGAGGCTTACAGCCTAGGCCAATCAGACTGTAAGACTCTACCTCAAAAACTAACCAAAGGGGGACTGGAAGCATGAGTCAAGTAACTGGCCAAGGAAGATAAAGCTTGGGAGTTCAATCTCCAATACTGGCTGTATTCCCACCCCACCCCTACCCCCCAACAAGCAATCAAACATTTAACAATTAGAATAAATCATGGAATAGAGTATGGGAGGGGTACTAAAGAGTTACTAGATTCTTCATCAAAAGCTGATACAGCCGCATACATGTTAATTAAGATGCCATGTAAATTAAAAAAGAAATAGGGGTCTCATTGTGACCCATTTCAATGGTTCCGAGGATCAGCAGTAAAATTAATAAAAATAGAATACAAAAATATAACTAGTTCTTTTCAAATCTGTTCAGAGGAAGCAAATCATGTAAAAGCAATTATTCTGTGTTCTAAATAAGAATAGGTGTGAATACAGACTCAAAATAACTATACCCTTTCAAAAAAGATCAACAGCATCAGAAGAGTTATTGGCTCTGTTTACAGCAGTTTAAAAAATTAATACCACAAAGATAAATTTTGTTTAAGCTGGGAATAGGAAATAACGGTCAGTAATACTTCACCAAAATTAAAAATAAAAGATTAGGGACTATATTAAGAATATTTTATTATTTTACTCTAGAAATGTTGCATGCATTTATAAAATGGAACCTTGTATCTCTGAAAATTTTATAAAAACAATCACATCCATGGGGTTCGCCTGTGAAAATTGGAGTCTGAATCCATGCTCTGTAACCTTAGGCAAGTACCTCTTTCCCCTAGAACTCAGAGTCTCAAAAGCTCATTAGAGATCAAATATTAATATTTGTAACTCATTCTTTCTCCTTAAAAAATCTTAACTTAAAGCATTAGTCAACTAAAAATAACAGAAGCTTCCTTTTTTTTTTTAATTGTGAAAATACTGTACAGAGGGGTTACAATTACATGGGCAAGGTAAAAGTACATTTCTTATCAAGCATTATTGCCTCCTCCTTTGTTTCCCCTTCCCATCCTTCCCATCTTCCACCCCCCCACCCCTCACCCCGGCCAAACTTGTAAAGTTCCTTTTTCGACATAATGTCTTGTACATCTCATTGTTGCAATGGGTCCACCTGTATCCCTATTTAAACAATTTGTTTTTTTCCCTTCGCCTCCACAAAGTATATCAACATCAAATACAGTGAAAACAGAGGTTATACTGTGGGGGAAGGACATACAAAGCAACAAAGAAATCATATTATAAATGTGTTAGAAACAATCGCAAAAAAGAAAAAAAACATTTATTCAGCTTCAGATTAATCAGCTAATTGTATTGCAATTTCTTTAAATATCATAAAAACAGTTAATGATTGAAATTCTTTGTTTTGACTAATCAATATCATGACCCCAGCAAGAAAAATCCAAAAATTTATATCCTGTGCACTATCTTGACAATATATAAAATTTCAGCTTCCTTGAGCATACCGAAACTTTTTAAAGAAATTAGTAAACTTTCAGAGGCTAGTTAAATTACATTTGCAAGTGTGAAATTTGTTATTTAATTATAAAATTAAAGGTAGAAATGCAAAACTAACCTGCCAAAGTTCCTCTAGGTCATAAATATAGCAAAAACCTTTCTCTACCAAACTCAAAGGAGTAGCCCCAATTAATACAAACCTAATCTTAAACTTAACTCTATAGGATCAATACTATAGTTTATTTTATGACATAACCTTTGTAGTTTATTTTATAAGTACCTAAAATTAGAAGACATTTTTCCTCTAAGGAGTTTACTATGTCAAACAAGTTTTTTGTTGTTACTTAGATATTTGGAAACATGGAGATGGTAAGAACTATTCAGCAGTAGAATAATTTTCTGCATAACTTAGAGGTAAACAAAAATTATTTTATTTATTATTATAGCTACTGGATGCACTAATTCTAAGCTCTTCTGATCTCAGAGTATTATATTCATATTCTTAAATACCCTGGGGAACTTGACTTTTTTGAAATCTGACTTAGAATACAGTTGAAATCACTCCAATCAGGGCCTCTTTGCAGCTCAGTTAATTCCAAACCCATTTCATGATGTTCTTATCTGCCTGGACCACAGCTCTGATAGGTGTTTGTCTGCCCTTAGAATCACTACTCTAACATCATGCTAATTGTGTGCATTAACACCTAACATAGATGCTGAACGATACAGGAACAAAAAGAAGCCTCATCCTCAGAAATTAACCAGCCCAACTGGGAACGTGGGTCAACATTAATAACTTATTCAGCTTTCATCACTCTGAAAAATTTTAAATTCTAGGCCATTTTATTTCATTCATTTGGAGTCTAAAATATGATTAATGACACACTTAAAAAGCAATCTAATTTTAAGCAGAAAAGGTTTATTTTTTACTCTTCTTTCAATATACATAATAAAAAGTGATACCTTTTGACATCTTCAAGAATGCCAAATGTAAATGAATGTTCTTGAATTGGCTGTAGGTAAGTACCTAGGCATACTCGAAATAAAACAAAATTTAATTAGCTTAAAAATCTAGTCTGCAAACAAGTAATGGAACTTTTTAAGGAAGTGAGTATTCAATAATTTTCATATAAAACCAGATTGCCTGTTATATGGTCGTTTTGTGGGGCATCAAATGAAAAGACCTGGTTTACTAACACAGTCACTTGAGTTCTTCTACCTGCACATAATATCCTACTGATATTATTGGGGCAATTAACTTGATGTGTTAAGTGTCATGTGCTCTCAGGTGCCCAGATGAAACATAATCTCTATGGATGAGATGAGCACTAGCACCGGGGAATGAATAAAATAGAGTGCCCTTCACAGTGTGGTTGAACATCATCCACTTTATCTGCATGTGTGAAAATAAGAAAATAAATAAAAAACACAACAGTGGAGAATTCACTTCCTCTCCACCTAAATGCCTCACCTGGACTATCAAACTCTCTTGTCTTGAGAATGGAATTGCATCATTCCTTCTCCTGCTGCTCAAACCTTTAGAACCAGTAGATCGATTCACATCTACATATAGCTGTGTTTCTAGTGCACAGTTAGCAGAATGTGGGATTTCTACGCCTATATCACATAAGTCAATTCACTTCATACACATCCGTATACATTGCAACACTGATTCTTGCTCCGCTGGGATCCATGACCATCACACATCCACGACCAAGAACTCAATGCTTTTTTATACTTGTTATCATTTTTGACCAGAAAGACATATATTCAACAGAACAAGGTAATCAGGCTGTGGAATAAATTCATGCAATAACTTTCACTGTAATAGTAATGCTATGGCATGTATCAATTCATAGGTGCATGCATGCGCACACATACATACACATGTATATTTGGTTTCCCTTTCAATTGTTCATGCTAACCATGAGCTCAGAGAAATACATGAAGTCAAAGGGGAAGTTCATTGAATAGACTTCTAACCACAATATTTATTACTTGATATAAAAATAACACTCAAAACCACAGCATACTAAAATAATTCACTTAAGAAATTTATAAAGGCCTTCAAGAATGAACAAATCACTTATATTCTCAATTCTAAGTATAAAGGTATCTGTAAACTGGCTGTACTCTATTTTTTCCCTCAGGAGCCAAAATCAGCACAGGTCTTATATGTTGGTTTGTGCTCATAGCCCATATATATATATATATATATATATATATATATATATATATAT
>NW_012267228.1:9204248-9266616 GCF_000151885.1 Dipodomys ordii
GGTTAACTACTTGTAGAAAACTAAAGCTAGATCCTTATATATCACCCTGCACCAGAATCAACTCCAAATGGATCAATGACCTCGGAGTCAAAGCAGACACTCTGAAAACATTATAGGATGGAATAGGAGAAATCCTTGGTCTCCTTGGTACAGACCGAAATTTTCTTAAAAGAGACTCAGAACTTTTCTTAAAGTCAAACATGGTGACTAGTTCCTATAATCTTTGCAAGACTGTAAGATACTACCTTGAAAAAAATTAAAATCTACAACATACACACAAACACAAACACACACACACACACACAAACAACACACACACACGGAAAACAACGTTCTTTAATTCACTCTTTTATTCACCCATAGAAAAATATTAGCAAATCTGATTTCTGACTTTCCTTTCTTGCTCTGCTGATTGGCACAAATAGCCAAAAAGACGATAATGTTCTGATAAGGAATCTCTTCCCACTGGTCCATCAGAGTATTCATATGTACAATCCTCCTGAAGAAGTTTGGCATAAAAGTTCCTATGTAGCTCCTATGTAGCTGCTGAAGGTGACTTTGTCACAGAAGAAAATCATAAATAGCAGGAATGGTGAACCACCACCCGGGGAAACACAGCAGATACAAATAACTGGGGAATTTTTTCCCCCATAAAAGCAACAGTCAAACTTCAGCTCCACAAGAAGCTTACACAAGGGTTCAACAAGCTGAATGGTAGAAGTGATACTGTTCAGTAAACACAGAATAGCAGGGGAGTACTTAAGATCTGGAAAATAATTGGCAGAGAGCAAAAATACTCTTGAAAAGTAAACCCAGTCGGGTTTTGGAGTGTCATGCCTGAAATCTTAGCTGTATAAGAGCCTGAGATTCTGAGGATCATGATTTAAGATCCAGCCCAGGAAGAGAAGTCTATGTGATTCCATTTCCAAAACCAACAGAGAAATTGGGACTAGAGACCTGGCTCACATGCCAGCCATCGGCAAGCAAGTCCAGCAAGCAAGAGGCCCCAGTTTAATTCAAACCCCAGTATGCAAAAACAAAACAAAACTTCTCTTCAATATATCTATATATGGAGATCACACATCACAGACAGGAAGATAATAGGTAAGGGAAAAAAGTAAAATCAGAAGAAAAGTCCAAAGTACAGAATGAACATCCCTAAAGGAACAAATAAAAGGGTTGAAAAGATTTAACACTGACATACACAATAGTTGAGAAATTTTTAGAATTGAAGGACAGATTTAAGAACTTGGAAGGGATAAAAAGAATAAATTTGAAACAACTCTAAAAATACACACATTGGTGAACCTGAGGACAAGAATGACACCGAGAAATTCCTAAAATATACCAGAATGAAATACCAATAAAATACTGAGCTATAAAATAAAACTGCATGCAGTGTTCTCATGAACAAAATTTTAACCTAGAAAATCTTGCAACAGACTTTGAAAAACATTGTCCAGAGGAAAATACACATCTACAGAGTTTCCATGGTCAATGGCAATATTGTTTTAGAATGTAAATAAAATGATATTCAATGCATAAATATTAAGGGAGCTTAATAGGTTTTCTAGAATGGCTTCTTTGTTCCCTACATATTTTAACATCCATTAGCTGTCCAGTAATGTTTGATTCTTCCATGCGCATATGTGCATACAATATACCTTGATCAGACTTGTCCCTCCATAACTTTCCCTCTTCTCCTTCCCAAATCAGCCTGAACAGGCTTCATTGTTCTGTATAACACCTGCTCATAAAGTACTTTGATCATGCTCTTCCTCCTTCACCCTGTCTGCTCCCCACTCCCTCTTGCTTCTATTTACACCCAACAGACCCTTGTTACATTGCATTATTCTTTCTTCTTTTACTGTCTGCAAATTGTCCAACAATTAGCAATAGTGCACATGGGAAATGACTAGCCGGTGAGCATGTTACTGACAAGAAGAAATGGTAAACAAAAGAAGTCAGGGAAAGATGTGATCAATTTAAACAAACACTGGCAAAATTATTAGGCAGTTTAAAAATAAATGGTAGAGATATCTTGGGAGCAATTTGAGCAAGCCATAGTCTTGTTTGCAAAGAGGACTGGCATTTATGTGTAGTCAATCTTAGAAAATATAAAGTTGTGTGATGTGTTGTTACCTTATCTTTGTTCAATAAAACATAATGGAGAAGATTAGATTTACTGTACTAAAAGCCAAAAAGGTGTGAACAAAGGTTGGATTGGGTTATTTACAAGGGCTCAAGGCTACAGAATCCTAACTATTTAGGAAACGGAGATGTGAGGATCAGGGTTCGCTGCTAGCCTGGGCAAAAAAAAGAAGTTTGAGAGACTCCATCTCAACTAACAGCTGGGTTCAATGGTAAGCACCTGTTATTCAAGTTGTTAAGAAACCACAATGGCTAGGGCAGTGGTACATGCCTATCATCCCCATTGATACAGGAAAACACCAGTAGGGGGATCGAAGTTCAGAAATAAACAATACAAAAAAACCCCAAAACACAAAAAACAGGCTGGAGGTGTGGCTGAAGATAATTTTGATACTCTACATGGGAATTCTCACACTTGCTTAAAAGACCTAAATAAGGCATGAATGCCACATTTTAATAGTTACATTGTATAAATAAATATATCACTAAGAAAATAGGTAACAGAAATTTAATATTCACATGATGAAATACATAAACCAAGGTCAATGTTGAAATGAAATGTGGAATTAAATTAGTAGGTTCAATAAGTTTATTTTCAGTATGAGCTCTTTATCATTTGTTTTGTGTGCCTGGTATTACTAGGCTTGAACTCAGGGCTAGGATGCCCTTAGCTTTTTTACTCAAAGCTAGTACCCTACAAATTGACCCATACCAATGCTTTGTGCTTTTTGCTGGTTACCTGAGGAAAAAGTCTCAAAGACTTTTCTGCCTAAACTGACTTTGAGCTTCAGATCTCAGATCTCAGCCTCATGAGTAGCTAGGATTAGTTATGAGCCACTAGTATAAAATTTATATAATACCTTGAAATAATAGTACAAACACACACACACACACACACATATATATATATATATATATACATATATATGTTAAAATTAAGATAACAAAGAACAAAAAAGAATGGCTTCTGGACTGCAGAAAATTATAATTTACTCCCATACTGTTAGGTAATTTTCACTTAAAAATGTATTTAGCACTTTATAGTTCTAAATGGTAGAAATTAATAAGTATCCAATTTGGGTATTACATGAATATTTACAATACCTTTGATCAACAAAAATGGCATAAAAGATGTGAATCATTTCCTTGAAAATTTAAAACTTACATAAAACATCAAAACATTTTTGTAAAAGTGTGAAAATGGCAAAATACAAAAAATTCCTTTAAAAAACAAAAACTTTCACTGTGAGTACTAAAGTTGAAGTCCAAGTATATTATTTAAATTTAAAGGGTAACCACAAGGAAATATTACAATAATATAAATTATTGGAAAATAAGACTGAAAGGTGTATGTGGAAGGGAGATATCTATATTTTAATTTAGTATTTTCCTGGAAGTTCAAGTTGTTTACAGATGTATGCCTGAGACATAAATATTTTATGTAAAAATAGAACAAAGGAATAAAAATAGGAAGAAATACAGACATTTTGTAATAGTTTTCTCTGTTGAAAGGGACAAATTTCTTCCAATGTTTTCTTTTGCTTCTTATTTCTTCTTATGCTTCTTATGTATAATCAGAAATTTAAATAAACCCTCTTTCTTAATCAGACTCAATTGCTTCTTCTATACAAAAATATCAATTCTATTTTTAAGCTACATGGATCCAAGGACCAGCATTTCTAAATCTAAATTTAGATTTTTAACGTTCTTTTTGAACATCTTCAATCTCCACTTTTATTTCCAAGTATGATTTACATTCCAAATTTAATTATTTGAGACATACAAAATACAATTGATTAGGTGATGATTATTATTTTGGTATCTTTATTGTTTTATATTACTTTCACTCAATCCCA
This sequence comes from Dipodomys ordii, assembly GCF_000151885.1. Classification (NCBI taxonomy): domain Eukaryota; kingdom Metazoa; phylum Chordata; class Mammalia; order Rodentia; family Heteromyidae; genus Dipodomys; species Dipodomys ordii. Next base: position 9,208,256 of record NW_012267228.1, read on the forward strand.
AAGCTCATATAGAAATGTTCTAACAATAATAATGTAATTATAAACAATGAACACATCAGATTGCCTATTAATTGTCAAACATTCTTCCAGGATATTTTCAACATTATCTTATCTATTCCTGTTAATAATACTATGAAGTCAATACTTTTATTATGTTCATTATATATGGAGAATGTAGGGTATAGACAGGTCAATGTCAAAGTTATTGTATGCTAGATAGAGAAAAGAAAGCATTTCTTGGTGTCACCTGAACTCAGAAAAGCCTGGCTTAAGAGGTTTTGTTCTCCCTCTCATTTATTAATACTCAGGGAATGGCACTTGTTTCACTAGCAAGACAATGTTTGCTTCATTGAAGCATCATAATATCTAGGAAACTTCATCCATCCAAGCATCTGTTCTTCATTCACTTATTTATTCCATTGAAAACTAGCATCTACAAGGTATACATTCATTCTACTTCCAAAAGGGAAGGGGCATTTTTATTCATATAATAATCAAATTCATGTGTAAATTACCTTAGGATTTATTGCAAGACAGCAGAATAGGCCACTGATATCATCAATACAGGCTCTCAGAAAGAAAGCTCAAGAAGCCCGTTTCATTTCCCTTGTCTCCCTGATGTCATGCATTTATCACAACCCTTATCTTTTTGTTTTTTCTCTCCATCCTTCCTTCCCTCTCCCTCCATTTCTTCTTCCTTCTTTCCTTCCCCTCCCCTTCCCTTCCTACTTCCTTTTTTGTCTCTCTTCTTCCATCTTTCTCTCTCTTTTCTTCGTTCCCTTTCTTGTTTGCTTCCTTCCTTCCTTCCTTCCTTCCCTCCCTCCCTCCCTCCTTCCGTCCCTCCTTCCTTTCTTCCTCCCTCCATCTTTCTCTCTTTGTTTGTTTCTTTCTTTCTCTCTCCCTTTCTCTCTCCCTTCCTTCTTTCCTTCCTTCCTTCCTTCCTTTCTTTTTCTTTTTGGTCCAGTCGTGGGGCCTGAACTCTAGGCCTGGGTGCTGTCCCTCAGCTCTTCAGCTCAAGGCTAGCACTCTACCATGTGAGCCACAGCGCCACTTCCGTTTTTTTTTCTGCTTATGTGGTGCTGAGGAATCGAACCCAAGGCCCCAAGCATGCAAAGCAAGCGCTCTACCACTGAGACACCTTCCCAGCCCATTTCTTTCTTTCTTTCTTTCTTTCTTTCTTTCTTTCTTTCTTTCTTTCTTTCTTTCTTTCTTTCTTTCTTCTTTCTTTCTCTCTCTCTCTCTCCCTTCCTTCCTTCCTTCCTTCCCTCCCTCCTTCCTTCCTTCCTTCCTTCCTTCCTTTCTTTCTTTCTTTCTTTCTTTCTTTTCTTCCTTTTCTTTCTTCTTTCTTTCTTTCCATCTCTCTCTTTTTTCATTCCTCCCTCGCTTTCTCTCTCTTCTCTCTTCTCTTTCAATTCATTTTTTTATTTTGAGATAATCTTGCATCGTAGCCCAGGGTGGCATCAAACTCCAATCCTCTGCCTCATTCATCAAGCACTCTTCCCACTAAGCCACATTTCCAGCCCAAATCTCAACTTTTAAAAAATAACCTTTATTCATCATTCATTCTACAGAAACAACAAGGAACAAGATGGCTATAGGGATATCAAACCTTTCAAAGCAAAAACCTTCTCTGCCCTCAAGACATTCACAGATTTAACCCTAAACCGCCAAATGTGAGACTAATTCCCCCAATTCTCAAATGCTAGAAACCATAGACCTCACAGAGGTATCAGGGAAAACCTACTTCTTCTTTTCACTTTAACTTTTAGGAAGATACAGACAGTATAACCCAGAGACTTCTGCCTTAATGACTTTACTCTAAGTTATATCATTCACCCAAGTGTTGACCAAGTAAATAAGCATCAGCTAAAATAAGTAAGATGACCCATCTGACAATTATACATCTTGGACATCAAATTTGCTTTAAATCTGTAGATACCTTAATAGCATGTCCACAAACACCAAACTTCACAGGTCTTCCCATAAACAACGGACTTCATGTTCAAATGATAAAATGTCAAGAAACTATTGATAAACTTAAAAAAATTATTTTTTCCCTCTCTCATGATTGTTTTGGGGGAGCAGATTCATATGCTCACATCAAAATTAGGTTAAATAGAGTTTTCCTAGCTCCCTGCCTAGCACACACCTAACCCACAAATAAGATCTTGATTCATGATGATGAACTTGACTCACTCGATGAACTTCCATTGATCTATAAGCTCATCCAAAGTCCACTGATGTATTCAGATCACCTCAAGTCCATCAATGAATTAGGGTTCACTCATGTGTTGCCCATTTGATGGGTTTTGACAAATATGTAGTAAGTTATATTCACTGTTACAGTACCATACAGAATACTTTCAAAGCACCAGTGACTCATGCACATAATCCTGCTACTCAGGAGGCTGAGAGCTGAGGATTGTGGTTTAAAGTCAGTTGGGACAGGAAAGTCCATTAGACTGTAATCTCCAATTAACCATTAGAAAACCAGTAGAAGCACTGTGGGTTAGAGGGGTAGAGCACTAGCCTTGAACAAAATACTCAGTGCCCAGGCTGAGTTCAAGCCCCATAACCAAAGACAACACCCTCCCCCCAGAAATGTAGTAACTAAATGGAAATAACAAGCTAAAACATAAGAGAATAAAACATTCTAGAGGAAGATGAAAACACAGAACTAGAAGTTAAGTCAGAAACAGTGATACGGCACAAGTAGTTGAAAATCACCATGAAAGATGGTAGGGCAGATTCAATAAAGAAAACAAAATGAGCTGGAAAAATATAACTTGAAAATAAATTTGGATACCACAATAGCTGTGGAAGATGAACAAATGAGATACAACATGTCTACAATTGGTGACCTGGGAAAGAAAGAAGCAGTATAAATATCTGGCCCATCCCTGCTGTGTCAGGAAATCAAACTGCACACACACAATAACTCAAGAAATTGTGAAATAAAAGAATCTTTAATCAATGCGGTAAATGTCAAGAACATACTGATGAAGAATAAACAACTTCGGGACAAAAAGAACAGAAAAAGCAAACAAAAACTCATGGACAAGGAGAATTCAGGAATAGAAAATCTATACATAGCCAGAAACCCAAGAAATATTGGTGAACTGATGAGCAAATACTGGTTGGCAATGGATGACTTCTTTTAAATTTGAAGTGGGTCTAAATCGGGACCAGGAGAATTAGGTTGGAATGGAAATGCTATAAAACTCAGCAATGTAATCTGATAATAAAAATTTTAATTTAGGGAGTATGGGTGGCTTGATAATCATAAAGTATGTATGCTGATTTATTTCACTATCATAACAAGGACCTGTAAGATACTGCTTAATATTTAAATTTGCATTCAAAAATCACCTCCAAACTCTTAATATTTTCATATCTTTGTTTTCAAATTTAGGGTTTGCGGGAAGTAATACCTCCTTTGGAAAGAAATAGGTACCTAAATTTAGCCTTTTTTTTTTTTACTTTCATTTGGTTTCTTTTCTTTTTTTAGTTTAATTGAAATCTAAAATACAATCATTTTGTCAAATGTAGGTTAAGGTACCACTGTGATAAAGGAATATCTATCATTGATCATAATACCATATCATTCTAAGAACTAAAACTGTATTACACGAAACCGTTCTTACTGAAGTCTCTCCCCTTATCCCCTCTTTTCTGTCACTCATATCTCATCTTTTTAATCAGAATTTAGGTATGAGGATAGTCTCTAAATCTCATGATTGTTATCTATGAGTGATGCAATTTTTTCAAACTTTTATGTGCAGCTTATTTTTTAGAGTATACCTCATGCTACAGCATCTAATCAATGTGATGATAATGAACATACATAACTAAATAAGTGTTTCATATTCCTCTTCCCAGGTAACATCTTAATAGGGTAAAAATGTACTTTTATGCTACTGAGAATTTTCATTTATCAAAAAAGCAAAAGTAGGTGGTAAACTTAATATAGCACAAAAATTTTTCCCAGTGTAATTGTGTGTGTGTGTGTGTGTGTGTGTGTGTGTGTGTGTGTGTGTGTAAGGAAGTTCATGTGCACTCATTCTCTATGGACCAAGGAAATCCACAAAGATTAAAACCAAGATCGTTCACTTAAAAAATGTTTGAAAGAAGTAACATAATGCAGTTGTTTATAAAGGATGTACTTGTTAAGATGTGATAAGTTATGCATTTATATAACCTCATATAGAGCCATGTCTAAAAGTTTGCAGATTTGAAAATCTTAAGGCTGCATAGCTATGATTGTTGCTGACAGGAAAAAATAAAAATCAGTGAGGCATCAAAGATGACATGACTATGTATTTCTGTTTGTTACATAAATTATGCTACTGTTTTGTGTGCATATGTTTTCCCTGTGAAGATGTAGATATTTACATGTGTGTGTGTGAGAGAGAGAAAGATAGAGAGAGGGAGGGAGAGAGAGTGGAGGTGTAGAGTGTTTATTAGCTCCTTCCATTATAAAAACAGTGCACATAAATTGGAGAAACCTTCTACCACAGTGATTTTAAGAGATGATAAACAAATCCATCAGATAAATGAAAATTGCTCAAAACAAGTGATTCACTGTTCAACATATGGCTCCTTTTTATTACAGACATCTCTGGAAAACATTGTCACTGTAAAATAACATTAGGAATACCTCATTTTCCAAATTGATTCTATGTAATTTTACTCTTCTCCCTGTTTTCCTTTTTTTCTCTCTCTCTCAACATATCATTCATTTATTCATCTTGTGAATGCTTCTCAGAGGGCCCTGTCAGGATGCTGATTATTTTAAACAAGTAGTTTTCATTTGGGCAAACAAGAACTCTGAATTCCAATTTCCCCCTCAACCCTCAATGTTACTGTATCACATTATCATAATAGGCTATGGATACATGCTTAATCTCAGAACTCTTCAAAGTTCTGTTCCCAAGCGATCAACTTCTGAAACTTTTCATAAACTATGATAAGAATCTCACGCCGAGAAGCTTTAACTCATGTGTGGTACAAAGGAAAAGCTATTTTCTCCTAGCTAGCTAAAACCAAAAACCCAGACAAAATTTGGTGAGTCTATGTGACCTGCAGTCTAGCTTTTCTCCCATTACCAAAACCTACCCTCAGGAAACTTTATAATCATTCCTTTCAATCATCCCTGGACATTGCAAACCACACCCCTGACAACCCTTTGGGGGGAAAATAAAAATTAGTAATCACATCTTCCCATCTGCCGTTCCCCAAAAGGAAGTGGCCATAGGAAAAGACCAGAATTAGCACTGTCATACCCTCTTGCCCATTAGTTTCTACTGCAGCAAAGACTAGTGAAACCCTGCAAAAAATATACCTGTATGTAATCTCTCTCTGTCTGGTTTGAGCCTCACTTCCCCCGAATACAGATTTAATACATCGCTTTTCCCTCACAAGGAATAAATGCATTTTAATCATCAACATCATAGAAACAGAACATCAATAAAGCAGTCACACACACACACACACACACACACACACACACACACACACACACACACACAACCCCAACCCCAGCTTTTACCTGTTATGCTAAATACAAAGAGACTGAAAGGAAGAAAAGCTGCCGCTTGCCCAGCAATATTCTCATTGCAGTAGACAGAGCAATTTTGCACTTAGAGATCTTACCAGGGAAATGTCTCGAGATCTTTACAGTGTTTTTTTTTCCTTGCAGAACTCTCTTTCAAGCTCTCAGCCAAGGCATGCTGTGCATCCGGGCAGAACCAAGGCGTATGGACTGTCTACACAGCTGGGAGATAATGGGACGCTTTCTCTCTCTCTCTCTCCCTCCCTTCTCCTCTCTCTCTCTCTCTCTCTCTCTCTCTCTCTCTCTCTCCCTGGGACTGCAAGCCTTTTATCCACTGAGTATTGCGTGGCTCCTTTCTGGTGTTAAGCATGAAATACGTTCCTCCTCTCTTGCTGCATTCCTGACGGAAACTAGACAATTAGTTCTTCAGACCCATGGGCAAAGCTCCCGTTTGGAATATTCAAAAGGGGAAAAAAATTCTCTCCACACTGAAAACCAGCACTATCTTCATCATCCTTCACAGAATGAGAGCGCGCAGAGAGCAGCTGCCATTCCCTGGCATGCAAGATTAAATCCCCCCTCCTCTTCTCTTTCTTTGACTAGAGAGAGTGACTCCCGTTGGGTCATCAGAAAAAAAAAATATATATATATGTATGTATATGTATATGTATATGTATATCTGTCTTATTGCAAACTGGGTCAGAGTAGCTACTTATTACGTTTCCAACAGGAAAGGAAGTAATTTATTTTTTCCTTCCTCTGGTTTCTCCGCATTGTCATTTGCAAGCAAAGATTAAGCCGGTCAAGGGTCTGCACTGATTTCCACTGTATTCCTGTGTCAGCCCTTCTGAAGCACGCCAGAAACTCCACTATTAGTTAGAAGGAAGAGAGGAGGGAAATAAAAGCAAAGGGTCATAGGCACTGTCACCAAAACCTTTGTAAATCACATGTTTGAAAAGATAGGCAGGAAATATCTTAAAGCCAGGAAAGTACATAGAGAAAGTAGAATCAAAGCAATCCAAAGCTACTGTTACTCTTACATTTATCATCTCCAGAAGTAGAATATAAATGTGTGAGTGTTTATATAACAGCTCTGTTAAAAAAAAAATAGGAGGGTCCTTTTGGGTTTTACACAAAGCTCTCTGACTAAACTTTTTAATATGTGCAGGTCTTATTATTTGATTTGGAAGAGGCTGCTTGAACAATAAAGTAAGCCAAATGAAAAGCACACATTAAGAACACAGAGATACTAACACAAGCAAACATGTGTACAACATGAGACTATGGTAAGAGATTGGATTTATTTGCATGGAATAACAGAAGACATTATACTCTTCAGTGTCTCATAAGGAGAGGATATTGGGAAAATGAAATCAAATCAAATATAGATGAGTGAAAAAGTAACTTTGGGAAAGATACACACACTTAAAGCAAAACCAAACAAGACCAGAAATAAATAAATAATACCTTTTAGTTTCTATGCTTTTCCTTTAGCACTCCATTGTTTGAATTCCTAAGGAGAATATTCTTCAGTAAATATTTCAGGACCACCTGTAATCTCTTTATAAGGACTAAGCACTGTCATCAGAGGCCACAGAGAGAATGTGATACTTCTTTATGACAGGTAAACTCAAAACAGGCTGCATTAGTTGGGCACCATGAACTCACACCTGTAATCATGGCTACTCAGGAGGCTGAAATCCAGGGAGGGGGGAGGGGTTTGGAGCCAGCTCAGATTGAAACATCCATGAAACTCTTATCTCCTATTAATCACAAAAAAAAAAAAAAAAAACTGGATGAAGGGGCACTGTGGTACAAGTTGTACCAGCATTAGCTTGGAGGGAAAAAAACAAGAACAAAAACAAACAAACCTCAGGGGTAATGCTCAGGCACTGAGTTCAAGTCAACACACATACAACTCCTACCTCTCCCTGTCCCCCTCTTCCTCCCCCCTCTCCTACTTTCTTCTCATTTTCCTCTTCTTCTCTCTTCTCTCTCTCTCTTCTTCCTCTTCCTTTTCGCCTCCCTCCTCTTTCCCTTTCTTTCCCTCCTCCTCCCCCTCTCTTCTTTCTTCTTTCTGGTTCTTCCTTCTCTGTCTCCTCCTCATCTTCTTCTCCCCTCTCCCCCTCCCCTTCTGCTTTTCCTTTCCCCCCTTTCCCCTCCCCTTGCTTCTCCTTCTCCCCCTCCCCCTCCTGTTTTCTTTCCAGTACTTGGGTTGAAGTTAGAACCTGACACTCTTGCTCATTAACACTTGAGCCACACTTCACTTCCTGCTTTTTTGCTGCTTAACTGGAGCTAACAGGCTCTTTCAATTGTCTGCCCTGGGGCTAACTCCACACAGTGATTCTCAGACTTCAGCTTCTGGAGTTGCTAGGATTCAATGGGTGAGCTGTGCCCTGCACTGTCACCCTTTCCTGAATCCTGTCTTTAGTTGCTAGGACTAAAGGAGCCTTTAGAACTCTTTATCATCTGCAAAAGGGACTTATGCATGTAAAAGTCCCATGGCTAACATTCAATCCTCATTTTATTTCATAAAACAGTAACTACTACTCCTTTAAGCATGGTCTTTACTTAGGTTTTTGATTTCCTCCTATCTTGCTGTCTGCATCTCCTCAGATCATTTAGAGGCATATTCTCACTTTGTAAATCTTTAAATACTGGGGAACATGCAAAATCTAAAACAGGCTCTGTACCCTAAAAGCTACAAAGAATTGTGGGAAACAAAACTCTAAATAAATGCAGAAATAAACTATTGTCATGAATCAACAAAACTGTAATTTTAAGAGGTCAGCTATCTTCTGGAATGCCTTAAGATTTCACATATTTCCAGCCAAAAACTCAGGAGACTATCTTTTGCCTTTGTGAATTTATGTACAGATACGTAAATGAAAATGACAAAATAAAACTGAAATAATATAGAGCAAAGTTGGAGAATTTACTCTTTGATTTTAGAATTTACTACCAAGCTAAAGTTATCAATGTGGCATGGTATTGGCAGGCAGGAAACATCGGTAGAACATAAATTAGTTTCTCAAAAATAGATCCTCATACTTATGTTCAACCAAGTTTAGAAAAAGTTGTCAGAGTAATTCCTTGATAAAAGAATGGTATTCACTTGAAAAATGTTAATCTTCAGATTTACTTCACCCCATACACACAACTATGAACTCTAAGTAGATTATGAAAGCTAAGGCAAAGAAAATCTATGACAACTTGGAAATTGGCAAAGATATATTAGAACCCATAAATACACATATACAAAAAAAGCCAAATCACAAAAGAAATCCAATAAAAAGAATCTAAAAGACACAGAAACAGAAAAGGGTGTTCAATATCATTATTAACATAAAAATGAACACCTCAAGCTCATGACTCCACTGTGTAGCCATTATTAGGAAGGTTAAAATTAAGCATACCAAAACCAACAAAAGAATATTGAGAAATGGAGGAACCAGAAATTTTTATATTTTGCTAGTAGAATAAAGTGCTATAATTACCTTAAAAATAAATTTGTGGGATTTTAAAAATAACCACAAAGAAACATCACTCATATTTTTACCCAAGAAAAATGAAAGCAAATATGCTCATAAATATTTGTCAAGAAGAGCCAAATCAATTTTCATTTTCCTAAAAGAAAAAAAAGTTTGAAATAATACAATGTTCCCCAACAGTCTAATATTTTTTAAAGTCTTACATTCCTAAATATAATACTAGTTAGAAATAAAAACATATCTGAACTTGAATTGATTCCAAAAGTACCATAGTACAAGAAATATCATCTAAGAATAAAAATAAAGCAATAAAACCACCTGAACTTCCATATTCATTGCAGCATTCTTCTCCATAGCCAAGTTATGATAAAATCTCAGATAACCCACAATAGATGAATGTACCAAGAAGATAAAATATGTGTACATATATATTTATATAATATCTACATACATACACCTACTCAATATTATTTAACCATCAGAAAAAAGGGAACTATGGAAAATCATACATGATGTAAGCAAAGGTCATATGTAGATCTTAGATGTAGACTACAACCTCCCAAGTACACACACACACACACACACACACACACACAGAGGATCATATGCATATATGCATGAGCAACCTGACTAAAGTAATGTAACTCCATGGAGTAAATCCTTTGGACCATGTACAGACAGATTAATCAAATGAATATCAGGAAGCTGAAATGTGTTTCCTATTAGTGGGGAGAAGCATTGGGAGGGGCAGACTACTGGAAAGGGAAGCAGCAGATGATGTTACTCAATGCACGTGTGTCAAACAGGAAGTGGGAAGTGATGAGACTTGACAAGGAAAAGGAGAGATGTGATGGAAGGGGTTACTTAGGGTAAGATGAACTGTACACACAAATGACACAATAATTTGAAACCTTGAAAACATTGGAAGATTTTAAAAAGTTAAAAAAGAAAAGCTAAAGAAAAACCAGTCTACAATGATAGGAAGAAAAATAAAAACCTCAATGTTAGAGGTAATAAAAATATCCAGCAAAAGTAGACGGACAATATCATAAGGGTGGTGTGTATCTATGTATTTTGACAAATCTTTTCAAATATATAATTGAGTATATCTGATTGAAAATAAAGTATGCCTTAAAAAAATAAAAGTACTAGGGCTTGAACTTTGAACTCAGGGCCCAGGCACTATCTCTGAGCTTCTTTGCTCAAGGCTAGTGCTCCACCCCTTGAGCCATAGCCCCACCTCCAGCTTTTTGGTGGTTAATCAGAAATAAGAGTTTCATGGACTTTCCTGCTAGGATTGGCATTTGAATCATGATCCTCAGATCACAGCCTCCTGAGTGGGTAGGATGAACATTACCAGCTGGCTATTTCTGAATATTCTTAAACATTGTCAATAACTTTTCTCACTTCTTGCAATCATCTATCTATCTATCTATCTATCTATCTATCTATCTATCTATCTATCTATCTATCTATCTATCTATATATGATAGGGATTTGTCTCTGTCCTTTTACTGGGTAGTTGATTCCACTTGCATTTAGTGTGGTACCTGATGCTTGTATTGAACTGCTTTCTCCCTTCTTGGATTTACTGAGGGAGGCACAGATTCTCAAGTCTCACTGGTATTCCAGTGGGCCTCAGACCCCCTCTGGTCTGAGAAACACTGAATACCACAACCCATGTCCCTGGCAGTCCAGTGGGATGGTAGCTTTGTCAGGACCCAAGCATTAAGCACAACTTGAAAGTTATACTCTTTGCCAAGAAAATTGACTCTGAAGAACATCAACCAGTAACTTCTGGTTGTTCTTCTCTCAAAGTCTCAAGGACAGACTCCCTTTGTGGCTGCTTTTCCTTTACTTTTCTTTCTTCTTTCTTTCTTTCTTTCTTTCTTTTTTTTTTTTTTTTTGGTCGGTCATGGTACCTGAACTCTGAACCTGGGCGCTGTCCCTCAGCTCTTCAGCTCAAGGCTAGCATTTTACCACTTGAGCCACAGAGCCACTGGTGGCTTTTTCTGCTTATGTGGTGCTGAGGAATCAAACCTAGTGCCTCATGCATGCAAGGCAAGCACTCTACCACTGAGCCATACTCCCAGCACCTTTCCTTTGCTTTTCTGATACTGTGTGTGTGTGTGTGTGTGTGTATAAATGAATATCCAGTGTTTTTATTCTTCCTAACACTGTCTAATAGAATATTTAATAGAATATTTAGGCTCTGCTCCTGGGGAAAGACATCTAGAATGTGACATACTACTGACTCCCCTCAATCCATCTCAGTCTCCTGCAGAAGATATGATATTGACATCCCCTGGTAGGAAAGAAACCTGACTGAAATTAGTTCTCTAAGCAAATTAACACATTGTAACTTATTGATCTAGGGAATGTAAACCTGAGTACTATTGTATTGCTAGTGTTATTTTTCTTGCCTGTTGGATGCTTGCTTTCCTGTACAGATACTTTGATTGGTATATACAACTGTTCTAAATAACCCAGGGCTATAAAGTTGTTTTTAGAAGTCATTCTTCTCTGTCCATTACAGACCATCCTCCTGGTATTACCAAAATATAAACATTTCTCTATGATCTTTTTCTAAGTGTTTCCTCTGATTCAAATTCTAAATTCTCACTTAGTCCTTCCTACTGTTCTATGAGGAATGTATCAGCATTATTTTTGCTTTACAAAGATCACAAAAAAATAAATAAAAATAAACAGCAAAAGTCTAAAGAGGCATCAGAATCCTGGAGCATTTAAATCCACATATTTATGTCCCAAACTACATCCACTGGTATTTCAGAGAGAAGGAAAAATAGGTGTAAATTTTATGCTTATTTCACTCCGTAAGGCCTAATACAAGGTTTCTCTTAAATGCAATATTTTCAGATATAAACAATTAACTGTACTCTTTAAAGAATACTTAATGCTTATGAAAATCTTGTAAATCTAAGTACTATCTCAACCCTCCACTATATTTTTAAAAAGACAAAATGGTCTCAGGAAATCTAAATTGCCTTCCTGCTTCGATTTTTCTCTCCCTCTTTGGTGACAAAGAGGTAAGATTAGAGTATCCCCCCAAAAAATCTACTATGCATGTCACATTTGCCTTTCCTTAGGTTAAAGCACATTAAAGAATGGGAGATGGAAAAAAAAAAAACGTCCTTTTTTTTGCCCCCAAATGATTTTTATCACATTTTGCAACATATGTATAATTTTCTAGATAGTCAAACTTTCACTTCCCTCTGGGGGGGAGGGGAAATTCAAGTAACAAGGTTTTTCCATAAAATGTATTGCTTTCCAAGAGAGAAACTGTCAGCGAAACTTACATATTCTCCTTTAACCACATGGAAAGAAAAGGTACCTTTTAGAGAGCTACTGTTATCATTCAGTTCAAATCCCTTGAATATATTCATATAAAATAGAAGAATTGTTACACCTGATCGCATCCAACAGGGAGCAGGGCTTGGAATCTTGTGACATGAATTGTTTGGCCTCAACTGCAGAGGGACATGGCAAGAATTGTTCCTTGGAAATGCCTGCCACCTGCTGCTTCTAACACTGAATTTTAATGAGCACCAATTGCTCTGCAAGACTCTCCCTATTTTAGAAGTATCATTTCACATGAGCCCATTGTGATCTTCCTAAATTACGGGGTAAATTGCTTGGGTCCCAGCGAAAATAGATGTATTTCATTAATGCTGTTCTTCTTTTACTTTAATCTTTTTAACCCTGAAGATTGAGAGATTTCCCATGCATAATAATTATGATTGTATCCTACTTCCTAGACAATGAAGGGGTCAGAGCACATGAACTCTAAAATCTGGATATTCATCAAGAGTTTAGCTGCTTAAACAATGATCCTGCCTTTCCCATTCTCGCTGGTAATTGGTGAAATATCAAACTGACTTTCAGTGTTGGCTAGACACAGGAAGCATGAGTCTCATCAATTTCCAATAAATAGAATTTAACTCTTGGCATCATTAACTGGAATATTGCATTTTTTTTCACAGTTCATGTGCCACATTTCTTTCACAGTCATGTGGTAGATTGATTAACTTTAGTTCTTCACCTTTTTGTATATATGCACTGGTGACTCTGCCTCCTCATCAATGGAGAATATTTCTCTGCCTCTTGATTGGGGGCCTGGATATCTGATCAGTTAGACCAATAATATATAAGTAGATATCACAGTGTGCCAGGCAGAAAGGCACACTGAAGAACACTATTGGCTGACCTGCAAAGAAGGGGGAAGGTAACCCTGGGGGACAGTCATTCTACCTGTTCCACAGATGTCAGCAACAAGACAGCTTCCTAGCTAAGGCCCCCTCTGGAAGACTTGATCCTCCTCTCTTTCATATACAGCCAGAAAATGTCAGTCATTGTCTTAAACCACTGCATGTTGACCTGGTTTGTCATGCAACAATAACAATTCATCACACTTATTCCCATCCACCCAAGCCCAGGTGACCTTGTCTAGCTTCTTCCAAAGGCAACACCTGAATAAACAAACAGGAGGCTGAGATCTGAGGATCATGGTTCCAAGCCAGCCGCAACAGGAAAGTAAAAGTCTTATCTTAAATTAACCACCAGAAAAGCGAAAGTAGTTTCTGGGCCTCCAAATGGTTGAGTATTAGCCTTGAGGGGAAAAGGCTCAGCGACAGTGCTTAGGCCCTGAGTTCAAGTCCCACAACTGTCTAAAAGCAACAACCACCACAAAAATACCTGAGTCAAAGAAGTTTTGTCTTTGCTTATGTGAACTATTCAAATAAAAATGTGATCTCAGAATATAAGTGAGGAAGTGAGAAAGGGGAGGGAAGGAAGGAGGGATAGAGAGAGAAAAAAGACAGTGAGAAGATATATTAAGTGTTTTCCAACAAATAAGAATGTTTGATAAATACTAACGAACATCATAAAAGTATAGTTCATGAAATTCTAACTCTACATGGGGAAAGCATGGTAAAGGACTTAATCTATTAACACCTATTCCTTAGTGTTAAATATATGAATTCATATATATATATATGTGTGTGTGTATAGATATATACATATATGTGTGTATATATATATATATATATATATATATATATTTACCATGCAAACCCAGGAAATTATTAGAGTTAAAAGAAAAATATTATTAGGGATTTGGTCACAACTAGCATAACTTGCATCTACCTTGCATCAATGAGACTTTATGACACACTACATATTTTGCTATGGGATATTAGCTCTTCTACACATCCAGAGCACACATATATGTGAGTGTGGATCAAGTCTCCATAAGTACTCTGTGAATATGTAGAAACCAGATAAGTTATCTAGAAAAGAGAAGGTTGATGATGATGCATTGGTAGGTGACAGAGGTACTAGGCTGGAAAAGACATGTACTTAAAAATATCTGGTCAGCCTGAGAAATTTTGAAATGGCACAGGAAACAGCTTCTCCTTTTGCAACACCCAGATCTACTCATGACCTGCATGAAGCTCAAGTCATCAACAATAGCATCAATTGGGCAGAGTCTGCTAAATACCTGTGATGACTTAAAAACAACACATAAAATAAACAAACAAACAAAACCTACAGTCCCACTGATGTGAGTCTTAAGATGTAATTGCTCTCCATAGCCGCCCTCTGCAGTTTCCTCATTTCAGGATGATGATGTCTTTGGATCACCTGATACCTTTTCCCTGGAGTCCAGAGAGATCATATCTTTAGAACTTTTGCTCAAATAAGACTATGTTTCTGCAGCTGCTTTCCCACAATTAGTCCTGTGTAATGGAACTCAGGAGGTTACTGAGGTGAATTGTCAGTAGCATATGTATATAATATTCCTCCCAGATTCCACTGGGTAGCAACAAATGAGGTTTCTTATGACCTTAAGGTATAGAGACATTCATCCACTGATTATTTCTTTCATTTTGGATAGGACCACTGGACTAAATAATTAAATGAGAGCTATACAAACATTAATGCTTTCAATAACAGAAGTCTTCTTCCCTCAGTATGTAGAACCTCTAAACTCAGA
This sequence comes from Dipodomys ordii, assembly GCF_000151885.1. NCBI lineage: Eukaryota > Metazoa > Chordata > Mammalia > Rodentia > Heteromyidae > Dipodomys > Dipodomys ordii. Next base: position 9,223,311 of record NW_012267228.1, read on the forward strand.
AACCTGAAATTTTAAAGATTCTGGAAAATGGAAAGAATTTGTACTATTACTTTTCATCTTTTAGATATTTGCTCCTCTTGTAGCACAAACACATAGCAAATATAAGTTTAGTTCAGACCTTGCATTCTAGAGGACCAGGCTCTATTTCTGTAGGGTGTATTCTTGTATTCTTATCAACTTATCTAAATCTTCAAGTTGATTCCACCAGGATATTTTATTAGCTGTCTTGGGTGATGAGGTACATTGGAAATTTATCCAAATTCCCATTCATGCATTGTCAAAGTCTTACCAACAAATGGATCCCTTGGTCTGAGGAATCGATGTACAGGGTATAACAATAATCTATGTATCAGATATTCTGTAAGTTCTCAGATAGTGTTGATGGCAGAACTACAGGCACAGGAGGAAAACCTGTATCATTGGTACTTTTCAATTCTGTTAAGAGTAAACCATTCTTTTCAGGATGGATAATGTGTATTGCAATCATCTTGTTGCCAAATGGGAGATTGGTCGGCTTGAGGGGGCCATATTAAGGAGGCATGATAGGACATTTCCAGTAGATTAGACAATCAGTAGAGATAATAACAAGTAATCTATGGGAAGCCATAGTGTTGAACTCATTGATAATTTTCTTTCCAGAGACAATGGCAACTCAACTCACAGCTGACTAAAATTCTGCTGTGAACAAGGAGAGGGGATATTCCACATGCTTTCAAAGTACTAAGTCATTTTTCCCAGCTTGATTGTTGAGTGGCTCTTTGCCGTGGGTGCCCTCTGGTGGACATTAATAGGGCACTAAAAATTAAAAAGAATAAACATTCCCAATAATCCACCATTGTATCTATCCATCCTTTGACTTTGATTTTTGTTATTATTGTTTCCTAAGTCTGTATTCATTAGAAAAAAACACTCAAAATTCTTCAGGAGTCCATGTATATGAAATAGCTCCACCCTTACAATCAATCGATAGTTCACAGTTCTAATTTCTAGAAATAATCCTGTTTGCTGCTTTATTCACAGCCATTTCCCCAAAGGAAAACATGCTGAGATAATAGTGAATTCTGGGGCCCACCAACTGAGCTATTACATAGGTTTAAGGTACTTTTTTTTCTCTTTCTTCTTTGATCATTATTTTAGGTACAAAGTATGTTAGCTCAAAAGTCCCAAAACGCACCAAGTTGTATCTCTCTTTATCTTTCTCCAGTCTTTATTTCTCTCATACTAGGGTTTGAACTCAGTGACTCATGCTTGCTAGGATGGTGATCTCCATTTGAGCCATTCTTTAAGACCCGATCACTATTTTTAATTTTTTTTTTTAAACAGAAAGATTACAGTTATATACGTCAGGACAAAAGTACATTTGCTTTTGGACAATCACTGATTATTTTGAACAGTTCTTTTTCTTTCTTTCTGTCCTTCCTTCCTTCCTCCCTTCCTTCTTTCATTCATTCTTTCTTCTTTTCGTGTACCTTCCTTTTCTTCTTGGAGGTAGGGTCTCATGAATTTGTCTGATTGAACTAGCTTCTAACGAGATTCTCTGTTCCCATTCTCCCAACTTGCCAGAATTACAGGCATGAGCCTCTGGTAACTTCCTGGCTCAGTATGTCTTAATGGTAGGGAGTTTGAGTGACAACAGTAGATCCTTGACATCCTCAGGTATATGATTACAAGATGGAAAGAAAACAAATGTTCAGGATGCATACAGTACTGTACTGGAGATGCTTGATTAACTTTCCCCATAATGCCACCCAAAATGCTACAAGTGTTACCTTTCCAAACTTTTCACTTACTTTTTGGAGATACGTTTTGACAAAATCAAGGGCAAGGAAACACTCTGTAGATCACACAATGAATTAAAAAGAAGTGACTTGAAGGACTCATAAAGAGCTTCTCTGTTTAATTGACTTGCATCATGCTCTAGCATGATACTTGTTTGGGGTTTGAAATTACTTTCAATATTTAAAAAAATGTTTTTCACTATTATTGGTCAAAACTGCATGCCATAAATCTGTAAATAGGTTAGGCTTCCTGTAAACTGTTCTTTTTCTTACAAGATATATCTCAGAATACCATAAATAGTTTGCTATCTAATGATATTTTTCTGCAGCAATCCAACGGCCTTTGTGGATTTATCTTCTACCATATGGTGTGTTTATCTTAATAGAACATCTAAATTTCTTGTCTTTCTTGCTGACCAGGTCAATTAGGATAATCTTTAATACAGCACACCACTGTGATATTCTGCAAAATTCAAAGATGAAATAAAGATCCAGTGAACTACAATGTAAGAGCAACACAGGAGAATTCAAATGGCCCTGAAACCAGACAGTCATTTTTTTTGGAAATGACTTTCCCTGTGTTTTTTCTTCCTTTGTCTGATGAACCTTGGGAAAAAAAACACAATCACCAAACCCATAGTTACATTCTAAATGCCAGAGGCTGTGTTGATATGTTTCAGAGAAGAAAACACATTTACCATAGCAGCTACAGTTGGGCATACACTTTAATTGTATATAGTAGTCCATCAACTGCCTTCTCTCCTGGCTAATTTATTGTTGTTGCAGTAGGCAGAGAGGCAATTAAACAGTGGTATGGAACTACCAGCTCTGCAACCTTTAAGTCTTTGACAGTGGTACTAATTTATACAATTCTTAGAGGGTGTTACATTTCACCAGATTTCTTAGATTGTTTTTTCCCCTGAATATGAAAAAGGAGAAAGACATTAAGAATCTCAAATAATTAAGAATCTAGGTCTATTTTCAAAACATCAAGAATCTTATAACAATTCTGGCTCCACATGATCAGAAACCAATATGAAGGTTTTGTTAGCTGGCCATTTGATACAGCAGTGGAATTGTTTCTGTAGGGCCTGAAAAAAAATAACAACACATATTTCCCCTTTATATATAATTGTCATAGACACGTGGGTTAGTACTATTTTAACTAGGACTCTAAAGTTCACCCTATAGCTAGAGGCTACTCATGACTTTCCAGTAACCCAAGTACTGGTTTGGGTGTCTTCTACACTAATTCTCAAAGGTTCTCTGAACTTTGCAGTTCCCCTTTGTCAAGCACAATTGCCCTGATAACTAGCCACTCTTCCCTTTAGAAGCATATTTACTATGGACTATTTTAGTGTTATTAAAGATTCTTCCTGGTCTCCTTTAAATCCAATTGTTATTGGGTCAAAACTAGATTCTGGAAATTGCATCTTGAAAATAGAGTGTTTGGTCTGTTGAGATCATTGACCTCCACTCACTGTTCCAGGCTCTCTATTTCATTAGCACACCAAAATTATACATTTAATGGGTTCCCATAGTACATTTTAGTGCATGCACCTAAAGTAGTTTGACCATGTCCAACCTCCTATTACCATTTTCGTCCTCCTTCTCCCTCCCTATTTCTTCTATCTCCATAAAAATACCCTTTAATTGCGCATCTTTTTAGCCTCTTAAATGCCACAAATGAGAAAACTGTGATATTTGACTTTGACAGACTGGCTTATTTGACATAGTATGATGAACTCCAGTTCTACCTGTCCCTTGCAAATGACATAATTTCATTCTTTATGGTAAATATAACATTGCTGAATTTATGTACCACATTTTTATTTATCTATTCATCTCTTGGTAACCACCTAGGCTAATTGTAGATAATATATACCCATGATAAACATGGCATTCAAGTATCCTCATAGAAAGCTGACTTTTAGTATCAATGCATAAGCAATATGACTTTATCACATAGAAGTTCTTATTTTAGACTTTTGAAAAGCCTCCACACTGATTTCCATAAAGACTGGACTAACTTACAATCCCACACACATTGAGTAAGAGTTCTCTCCACACATGTCATTGCCAGCATTTGTTGTTTGGGGGATTTTTTTATGATATACATTTTGACTAGGGTAAGGTAGAATCAAATGTGGGTTTGGTTTGCATTTCCATATGGTGGCTAAAGCATCTGAATATTTTTCTCTATGTTTATTGGCATTTGTTCTAAATTTGAAAGGTGCCTGTTCAGTTTTGTTTGTCCATTTATTGATTGGAATCTTTGTCCTTGGGTTTTTATTTTTTTGAATTTTAATGTATTAAAATAAACTATATATAAGGTATTTAATTTTTTTGTTTTTATCTATTAATCGCTTGTTTGATGATTTGCTGACAAAAGTATCATTTTCTCCCATCTATAAGCTATTTAGTCTATGTCTTTTGCTGTGCAGAAACTTTTTAATTCCATGCAGCCCCATTTGTCATTTCTGCCTAATTCATTTTAACATTAAAAAGTAGGTCCATGAATTTCTTCCTTGGGAGCATATGGTGGGACTTACGATCTATCATCTAGCGATGTTGATCCCTACAATGAAGGCATTTTGATCTTGGCCAGGCTCTCATTACTGGAAGTATACATAACTTGTCCTTACAAACCAACTACTGTCAGATGCCACTCCATTCTGGAATACTATCTTCTTATTGATTCCATTATATTTACTAATGTCAAAACTGGTCCTGGTCAATAGAGGTTGAAAACCTTTGCCAGGGTTTTCTTTATTGTCTTTTTGAAGGGATTCTCCTACTGAGCCATTAGGGAAACATGAAAATGAGGTGTGCGGTACTATTCCACATATTAAATCAGTTTTCACTTTGTCATGTTCTGACACTTGTGTCATTGAGCTTTATTTATTGGAGATGCTGTCAGGTCCAAGTTTCTAGCAATTCTCCCTCCAAGTACCAAAGACAAATTCCTGATATCCTTTCCACAATACTGACGAGGGATTCGCATGTGACTACTCACATAACGTTTTTTTTTCTTCTCTCGTAATACATGCCATGAATCTTATCTTTGTTTTCCTGCTAGGCTGAACCAGAAATGAAGGCTTACATGTGAAAGGCCAAGTCAGGAAAATACACTCAAGAAACAGTAGTGAGGCGGTAGGGAACACAAGAAAGCAAAGCCAATATAAAGACATGTCATTGAGTTATCCATTTCTGTGATGGATGGTTGCTCTGGACCAAACTTAAGTAAGTCTCAGAATCAGCTCCTGACTCCTTTAACTCAAGGCTTGCCTCTGGGGTGCATTAACTCCTTCCACTCTTTCCTTGTGCCCCTGTGAAGGTGTCCCACAGCCATGAAGTCAGAGAAGCCTCAGGGCAGGAGATAAAGGGGCTCAAACCAGGATCTATGGCCAAAGGCAGCCAATTACCGTGGGCTGTCAAAGAGCACAGAACCAGCTGATTCCATGCAATGGATGGGAATGATTTGAAGTGATGCTCAAAACTTGTCAGATAAATAAGCATCCTGAGCAAAAGAAAATGAAATGTTTATAATTTTTTTATTATACAATTTCATTCTTCAAATATGAGTTCCCAGTCTTTCTGAGTGTAGAAGATATTTGATTTGCTGCTGAAACTTCTTTTGGATTTTAAGAAATGGCTATAGTCGGCCTTTCCTTCCCCCTAGTCCTAAGATGCAAACATTACCAGGTATTTTAGTTTCAGTTATTTGAATTTGACTTTCACTCTGTGAAGTTTTACATCCGGTATAGGGAGTTTGTTTTGCATATTATAATTTTGTTGTCTTTCAGTAGAGCACAGTTACAATGCACCAGTTTATGAATACAATGCCTCTTCATCAAACACACTCTTTTCATCATTTTCCTCCACTCTACAAATCCCACCTCTACCCTCAATTTTCCTACTTTCGTTTTTACATATACATTGAATGTTATGACTGTATTTTCCCACCTTTCCTATCCTCAATTATCTAGCTCCTCTCCTTGACCTCACCCCCTCCCCGACTTCTCAAGTAGTGGATTTTATGTTTAATTAACTAATACTTATTTATCAACTGAGGGTTGGGTAAATAGTCTTTGAAAAGTATTCTCTGGAATCATATAACAAAATAACTTATCATCTACATTTCCTCCCTATATCTTTAGGTTTTTTTTTTGGAAGTCTTATTATTGACAGGTATTCTTACTTTTGTTTTTAAATTCCCCCAGTTACCTTTTAATGTTTTTTTTATTTTTCTTTATACTTGTCCATCATGGGAATACTGGGTTTTGGTCCAGTAAGCATGATTAAGACTTTGGTGAGTTCTCTATCAATTAATTTGAAACATTGGGAAAAATTAGCAACATTTGAACTGTTTCGAATTTGCTTTTCTTCTTTGTCATTCCAATATCCTACTTCTAAAACATATAGTAAGTGTGATACCAAATGCACAGATAAACTATTTAATTTTCTGAGCTTTCTTATTTCTGAGCTGTCTTATCAGACAATATTTTAGTTTTTTATTATTTCTGTGCTATATTATATTTTAAATTGTCACATTTATTTTGTTTCTTTTTATTTAGGGAAAGAAAAAATTCTATTAGGAACATTGTTTATTATTTTTAGGAGATTAATCCTTTCTTCTTTTGATAGACCTGAGTCTATTCTTTGAAAATATTCAACTAAGGATTACTTTTGCTAATTTTTTTAAAATTTTGATTCTACCTCCATTTCTAGTCCTTCTTGTATACAAAATATCCTGTCTTGGTTTTATTCAACATTTGGTGTCACATAACCACAAAAATATTAGTTAAGTCTTATTATCTAAGAAATATGTATTCTGCCATTGTTTGGCTGATTGGTAAACACTTATAGTCAAAATAACTTTCCAATAAAGTTTGAAAACCAGTCCATGTATTGGTTTTGCTGATACAGTCTATTTAAAATGCCAAGTTGACTTTCAGTCTTCACTAGATTTTTTTTTCTGGAAGTTTTAGCACTTTCTGTTAGTGCTTTAAGATTTTATGATGGTATATTCAGGTATATCATTTTAAGAACCTCTCTTGCCTGTCAGTTTATAGATTATTTGTATTCTTAGACATATTTGTGTCACTTGGGTGCTGAAGACGTTTATTATTTTATTTCTAGAGAGTTTCTCCCAGTTACTTGATTTTGATTTGTTATTTCCCAAAATTATAACTGATTTGTCTTTGAGTGTGGAAGTGATCTTTATATCTATCATATCTTTTCTACTTTACTATCCATTTTCTTTTTTCTAAAATCTTCATTTTATATATATATATATAGAGAGAGAGACATAGATAGAAAGATAAGCTAGCTCTGTATCTATATATCTGAGTTGTTTCACTTGATGTTTCTGTGTTTGCCCAAACCTATTTAATTTTATTTTTAATATTTTTAATTTTACAAATATTTCATAGTCTAGCTTAATATTTGACTCAGGTGATGAAAAGCAGCTTTTAGTTTTAGTTTTTGTCTTTTATTTTGCCTGCAAACACTACATGTGTAGTAGCATCTACAAATCTCAGGACACCATGCGTGGATATCAAATAATTCAACTCAGTTCTAACACCCACGGTAGTGTAAAACCCCACAGGTTTAGGACTGAGTCCCCAAGAGACATCTCCTACTTTGAACAAACCCCATTATTTCTAAACAATCGCTATAAATAGGGGAGTTCCTGCAGCATCCTCTCAGGGTTAATAATTTAGCACAAGGACTCACAGAATTCAGAGGCACTTTGCTATAGTTCCCTCTAAAGGACAAAACTGAAGAATAGCCAAGAGGAGGAGAAGCACAGGGCAGGGAAGACACGGTGCAGAACCACCATTCCTGTAGGCCTTTGTCATCACAAAAACCTCAGTTTGAGTACCAGTCTGGAAGCTGTCAAAACTAGTCACTTAAGGTATTTGAGAGAGCCATAACGAATTATGTTATTGCTATTGGTAATTGACTCAATCTACCACTCTTGCCCTTCCTTAGAGAAAGGGGAAGAAAGTTTGCTAAGTCTAATGATGGTTTCTTCTTCTCAGAGACATTGAGTAGACCTTAGACATCAACCATCTCATTAGCAAGCAAGTGACCCTCCTCCTCAACTACCTGGGTTCTTAGGAAGTTGGGACAAAGATGAAATATTTACTTTTTGTTGTGTCAGTGTCCTGACAACCCCCATGTTTTTTGTACAATTCCCAACATTGAACTTACATGTATATTTCTAGGAAAATACTGCTATGAACTGGATTGCATCCTTCAGCTGCAAAAGCCCTCCTCCTCAATAGTACTGTCCCTTGTTATAAGAACTCTTTTCCCCTACATGGCAAGAATGTATACAAACATATCTATTTAATAAAACAAAATAGGGCTTGAGCTGAGAGCCTCCCAGGATCTCAGTGTTCTAAGTGTTATCAAGTGTTACAAAGCTGGAACACAACCATTTGAACCATCCCTCTACTTACCGATTTTCATGGGTTAATTGGAAATAAAGAGTCTCAGCTGGCTTTGAGCCATGACCCACAGGTCAAAGCCTCTCCTGAGTAGCTAGAATGAAAGCTAGAATGAGTCACCAGTACCTGACTGAAGATGCATATAATAATAGATGCAAATATGTTATCGTTTTACAGCACGCAAGCATGGATTTATATTTAGTACTTGATGATTCAGTATTTCAAGTTGCACTTTATCTCCATCACATAATACATTAAAATACAGTTACAAACATCCAATTTACCAGATTTACTTTTTTTAGTAGCTATTCCTGGATTACCATAAAAATTGAGAGATTAAACAAACCTAGTCATTATTTTATGCTCTTTCTTTGTCTAAGTAAAACCCTGAATGTTGCTATACTTGACTCAGAGGAAGTGATGGACACAGCACAAATTTAGTCATGACCCAGGGGGCAACACAGTAATCCAAAATATGTCACCGACAAAATGAAATACCATGAGGTCACCTGTGCATGAGTCTAAACTTCAAGATTTCCATTGCCTTTAGTCTTCAGATGACTAGAGGCCAAAGCTCTCAGGCAAGTGTTCACACATCAGCTCAGTTACGTGGAGAGAAAAAGGCCTTTGCCCTAGTAGCTTTTTTTTTTTTTAATTTTACCTATTCTCTTTTTTGGTTTTCCCCAATCCACCTCGCCCTTTCCCCTGACTCAGATTATTTTACGAGTCACTTCTTGGATATTCTAGGTATGACTGGATGAAATAACAAACCTCTAAGTAACCTTGACCAATGAAATAGTTGTAATATAAGTGAAATTTAACAGATTCAAACTAGAGAAATAGAAACAGAGAAAGTCAAAAACAGAGAAACCTCACATGACAGCCCTGTGACTGTAGTTTAAGAATTACCTTAAAAGAAAATTTAAAATAACCATTTTAAATTTTAAATAAACCATGATCCTCAAACAACACACTCATGAAGTAAATTCACCGGGGTGAGGAGGGGCGGGGAAAGGCCATAAAATATGGTATCATGATATCATGAACGCAAAGAATTTCAAAAGGTAGAAGAAAAACTAAACTAAACTCTTCCCTAATAACTCTGCCAAGAAGAGTGGCGAGGCTGCAGAAACCCCCACAGAACTTTTCCTAGGCTTTCTGGGGGTGAATTCTGTTGGTCGTCACCAAGCATTGAGGCGTCTGTCAATGGTGGCGGAGCGAGCTCTCTCCTTTGGCACCTAAAGGCTAAACTAAAAGGTTAGCCAAATGCAAATCCCACAATACTTGATTTGCATAATTTTCAAATTGGATCTATTGTTACAGGACTTTATACATTGGAAGAGGAGAGTTGGGATTATAAAATTTGTGGTTCTGGAAGCATATTACACTCTCTCTCTCTCTCTCTTTGGGAGTTCCTTTACTTCAATATAAATCTTCAGGATGGATTTATCTTTAAATCTCCAAGACCTCTTCAGCCAAAATGAAGATTTATCTCTTTGTTTCTCCTTCCTCCCCTCTCCTTTCTTTCTTCTCTCCTCTTTCTCTCTCCTCTTTCTCTCTGTGTCTGTGTCTTTGCCTGTCTCCTTCTGTTTCCATCTCTCTCTCATGTCTCTGTCTTTGTCTCTGTCTCTTTCTGTCTGCTCTCTCTCCCTCTCTCTCCCTCTCTCTCTCTCTCCCTTGCCTTCCCTCTCTCTCTCTCCTCTCCTCCCCTTTTCTCTCCTCTCCCCTCTTTCTCTCCTCTCTTCTCTTTCTCTGTCTCTCTCTCCAGTCTTCAGTCTCCAGTCTCCAGAGATTTCAGGGCTAAGATGCAGTCACCTAGATTCTTGGCTGATCCTTATGCCCTCTTCTAACTCCTGGAGCTCTTCATTCTCTCATCAGGACTCTCACCAGCTGACTGGAGTATCTAATAACAGTTAGTGATCTGGTAGAAACTCCCAAATCAAAGATTCAGCGCAGCCACTAAATACACCCAGGATGACAGCAGTGTAAGGCCAGAAAGTCAGGTCACACAGCAGTTCCTCTTTGTCTGTTCAGGACCTGCTTCCAGCTTTGTAGTGAGGATGAGCTGTAGCAGCCTTTTGGGAGCAAAGACTGAGGTGCTCTCAAGAGGAAAGCCCCTTCTACGCCAGCTTTGTTAACTAGCATAATGGGTTGGCCTGTTGATGAAGACAAAGCTGATTAAGTACAAGCAGTAAACAAAATAATGAAGAAAGGCTGATTACCAGTAGCAAGTAAAGAGCACATAGGAGATAATTTTCAAGACAGTGCATCCTGTAGATAGAGTCTTTAGGAGATAATTAAGGTTAAATTAGGTCATAAGGGTAGGACCCTAATCAGACAGAACTGATTTTCTTTCCCCTTTTCTAGGTGAGAAGAGAGAAGATAAAATCAAAACATCTCTCTTCTTTCCTCTCCCTCTTTTTCATCTCTCATACTCACTTGCTCTCCCCATCACTGTTTCTTTCTCTCTCTTTTTCTCTGCCACCCTATACCTGCTACATAAGAATATAGCCAGCAAAAGAGGATTCTCACCAGAGCATGACCATGCCCCAACCCTGGTCTGGATTCTCCCAGGGCCCAAAATTGTGAGAATTATATTTTCTTGCTGTGTGTTTAAGCAACCATAATTTATGGTATGTTGTTATGACAACCCAGGCTCCGCGAAACACTTGTAGAAAAATCAGGCCAACACCAATCACATTTGTTTTTTGATTCACAGATCTAGACCTGCACTACTGAAATATTATTTGGTCCTACAGAGGATATTATTTGTGTCTGTATTTCAAGCATGTAGTATACTTTTAGTTAGTACTCACTAAATCAATAAAATCTTGTTGGATTGATTTTGCTAACCAAGCAAGCTGTGTGATAGTCTGCTGAGATTAATCTTAAGACATACTATCAACTGACTAAGGAGGGCTCTGTGTGGTAATAAATAAGCTTGAAATTCTACTGACCTAATAAGAAGCAAATATGCTCAAGGCTGGACCAAGGTGCAGGTTGGAGGGTCCATTGGCTGTCTTCCAAAATGTAATTTAGAGACTAGTCTGTATGTCCATCTCACCTTATACCTCATAGTCCTTTGTTTAGAGTTGTACTGAGGAGGGAGAGAGGTTAATTCTACAAGTATAGACCAGGAGGTCAATATCCCTCATTGACTACTAAGAGAATGAAGCATTTGACCTCATGGGACCTGCAAAAAGAATAGTTTCTGCTAGATGCTTTCTATGTAATTTTGAGGGCTAGGGGCCCCAAATTATCTTGTTGATATCTGAAGAAGAAGAGTAGTGATTCCTATGTTGGTAAGAATATGCTGTGATTTTTTTGTCTTCCTTTTACATCAATTCTGATATAATGTGAGTTTAAGCATAATATACATATACCCTACAACACATGCATATATCTTCTTATTTCACAGCTCAAGTATTACTGAAATCTGCAAATGGAAGAAATGAAGCAATAACTAACTGTGGACCTGTCTGTAAAGAAACAACAATACTTTTAGATCTTCTGTATAGCTGAAATTTGATAGAAACATTGTTAGCAACAATTTCTTTGATACTTAGTTGTTTGAAAACAGCAAATATTAATAATAACCAGGTTAAGTGAGTGGAGTCATTTGGATAAAGGAAACACAAGTTAAAGGAATTTATTCTGAAGGAAAAAAATACAAAATGACTTCGGGGTAATTATCTAAATTAGTAGCTCACAGTTTTGGAATTAATTCAACAGCTATTTCATTTTTACTGCATCCTTTAAATTATTTAACTAATGATAAGCCCTGAAATTTTCATGTCAAGTTCAACCATATGAAAGACGCCTGAAGTCTTTAAAAATCACTGACAGAAATTGGACAAACTGATGATAATAAAAACTGGAATTCAGTAACAAATATGTTATATTCTGGAAAATATTATGTTGGATTAAGGGTAAGAACTAAGTAGATTGAAATGGAAGGGAAATATGATTAACTCGGGAAAGTATATGGGGCAGATACTGAAGCAGAAAGGAAATGATGATCATTGGATTGAAAGAAGACAAGAATCACTGAGAAGCTGCAGGCAGAGAGAGAAGGAAGTAGGCAAGGCTGAGAAGACTCCTCAACATTTGGCATTCATATAGAAGCAGATAGATGCATAGCAATTATTCTAAATTTATCATTCACTCACACACACATCTATTCATTCACTAAGCAACCTTCCAGCTACTTACTATGATACAGATTTCATAGACTAAGGAGAAAAACATAGAGCTAGGCTTATATATTTGTTTATTATAACTCTGAGAAGCTCTATCAAGTATTTTATACTGCAAACACTCAATCATGTGCATGCTTGCAGTGTAGACGTTGTGAATCCTTCATTGTATAGTATTTCCTTCTGGCTGACTGCCATCAGCATCGATGTCCACCTGAGTATACAGCAAAAACACAACAACTGTAGATATTCCATATAATTAAACTCCTTTGGTTTCCATGTTTACTGACTAGATATTTAAATTACCAAGTGCCAGAGTTGCATTAATTACTCACACTTTTGTAGATCACTCCCCTTGGACCAACATAGGCCTAGAGTAGAGAGATATTTAGTAAATTAGTTTTTGTATGGGTCTGAAATCTCTCTTCCTGTAGGGCCATTTCCATTCTGCTATGCAGTAAAAGATTTGAGCATTTTAAACTAAACTGTGGGTATCCCAGACCAAGGAAATAAAAGGTCTGAATCAATATTTGGAGTTTATCTGTAATGGAATTGCAGACTTTTTAACAAGACAACTCACTGTCAGGATTGATGAGAGATAATTGGACATATGAAAAAAAATACAAGAGAAGGTTGAAATTCTGATATCATTTAAGCAGACTACATTTTCCAGGTACTTTTCAATTAGTAATTTTGTCTAAATTATAAACCATCACACATGCTGTTTTCTATGTATACTTCTAGAAGATTCATTATTTTAAACTCCAGATATTTCTCCCACCCCTGGTGGTTGTTGCTTCTGCCATTTGGAAGAATTTAGTAGCAGATAAGTAGATCACATCTCACACTGACTTCCTCATGGAGGAAAACAAATCAAAATACAAAAGAAACCCAAGTAGAAAGCAACAAAAAAGATGATAGATATGCAATGTTGTATGTTCTGAATTTGGTCAATGTCCTTAAGTCTGTCAATACATATATCCATCCACAAACCAAGAGCCTAGAATCCCTAAGTGGATAATGCCACAAATACAAACATCATTCACATCAATTCAGCATCATTTGCCATAGGTACTAGGAATGGGGAGACAATGACTTGGTTCTTGTTCCCTCTAAAAGAGGGGAGGACCTCATCTCGGCTCAGATAGGTCACATAAGGAAGTTCAACAGATTGATCTACATGATGGTAGTGCGCTAAGATTACAATAGAGCCAGAAAATTCCTGTGACACTGTAGCCATCACCACGTTGCCGAATAATACATTACTCACATGGGGCTGGTGATGTTGGTATAATGTGTGTGTTGCTAGTCATTTAAAAATACAACATTTTAACAAGGAATCTTAGTATGTGATACTTGCCTCTGATAATAATGAATGAATGGCATGACTTACATATTTGGAATAGTATATTTTTTTTCTTATTGTGTATGAGAGTATTCATTCTAACTATGATTTTTTTTTTTGGTCGGTCGTGGGGCTTGAACTCTGGGCCTGGGCGCTGTCCCTCAGCTCTTCAGCTCAAGGCGAGCGCTCTACCACTTGAGCTACAGCGCCACTTCCGGTTTTCTTGTGGTTTATTGGAGATAGGAGTCTCATGGTCTCTCCTGCCCGGGCTGACTTTGAACCGCGATCCTCAGATCTCAGCCTCCTGAGTAGCTAGGATTACAGGCGTGAGCCACCGGCGCCCGGCTTCTACCTATGATTTTATATCTCCTGTTTACCATGTTTCTTAAACTCATCCATAGACGAGGCAGGGTGATGACATACACACCTAGATGTGTGCAACTCTACTCTGGCATTATAACAATGACAAAATTGCCTAATGATGCATTTCTCAATGTATCCTTGATTTGAAGCAATGCCTATTTTTCTTCACTGACTAGAAGCATTCTGGACATCGGGGAGTGAGAAAAGCAGGATAGGGAAGATTGAAAAGGTCAATAGATATAAATTTACCTCAACCTCACCCCAATGGGAAGTTGGAACATGGATTGTACCAGCCGGTTGGTTCCATCTTGTGCTAAGGAAAAATAATCAGTGTTGTGTCTATGGGTGTCCAGCATCTCATCTTACCATGCACAAAAGCTCTAGTTGGTTGGGAGCACTGCTTTGAAAAAGCACAACCATCAGCCACCACTAATATGGCTGATGAGCAGGTGCATGAGTTTGAATGAGGGGTATGTACAGATTAACCACAGCACTCATGCCAGCATTAGATAACAGAAGACACAAAATGATTACTAAGAAGAATAAGATAATTGGTGGAGGTAGAGACAACCTTCTACCCCATCATCCTTAGAATGCTGTTGATTCTAGTATTAATTGCCATCAGACTTTACAATGACATGTTTGTCTTCTGAGACTACGGGAATGAGCAGTGTTTGATGCTTTACTTTTATCGGAGGTACTAATAGGTGGGTATGCACTGAGTGACTGGACTGTGAGTTAAATTTTAAAAAGGTGGTCTTCCTCTGGAGGCACCAAGGAGTCACCCTTGAAAAGAGTATAGAATACCATTGAGTAATATTGATGTTTTGGTGTGTATAAGTCTCTTGGTATTTTCTCCTCTAATTCATATTATCTCTTTTATTATCCTTAACTAGTGAGGCAAAAGAGTTGCCATTTAACAAAGCAGTTTATGAATACAATACATCTCAACCAGTGTCACCCCCTGTCAACATTCTATTTAGTGTCCTAAATTTTCTTCACATTTTTGAAGACATTATCTGCTATGCATGGGTTGCTTAATGTGTTTTAATTCTCACTCATTGTGTGGAAATCCAGAAACAACTTTGACCTGTACCTTTGTAGATTTGGATAGCTGATACTGCTTGCTTTTAGTGGGATTGCATCTCAGAAGTAGGAATCTTCATGAAAATTAAATACAGGAATTTTGAAATTTTGTTTTGTGAGCTCATTCACCTTCAATACCAAACAACACAAAAAAAATAAAAAGAAAATATTCCCGTTGGCTTCAATCCAATGCCTTAATTCCCTCACCTCATCATTTCTGTCACATGTCTTCAGTTACCTGGCCAGTATTTAGTGGTCTCCTTTGGAATTGTCATGCTGCAATAACAACCAATCACCCAGAGCCCGGTACTGAGACTGGTTGTACCTATTTTCTCTCTCATCAATGACTCGCTTTTTCCCACACAGTCTGTCACACTGCTGTGTTTACAACCGTGCTTCTGGCAGCTAATTATTGTAAACAACTTAATGCTATATGGGACTGACAAGTAGAGTAAATAAGATAATGACCATGCATCCCCATCATGTCTTCCTCTTTGGGAAAGCATTTCTGAAAGTAAGCAATTGATGATAGTTGGATGACAAAGAGAGGGAGAGGAGGGAAACTTGATTACTAGGTTTTAGAGGTTTCAATTTGCTGAAAAAAAAGTAAATCTCGAACATAATAACATGTAAGAGTGTGGAAGAAAAGGCTCCATCATTGCTTGGACAGCTGTTTACATTTTCTCCCATCTGGAACACCAGTGAAAAGAATGAAATTTTGTTTGATTGCAACAACCCAGGTCAGGGAATTAAAAATGCAACAAAATTCCCCTAAAGCAGAATGGGCCACACACTGATTTCCCCTAAGCCAACACAAATTTGTTACTTCCTCAAAGCAATCAGCATTCTGGACATTGAATAAGATGGAGATTTGTCTACCCATTGTTTTTCCTTCTCCTAATCTCTATTGTTTTGCATTATTTCTGACAATGGTGGTATGTTAATCACAAGGCTCATTCTTTGCCTAGTAGGGCCAAACATGACTATGATCTGGACTATAGGACAAAAGCAATAAAAATTGAGGAGATGAAGATCTCTGTTTCCTCACACTCAATGAGATAGATGCCAGTCCCTGGGCATCTGCAGTAGCAGAGACTCAGCCACGCGGAGAGGCAATGAGTTGCTCTGTAGTGAAATCAGCTTCACTGAGTTGGGGCAAAAAGATGCATTGTCTCAAAAGCTTTTTGCTTCTTAGACTAACCACAAAGACACTGACTTTAAGAATCCAAGTTCTGGGGGCTCATGCCTATAATCCTAGCTGTTCAGGAGGCTGAGATCTGAGGATTACAATTCAAATGCAGCCAGAGCAGGAAAGTCCAAGCGATTCTTGTATCCAGTTAACCACCAAAAAGTCAGAAAAGCATCTGTGACTCAAGTAGTAGAATGACAGCCTTTTGAGCAAAAGAGTTGAGGGACAGCACCCAGGCCCCAAATTCAAGCCCCTGTACTAGTACTCACCCCCCTCTCTTTCTGATACACACACATACACACACACAAGAAACAATTCATAGTAACAAACTACTTATGGAATAATGAGGAATCTTCTAGATGACATCAGCTTTTGAGGAGGATGAAAGACTTAGTAATAAACAAAAGTAACAAATAGGCTTCTAACAGAGATAAGTTGCCATTGTAATGTTTTTGCGCATTGTCCTCCAAGTGTGTACACATTTCATACTGCTACAAAATGGATTTAGTATTGTTTGAAAATTATATAATATTCCATATACATAAGAAAGTAATTGCATTACTTTCAAAATATAAGATACATAATGCATTCTGGTCTTTAACTTTCTCTGACTATTCAACTCATTAATTGTACTAGTCATTTTTCATCCTCTCCCTTTGTGCAATTTCATCAACACTCAGATATATTTAGATCTGCATGCATTTTCTATTGTTGCTGTAATATACTGCTACAAAGTCAATGGTTCAAAATGACATAGATTTATTAGTTATGATTCTGGTGATCAGTCGTCCAAAAATCTAGATGTTGTCCAGGATGTATTGTTCTGGATGTTAGAGGAAAGTCTATTTACATTTTTTACCTTCCAGTGTTTCTTTACCCTTAGCTCCTTCCTTCATTCCAGTTTATTTTTCTTCCCTTCCTTCCTTCCTTTCTTCCTACTTTCCTTCCTTCCTTCCTTCTTTCCTTCCTTCCTTCCTTCCTTTTCTTCCTACCTTCCTTCCTTCCCTTCACTTTTTGTTTTGCCAGTCCTGGGGTGTAATGAACTCAGGCCCTGGGTGCTGTCCCTGAGCTTGTTTTTACTCAAGACGAGCATGCTATCACTTCAGCCACTTCTGTTTATGTGGTCCTGAGGAATTGAGCCCTGCGCTGCATGCATGCTAGACAAGCACTCTACCACTAAGCCACCTTCCTAGCCCCCTCCACGCCAGTTTTTTGCTTCAGTATTCAGGGCATCTTCTGATTCTGATCTTCCTGCCTCCCACTTGGAAGAATCTGATACTGGATTATATTGTATTCTTCCAGATAACCCAGGATAACATCCTCTTTTGTTCTCCAGATCTTTTCTTAACCACATGTACAGAATCTGCTGTATTGATTAAGCTAACATATCTACAAGCTCTGAGATAAAGACATGCTCACTCTTGGGAGTCTATAACTCAGCCAACTAGAAGGCCTATTAATTTAAGTATGAATGTAAGTATGAAATGATTGTCTTCCATATTACTTTACTCCTTGCTCATGAGTAATCTTTCATTTCAAAAATTTTCAATAATCCTACATTAAAGTGACATTTTCCTACAAGATAATAGTATATATCTCAGGTCTGCAGGTTCATCTAATCAAACTGTTTCTTAAAAATCCTTCAAACATGTACACATTATTACATAATCATTTTGTAGAAGACATATAGTTTATATATAAATGCATTGACAACTGATCTTAAAAAATTAAATCTTAACTCAAAGCATGACCTGGTAGTTAGATGGTGACCCAGAAATCATCAGGTATTAATGGCAAAACTGTGCAGATGATGAGTTGTTAAATTCTCCATACATCTGCAGCTACTTGAGGATGGATCTAAGCTCAGGTTAAAAGCTAGGCGCTTACAGTGAAGAATGGCTAAATTTCTTCTGCATATTTCATTATTCATGTAGTGGTAGGAAATCTATTTTTAAAATTCTTCTTACCTATATTTTAATTGGTTTCTGAATCTATTACAAATAAATACATTCTCCATACGTCTCCAGATGAGGTTATTGAAATAAGGGAAGACTGTGTGGAAATTTACTAACATGGATTAACACTTCCATTTTCATGGGTATTCTGCCATTTCCTGTTCATTCCTCATTCCCATGGAAGTTGTTCATAGATGTTCTTTACCTTAGGAGTCTCTACCTCACGGTTAGACAATGTTTGTTAGCTTTGCTTCTGTGCAGTTTCATTTCATCCTTCCGTTGAATGAGCTCAGTTGAATTGCGCATCTCATCTCCACACTATCAGGTCAGATATGGACAGAGCTTGCCTATTTGCCTTGAAAACTATTTGATCATAACCTGGGCTATTTCACTACTATGAGATATTTGTTATATAATTGCTGATAGAAAGAATGAATTAATAACTAATAATAATAGTAAGTTTTATAGCAATTGTGAATATAATTAGTACAGCTTTGTATTACGTTAGATTTACCAAGAAATTTACAATTTTTCTTGAGATTTTCATTATGAATTTGACATACATATACACCTGTTTGGTTTGATTGCCACTCCTAAAAACAAAAAAGAATGAGAGACACAGCATATCTAATTTTGTCAGCGTTTCACACTAGAATGATGACCTTAATATAGATTGCATAGTCTTACATCATATGTATAATTATGATGATAGTAAAGACAATATAAATGTTAAACTTGTACTGCAATGCTAGTCCTCACTGAGAACAGTCATTTCTGTTGGGAGAGTGGATCATTTCATTAAATTGACTAATCAATTTCCTAATTGTTTTTTTTTAACCATTTAAACTAATAGTTACATGTACCCCAATGTAGAAAATAATGATTCATACAAAAGTGAAATGATTTGCTATTGTGTAGAAGATCTCATCAGTCAGTGAGCTTATCTTTTGTAAACAAACATTTCACCTGCACAGGTGAACATTTTAACTGCATATTTTCATTGTGATAAAACCAAACAGCTAAAAGGCATTTCCCAAGGGTTGGGAAATTATAGATTATTCACAGTTGAGTTATTTACAGTGCAAACAATCATGTTTTCCTGTTGTTATTGCTTAATTCCCTGGAAATCACTCAGATTCATCCTCAACAAGAAAAATTCATTTATCCAAAGAGGAAATAAATGTACTCATTGTTTTCCTTTTCTTTCGGTACGGGTCCTGGGGCTTTAACTTTGGGCCTGGGTACTGTCCTTGAGGTGTTCTTGCTCAAAGCTAGTACTCTGCCACTTGAGCCACAGCTCTACTTCCCATGGCTTTTTTTGTGCTTTATTGGAGATTCTTATCTGTTTGGGCTGGATTTAAATCATGATCCTCAGATCTCAGCCTGCTGCATGATTAGGATTACAGGTGTGAGCCACCAGGACCCAACTAAATTTTACATTCTTTTTGTTGTTGTTGTTGTTAGTTGTGGGGCTTGAACTCTAGGCCTGGGCACTGTCCCTTAGCTCTTCAGCTCAAGGCACATACTCATTAATACACCAACTCTTCTCTTTGTCATTTTTTTTAAAGAATTTGGTTCACTTTGTGCATGACATATTCTCAATAACCATCCATGGGTTTCTCTGCCTTAGCACTGTCCATATTTATGTGGTGGGAAGGAGTCTCAGGCTTCTACTCCCTGGATAGCAGTTGTCCAGCTAAAAATACTGCAGGGTACTTCCAGATATGCCTTCATGAAAAGGGTGAAGGCAAATAGAAGGACCAAATAGAATCAGGTCAGTGGGTCTGTTCAACCCAGAGACATACTCTCTGATACTGCTGGACAGGACAGAATGAAGAAGTTTGTTCTGTAATGATTAGGGTCACTGCTGACATTCTACACTAAGGACTGTGTGCCTGACTTCAAAACCCAAGAGATACATTACACTTTAGAACTGGGGCAGAGGGCACGTGCAGGCATGCCCTGGAAGCAGCACTCACCCATTTGATTATTACCACTGTGGAGATTTATTTCCTCAGAGTCCAAACCTCTCCTGCATACCCAAACCTTCAGTTATGACAGCTAGCTTAGTTATCCAAGTTAAAGCCTTCAAGTGAATTCAGCCAACTCTGCTGACCCCATAGCACAGTATCTGGCTTTTCTCAAGCAATTCCAAAGGATTCCGAGTGGAAACTGCTGAAGGCATAGTTCAGAAATGTAAACAGCACTACACACAGACTGGGACGAACAGGCTGGAACTTCTTTCGATTGCTCTGTGTCACACAGACAGCACCTCTCAGCTTTTCAGACAGTCTCTAATCTTGAGTGACTGTATTTTATGAAGCAACAGTTTTGACCTAAGCTACACAATTTTGAGTATAATCACCAAGATCAAAGAATGAACCTATACAATTTGTTTAGCCTAGTAGACAACCAACATCTGCTAGGACGCCATGAGTCATGACTTTATCAATAATTTATTTGTGTCATTAAGTGAGATCACACCTGAATTGTATCAAGTCATATTAGAAGTAATAGATACAAACAGATAGAAACGCATAAGTGCCATAGGACTATAAAAGAAAGAAAATCCCAAGACTCAGCCTGACAGGTGTCTTGACCCACCTGGTCACTGTCAGAAAGCTTGAGATAGTGGCTTAGGTCTATAGTCCTCATTACTCAGGAGGCTGAGATACCAGGGGCAGGAAAGTCCTTGAGTCTCCAATGAAGCACCAAAAAGCCAGAAATAGTGATGTAGCTCAAGTGATAAATGCTAGCCTTGAGCAAAAATGTTCAGGGACAGTGCCCAGGCCATGAGTTCAAGCCCCAAGATTGCACACACACACACACACACACACCAAATAAACACCAAAAACCTTGACCATCAAAATCAACATAGTAAAGGAAATCTGTCTCTGTGCCTAGGGTGCAGCCGGGGCATAGTCCTTCATCTACAGTTTGAAAAATTCATCTAGTTCCCTAAGAGACAATTCCTGGAATTTGTGGTGACTCTGCGCTGGTGCCTTAAGTAAATATAACCCTTCTGAACCCTGCAGAGTGTTGAAGCTATAATTATTGCAGAACATACATTTATTCATATAAGTATATATACACACAATCATGTGGAGAGTAATCTGTGATCTGAGAGTTAATATTAACTACTATGAAAAAGTACATATGAGGGCTGGGAAGGTGGCTCAGTGGTAGAGTGCTTGCCTTGCATGCATGAGACTCTGGCTTTGATTCCTCAGCACCACATATACAGAAAAAGCCAGAAGTGGTGCTATGGCTCAAGTGGTAGAGCGCTACCCTTGAGCTGAAGAGTTGAAGGACAGCGCCCAGGCCCAGTGTTCAGGCCCATGATTGACCAACTAAATATATATATATATATATATATATGATTGCCAATGGTCATAGTATCCAAATAAAATTAGTAGTGATTGGTAAATTAAAGCCACCAAAACGGATTTAACTTGTGAATTGGTATGACATGATTTCAGGCATTATAGAAAGATACAGGTATATCCATATATTAAAGGTTTCAATGATGACACATATATACTAACATGCAGACCTCTAAACATGCTACACCCATGTAATATTCCCCTTCTTTAGTGTGTTATACACACAGGGAGAAGATTTTTTTTCTTTTCTTTTTTTTCCCCTATTACTGTATTCATCCAAGTTGTTTTTCCTGAACCCTACCGCTCTCACTGAATTAAAGAAATGGGAGTGAATGGTAATCCCTTTGCATGACTACTGAAAGATAATGGAACACAGAATTTAACAAAATAATTTAAAATACAATTTCCTTAAATTATAGTTCATAGGATCTTCTTGTGGGTTCATGTACTCTTTTCCCACTGATGTGTTCTCCCATTTAAGGATTTCCTGAAATGCTGATGAGTGTGTTGGTGTCTTGGCTATCTCCTAGGTATCTCCTAGACGATGAAGCAGCAATCTGCGCTTCTGCATCGACACCTCCAACATTTCCGAGCTGTGTTGGGTCATTCTTTGTTTGTATGTCAATAGGGAGCTGGAAGGCACTGTGTGCTAGCCCTATCTTACTTTAGTTAATTTTCAATGAGGGTCTCCCATTTTTGCTTGGGGATCAGCCTCACTCAGACTAGAAACCTTCAGAATAGACTAGGATTATAGGTATGAACCACCTGGCCTGGTTTACTTATTGAGATAGAATTTACTAAAATTTTTACTGGCCCTCCCTTTGAACTGTAATCCTCCTGATCATCTTCCAAGTAGCTGGTATTACAGATATGAGCTACCATGTTTGATTAAGGAAAATCTTTCTTCATGGTGGGAGTTGGGCGTTATTGGGGTTTGAACTTGGACGTTGTACTCCAGTCCTAAGCAAAATATTTTTATTGTTCCATTACAGGAGGTTAGTAAACATATAAGTTCAGGAGAGAGAAGGCTGCCAAAATGCTTCCAAAGCACTTGAAAGGATTAATCATATGGGGAGCGTGAAGTATCAGTAGCATTCTCTTAAATGTCCTTAAACCCCTGTTATTTTGACTATGGAGTTTTTTTATCAACTTCTTTTTCCTGAAGAGTGACAGAATTCTTAACATTCAGTTGGGAACTCTTTGGTGAAAATGTTTGCTGGTAGCAATTGCTTCAGATGGTAGTTCAAATTCTGAAAAGGCTTTATGCTGGAGTCATGCGTGGAAGTTATATTAATCCATTGCACATGTATGGCAAATGCCTGACAGGTATTTTGCAAATTGAAGCCTTCATTCAATGTTATGAAGAAGTTTCATTCTATCTTGATGCCAAGTGAAATGTTATCACAGAGAAAGAAATCAGTTCATCTATTTCTCATCTATTCCTCATAGTAAGTCTATGAGTTAAGTCATTACATAGCTGAGGCTCTGAGTTTTAGAGATAGAGATAGTTTTATAAGCAATACACAACACAGAAACTCTCCTTGGCTGACACACCTTCAATGCATAAGGTTTAGACTTAGAAGGATGATTGCCTAAATTCGGAAACTTTACTCTTATTTAAAAGTACTGTTCATTCCCTTCAAACTATTAGTTTTTTCATTATTAAAACAAGTCAACGTGCTTATCCATTTTTACATCCTTCATAATACTTCATAGGAAAAGAGTTCTATACCTAAGTATTTATTTTTACCTCAAAGTGCTACTATAAAGAAAGTCAGTTAATTAAGTATCTACAATAAATCCATTTACTTGCAGGTGACACACTCCTTCAAAGATTTGAGAAGACCAGTGTTTCTACTGTATTTCTATTGAATAAATATTTATTGAGTGACTTCCAGAGAGAAAATAACAAACTCTGTAGAACTAGCATGTAGAATCTATACTCTATCAGGGAGCAGACACTAGCAAGAAAGATGTAATAAAAGATTTCAATAACATATTCAAAGTATTAATAAGGGGTCTTCAGGAAAGTATTAGCCCATAGAAAAGACATCAAATAATTAGACAACAGAAATACAAAAGTATTAGACAACAGAAAACTTTGTACTATCTTCCTTAGTAATCTTAGAGTAGAAAAGACTTGTTAATTATAATAAGTTAATCTTTTACAAAAAAGAAAAAAATGATAAATTGAGCCATATAAAGAAGTTCTTCATGACCAGGAAATTGTACAAGCTAAATTACCTAGTTAGATAAAAAGTATTCACAATATTCCTAAAAGTGTTATTTCTGTTATAAGCAAAGAGTTCTTAAATCGCATTATCAAAGACATACATAATCTATGTACAATGTTACTTACTACCATGATTATAATAGCAAAATTTAGACATATATGCTGATCAAAAAGTATCTGGCTATATATAAAATGTTGTATGAAATTTATTTTATATAATATACCTTCTCAAAATAAGGTGATTTTCTCATAAACTGTCCTAGAGATATTTTAGAAAATACAGTGTAAAATTTTAAAAGATAGATCTCTGGAAAGAATTTATAATAATCTACTTATATATTTGTGAGTATGATACCTACGTACTTTTTAGGCTCTTAAGAAATTCAGGGAAGTGTTTGTCTGCTCTAGAAAATGTAACACTAGTAAATGGGCTGGGAATTTTCACTGCTACATGAATGGATCAATTTGATTCTAAAATTTAAATTAAGCAAATTGAAGAAAAATAATATTTTAAGAGACCGCTATGGAGGAGGGCTTATGAAGCAGGAATCCTAAAAAGTTTAATGGATAAAAGTTAGAAGATAATGAATTCAGCAAGTATGAAATTAGTTGAGCCTAGGAAATACTGAATGGTGGAATATGCCTTACTAAACCATGCGCAGATAGGTTTGGCAATGGAGGTCTAGAATGTTCAGTATGTTCAGCCTTACATTGCTCCAAAGCTAGAGAACCTGACCAGCTCCATCCTCTACTTATTCTAAGACCTGTCTTGACTATCCAGTCTAGCCGGCAAGTTTTGTTTTCAGGAATTCTGAGAAGCAGTGGTCACTGATGTTTGACTTCATTAAAGACTAGTGTGAGGTTGAGTATTCAACATGAATTTTGCTGTTAGAAGATAGTAATGGAGAACACAGCCATTCCCTTCTATTTTTTGCCCCTGCTAATATTTCATGCCAGCTGTGGTCTGCTGGCTGCCTTTTTGGCTTTAATAATCTGTCCCCTTTATTTGGAATCAGAAAACTCAGGCTCCTTTTTGATAAACCACATTTCCTTTCAATTTCAAGACATTGCTGCATCTCTCCATGTAGAGATACAACTCATAAAATCATTAACAGCCAGTCCAGTTTACCCTATGCCAGTTAAGGAGAGAAGAGAAGAGGATGACTCCCAGTTTTGGAACCTTCTTTTAATTATTTAGCCAGATATGGTCTCTCCTCAAGGAGAAAAATAGGTACATCTATAAATTCTGGAGGTAACTCCACAGTCAAGAACAAGTAGTTCGGGCTGAGAAGGTGGCTCAGTGGTACAGCGCTTGCCTTGCATGCTCAAGGCCCTGGGTTCGATTCCTCAGCACCACATAAGCAAAAAGAAAAAAGCTGGAAATGGCGCTGTGGCTCAAGTGATAGAGCGCTAGCCTTGAGCTGAAGAGCTGAGGGACAGTGCCCAGGCCCAGAGTTCAGGCCCCACGACCGGACCCCCCCCCAAAAAATAAGAACAAGTAGTTCATGTCTAGGACAAGCAAAAAAGGTCAAAAGCTATGTACATATGACCGTATAAGATGATGGTGAGTGAAATGAACCCCAAGTCAGGGACACATGTGTTTTTTTCCTTGCTTGCTCTTCTTTTTATAATGCATTATGTGATGCTTTTGCTTCTTTTGTATGTTCTTCCCCCAGGGTATAACCCCTGTTGTCAATGTATCTGATTCCAGTGTCCTGTATCTTGCACATACATTTTTATATTTTGGGGAGGGGAAATAACAAAATGCTGAAATAAGGATGCAGGTTGACCCATTGTAACAATGAGATGTATGAGATACTATGTTGAAAACAAACTTTACAATTTCAGGGGGTGGAGGTGGGGGTGGGAGGAGTTGTGGAGGTTGGGAGGGAAGGGATGGTAGGGGAAAAACAAAGGAGGAGGTAACAATGCTTGATAGGAAATGTACTCATTACTCATGTAACTGTAACCCCTCTGTGCAGTAATTTTACAACAAAAATAGATCTGAAAAAAGAACAAACAATGAAAGAAAGTACCTGTATGTACACCTAAATGTATGACCCAGAATAAACCCCGAATACATCATTTGAGTTCCTCAACCAAATCCAAAGTACTTCTGAAACATTATTTTTGAAATCAAGTCAAACTAGTACACCGATTTCTCTGTCCATTCATCCATCTAGCCATCTGTCATCTAACTCCTGAACTGGTTAAATTGGGATTTTTTTTACTTAAAAAGAGAACTGACTTATCCAAACTTTTACTTTTCAATATAGTAGGTACATTTACAAACTGTATGATTCAAATTCTCTTTTTCTGTTATTTCTATTTGTAATATATATACATATATGTTTTCCAAAGGAATTTAAAGTAGCACAACATATACTGGTGCTTTATTGAAATATACTTAAACAAAACATTTCAAGTCACCACTGGAACAAAAGCTCTGCTTCACTGAATCAAGCAATCACAGATGCAAAGTGGGATCAGATGACTGATTTCATAAGACTGGATATGAGAGATCAAGCTCTTTAAGGCTAATTCAAACCAGGAAGCACATGAACAAAAGGATAATATATTTTCCCCTATTAACCTAGAGATTCACCCTTCTGTGAAGCATACCTTTGAGTTTTTCCTTAAGCTTTCAAAGAAAAGAAACATTCAACATAAAAAATACTTAAATAGAAGTCAATATAACAATATATTGTAGGACCCAGAGCTCTGATCTATGTAAACTCATCAGGTTGCTTTTGAAAATATCCATTAAGGGCTAGGGTGGTAGCTCAAGTGGCTGAGCCCTTGTCTAGAAAGAGCAAAGCCCTAAGTTCAATCTCGAGTACCACCATCAACAACAACAACAAAGGTAGCCATCAAATGTATTACAAATTACATATTGTTATATTAGACTGTACCTAGAAAGCAATAAATAAAATCTATGTCTCATGGCATTTACCTACTAGTAGTAAATTTTATAGCTATTTCTTTCCTGCAAAAAAATGCAGTTATTTTGGAATCTCTACACCCATAAACCTGTACACTGATTTTTACAGTGCTGAGTAAGCTTGGATAAAATTAAAGCATAAAATTTCCCCACATGACTACTTTGGTTATTTCTGGGAATATTACTCATTTGAGGATTTTTATTTCAAATGGCAAATGTAGTGAAGTACTCTTTTTTTTCCTTTTGTTTGATGTGGACCAAATTAATGAAACTAATATAACAAGCAGACAGAAATCGTCTGTCAAAGACATACTTGCAAGACATTTTGCATAGAAATGTCCTTGTGTTTTGACATTGTGATTTCTTGTTTTCTGACAGTGCTATAATTTGCTTTAAGAATTGTTTTAATCAGTTGCCAAATGTTTCTTGTGTCACACTGCATAGAAATAATTGAATTTTGTAAAGATATAGAACCGTGGCTGGGATATGATTAAATTTCTTTTCATTGACCTTCCTGCTTTCAAAACCATAGCCTAATTAAAAACAATGCATTTGGAAGGAGATGATCACCAAAGAGACTTTCAG
Organism: Dipodomys ordii; assembly: GCF_000151885.1. Lineage (NCBI taxonomy): Eukaryota > Metazoa > Chordata > Mammalia > Rodentia > Heteromyidae > Dipodomys > Dipodomys ordii. The sequence continues at coordinate 9,250,823 of NW_012267228.1, forward strand.
TGAGGCTTTACAGGTTACTTTTGATAATGCTGCCATTTTCTTTAACTGAAACACTAAAATTGTTGCTACAATGACCAAAGTCATTAATTAAGCATCTTACAGCTACTCTGTGTTTTAACTGTGGCTTTTAAGAGCGTATAAATCCATGAAAATAAATCTCTCTGGGCTATCGCAACTCAAGAAGGATATTTTTAAATGAGCAATACAATTGAACTTTGCTCTTTCCCTAAAGTATGTTGTGAATTGCAGAACATTTATTTATAGAACTACTTTAAATGCAATCATGGCCACATCTTTGGGGGAGAAAAATGTGGTTTTACTAAATTTTGTTTCATTCCACTTTGAGATGAAAGCTATCTCCTTTTATTTATGAAATTGTATTCAAAAAAAGGCAAGCTTGTATTTTCAAAGGAAAGAAAGTATTCCTTAAAGAATGTGAAACCCCAAATCATGACCTTACATCAACTTGGGGAACTTTTACAAGTTGAAAAGATCTTAGAAATTAACTAAGGAAAATAGAAGACTTTTTTTTCTGTTTTGGTAAAATATTTCTTTTCATGCCCAGTATCTACATTTTTCTCCTAAAAGTGATAACTCCATATGTCTCTTTGTAGAATTGTTTCTCCTTCTCATGGCCAAACAAGCACACTTCTACGAATCTCTGCTGTTTTCAGGGAGCTCATTTGTTCGCTAGTCTTTCCAAAACCAGAATTTACACATTCTAAACTACCTGATTCTTCTTATTAAGTCTTTGTTGATGGATGGATGACCAAGTGGGTCTTGCTCTAAAAAACTCCTTGCTGACTTCAACAGTCATATTCAAGGTCAATTAAGACAGAAACTGTGTTATTTATTGTGTCACGCCCATTCTGATATTAGAAGCAAAAATGTAAGCACACAAAATATATTTGTATAATTAAGGAATAAAACTTGGATGTAGGAAATATGATGTGTGGTCTTATAGTCAGATCTTTGGAAAGACTGAGCTAGATGCTAATTTTCCCTTGGCTTCCCCTTCCATGGTTTCTTTTTCATATATAGCATGTTCTTAAACCATATATGCTCTATCTGGGTACATTTGCCCTTTCTCTAATGTGTTTCTACAATACAATCAATTCTTCACTGCTTTTATACTTTTGATGCTTTATCTGAGCATGAAGATACTAGGAAAATTATTACATATCGAATTTATTAACTATCTATTGATGCTCTTAGGCATCATCCTTAATGTAATAAATAAGAGTGACTACTTTCTCATTGATATACTAGACACACAATAGACTAGACAGTATACTAGGCACTGTTTGGAGAATATAGCTAACAGAGAGTATAAGTTGTTACTTGACTAGAATGATTGCTTTCCAAAGGGTAAAGTCAAACTATATATAAACTACACAGATGCTTTCTAGCTAGCATCTTTTTCCTTTACTACCTCAGGTCTCACTTGCTTTGAACAACCAGAGATTTCTAGTTGCACTCACATTTCACTTCAGATCCTCCAGGCAACCAAGAATTTCAAGAAGTTGGGCCCATAATCATTGCATAATACCTACGCCTCCATGATTGCCAGTGCCATCCCCTGAGCTCCTTAGTCTCATTATTTAGAAAAAAGTAACACATTCACATACTCCTTTTTAATTGATGGAGAATATTTATAGCCCTCTCCTTTGTCTCATAAAAATTTGTCTGCAAACATCTACTCCAGTGTTAAATTATTTGACCATAATTACTTTTTATAAATTATCCTTCTAGATAGTTTATGTGCTTGTCAATGAGAAGAATTAAATCTTGGGTTATATTCATTCTACTATTTTCTAAGGTGGCATGTTTTACACTTAATAATTGTTCAACAAATATAAGCATAAACAGCCAGCCCCTGGTGGCTCACTCTTACAATCTTAGCTACTCAGAAAGCACAGATACAAAGAACTGTGGCTCAAGGACAGTAAAATCTGTAAGATTCCATTTCCAAAATAACCAGCAAAAAGCCAGACAGCTAGAGTTTCTCCAACATAATCATTCACAGGAGATGTAGCAGCATCAACAAATATGGCTGTACTGAGCATTGATACCCCCTTCTGTATATAAATCTTCTATCATTGTAACAATAATATCAATGAGAGAAACTGCAAATATCTAAAGTCCAGAAGCAATGAGAGAGGAAACGATCAGCGAGCAAATTGATGGTATAAATACATCTCTTCTTAAGTGGCAGGGTGACAGCCATCCAAAAAGCTGAGTGAGCAGGAGCCTCTACTTAAAAATCTGATATCACAAAGAAAAACAGAACAGTGGAAGGGGAAATAAAAGTAAGTGAGCTGAAATAACAAAGACAGCATAAACCCTTAATTCTGGGCCAGGGAGTTATTTTATTGAGCTGTATTGACTTCATCTATAACAGACAGAACTGTAGGTATCATTTTGGATCTAACTGTAAGCTACTGTTGTTTCTCTCAATTGAAGCTACAGTTGTGATAAATTGTACCCAGCTAAAATGGCAAGGTTGCCACCTTTTCAGACAGTTGAGTCTATCCATTTTCTCCTTTGAATATCTACATTTCTCAGACTATATTATCTTGGTTAGAAATAGTTAATTCTTTTAGTTAGTAGTTAATTCTTCATTTGACTGTGGATGAGTGTGTGAGCTTATCTAATATTATAGTTTATAGTCACTTAAATGCAATTATAAATGCAACTCAAACTGAATAAATAAATGTATCAACCCTCCAGCTTTCCTTTGGTTGAATAATATGAAACAAACAAAGCTAGGAGCTCTGATTAGCAGGTAATTGTAACTGTGTAGGCTTGGACTGTCTTTGCTTGCTTGATCATGTAGCTTCAGTCTCAAACCTTGGTTTCCATTAGACTTAATTATGCCCCCCTGCTACTTTAAATCGAGGGTATCTTCAAAATGAGGGCTGTGTCTATTAAATTTAATGACTTACTTCTGTGGATCAAGTGCCTGAGACACTGCTATTAAGAGGGAGCTGTTACTAAGAGAGGCTGCTGCGAAGTTGGAACATACATTAATAAAAATCAAAAAACACTAGTCCCATTTTTAAGCATGGATGTTCTGACAATTCTTGCAAAAATTATTTTTTCATTTTTATTTTTCTTTCTTTGTTTGGAAGCAAACCTGCCTTATGAAATCAAAAGTCAACATTAGCAGGAATGGTAGATATGACTCGTTTTCAATGTTTTTTTCTGCCTGTGAGCATTTGCTATTCCATTTGATTGTATTTCAGCAGAGAAATGGTATATATCTCAATTCTATCTCTGTTGTGGCTTGTGGCTACTTGAACATAAGCCTCGGGGCTATATATGTCTTTATAATAATTAACTTACTAGTAATATCCCAAAGAGAGTTGTAAAAGAAACTGAAAAGGGATGGAAAGTAGGAAAACATGATAGAGAACTATGCCAGCTGTGTACTAAGATCTCTTAGTACAAACACTTTTAACGCAGATAATTGAACTCTGGGGGATATCATCACTTGAATTCTCAGTTTAGAATTGTCCCAATTTAATTCCATTGATCTTCAAATTCATTTATGAACAACCTTAACAGTGATGATTTGTCTAAAAACATCTCAAATATTAGAAAAACAAGATAAATACATCACCCTGTTTACTATTAAATAAAACCCTTATTTGACCTTACCTGCACCCGAGTTTCTGTCAACCGAATAATACTCTGAGAATCTTAGCAAACTGCTTCTGTAAATGAAGATGAGAGTTCTAATTCCCACTCTACTGATCTTCTGAATTGATCAGAATGACGGAATAGGAAGGGTTTGAAGTTCCACACAAATATTATTCAATATCTTATCATAAAAGTATATAAATTCAGTATGGAAAATAAGAAAACAGTGGAGAAGAAGCCAAACTATGTTTGTATATTTAGTAAAAATAAAAATCTATCCCTTCCACGAACAATCTTTGTCTAAATGATTCTAAAGTGGTTTGGCTGATGGGATGTTTTGGCACCTTCATGATATCCATTAAAATAGCAATTACTGTCTGACCTTTCCTTACCTTCTTGTAGGTAATAACATAGACCAGAAAGCCAATTGTAGAAAGGAGTTTGCATCATGCAAATAAAGGAGCTCAAATCACTTGGCTCAATTTCCAAATAAGCACTCTAATGTGGTCTAAGTCTTCCAATGAATGTTCCATGCTCCATAACTTGTTTCTCTCATCCTTCACTCCATGCTTCCTGATGCCTTTCTCAGAGCTCTTTCAATTTTGCTATGTTGCCATCTATTTGGGTTGCAAATTATTCAAAAACAGGATCAAACAACGTGACAGTTAATGTGAAACTAGTCGGGTTCTGGGAGAAGTAGAAGAGTAAGATGCCTACAGTGAAGCATTGAGAGGTCTAAAGAATAAAATATGATATTTAGGAAGTCTTGAGACAAGAATATCTGCACAACGAAGGGGACCTTCTTTGACTGTGACTGGAGCTTGAGGGCAGGACTACACCTGTGATAAGAAGCTTCACTAATAGGGAAATAAGAATGCTAATAAGAACCATGACTAATATTTGCTCAGTGCTTGTACACATGAGGCACTTTGCCAAGTATTTTATAAGCATTAGGTAATTAAATTCATTGAACAACTTTACCACAGAAGTACAATTATTACCCTGACTTCATAAACCAACAAAGACACAGAAAGTAAATTGAATAAATTGCTCAATGTTGCATAGCAGGATCCCCATTTAGGGAAAGCTGATAACAAGAGTCCATTTTTTAATTTCCATATTATATTTCAAGGGAGATCAAATTAAGCTCAGGGTTCTTTGATCTGTCTCCAACTGCAGAATGAGCTTGTCAGGAACTCTTACTCATACAAATTAAACTTGAAAGAGTAACAGACCTGAAGTTGCCATATGGATGAAGAATAAACTCTGCAGCTCCAGAGTTCTTATCTTTGCTAAGCTGCTTAGAAATAGAGATAACAGAGATATTAATTCTCTTTTGTCTAACATAGTGAGACTTTTTCTACTACCTTGTGCTTTTTCTACTTGCTGCTGAAGAAGCACTGACAAGGATGTTGTAAAGTTGATGAGAAATGGATGGTGTGGGAATTTGTTAGCCATTATTTTTGTCCATCTAGCTAATTTTTTATTCTTCTTCAAGTCATTGATGCTGGCTAGTCATAGGAATGAGTAAGAGAACAAGGCAAAGGTTTCCTATAACTCCCTAATAATTCAACAATAGGATGAGCAAAGCAGAGTCCCTTTTTGACATTAATCCATGAATACTTACAGATGCTGTGTGCATCTGGACTGGCTAAAATGTGATTATTGTTAAACTTACGTTCAGTAGAAGGGAAAAGAGCCTGCACACAAAGAATTATGGAAAAGGTCAAAGAAAATCCCAAGTTGTAAGTCCTAAAACTGTCAATTATTTGTTTGTTTTATTCATTTCTGTGAATTTTCACCATATTTCTCCTTAACTATATGAGACAAATGAATTTACCTTTTCTTTAGGTTAGTTTTTATTAGGTTTAAGTTTCTTGCAACTAAAAGGAAAAGGAGTAATCTGAACATGATAAAAAGGCATTTGTAATAGCCAACATCTAATACTTTTCATAACTGCAAAGGACAGTTTTTCCTCTAAAAATCAGGACATAACAAATATGCTCTCCTTATACCTTGGCAACATTGTACTAGTGATTTCAGCCAGAAGTATTTTGCAAGAAAAGAAAAGAAAAGGCTACTCATGTCTGAAAGGAATCATTACTATTTCAATGCCCTACAGAAACTTCTATGTAGATCACACTGATCCATCCCAGAAGAACAAAGCATTAGTGTTAGTAAATGAGTCCTGGGAGAGTTCCCATGCTCCCAATAATGGAGAATGGAGCACAGGGCCCCATCGTGCTAATGTCATCCTCCACATGGACCATGCATCCAGGCCTTTTGCATTTGTTAGTAGATTATGGGGCTTGAACTCAGGGTCTGGGCATTGTTTTTGAACTACTTTGTGCTCAAGACTACCACTTGAGCCACAGCATAACTTCTGATTTTTGAGTGATTAATTAGAGATAAGAGTGAGTCTCGCAGGGACTTTTTTGCCCTGGCTAGCTTCGAACCATGATCCTCCAATCTCAGCCTCCTGAGCTAGGATCACAGGCGTGAGCACCAGCACCTGGCTCCGTTTGCATTTTTTAAATTGTTTTCCATGTAGGGTCCCTTGGTATCTTTACCTGGAGTAGCCATAGATCACATTTCCTCTGTCTCTGCCTTCTGAATAACTGGGATTACAGATGTATACCACGATATCTGCTTACTATAATTAATCCCATTGTACAGACTTTCAAGGTCTGGCATATTCTCAAAAATATATATAAAAGATATGGCTGGGCTGGGAAGGTGGCTCAGTGGTAGAGCGCTTGCCTTGCATGCATGAGGCCCTGGTTTCAATTCATCAGCACCACATAAACGGGGGGGAAAAAGCCGAAGTGGCACTGTGGCTCAAGTGGTAGAGTGCTAGCCTTGAGTTGAAGAGCTGAGGGACAGTGCCCAGGCCCAGAGTTCAGGCCCCACGACCGGACCCCCCCCCAAAAAAAGATATGGCCAATCAGGCAAGCACTGGTGGGTGGCTCTTGCCTGAAATTCCCCAGCTAGTTGCTAGACTGAGATGGTTGGGACTGTGGTTCAAGGCCAGCACAGAAAGGAAAAGTTTTTACTGAAGAGCAGGACTTGGTCACAAGCCTGTTATTTTAAGCACTGGGAAGCTGAATATAGTTGGCTGGCACCAGGCATGCATTTAGACATGCTTGTTATTTCTAAGACCCAATCTCAAAAATAAGAAGCAAAAATTAGGGTTGGAGGTGTAGATCAGCAGTAAGATTATCTGTCTAGTAAGCATAGGGACCAGAATTCAAATTTGAGTACTGCAAAAAAAATTATTGCAAATAAGCAAGGCAATCTATAATTAAAATAACTGTACTGATTTCACATCTTCTTCTACTAACATCTTCTTCATGTTCATATAAGAAAAGAGAAACTTTGTTTTCATATATAGAAATAGATATGCATTGTATCTAAATCAAGTTTTTATTTTAAGTAACTAGATTGTAATATAAAGTCACATTTGTTCAGTTCATTTAGAGGATGTTTAAAATAAGCAGAGAAGCACTCATGTTGTTGTACCTTTATATTTAACATGTAATTATTTTTCCATCTAAGCGCTGTAATTATTTTTCCATCTAAGTGCTTAGGAATCAACATATGAAGAAAATACACAATCTCATTGAAGGGTACATAATTCTTTCCATTTACTTATGAAATGTGTTTTCTTGTCAAATGTGATTTACTACATAATTGAATATATTTTCTTTTCAACATGAAGCACTTTTTGAAAATCATTGACATGTGGAAATGGCACCAATTCCCCTGAAGCTTTGAAAACAATTATGTTAAAGGACCAGTTTGACTTGACTTTCAGAAGTTCAACAATTCAGTAAATAAAGTAGGTCAAGTGTTATATTCTTACATAATATATTTTTACATTATAGCAAATGCATTTGGCTCTGGGACATATTACTATTTCACTAAGTTCAATATCCTCAATCACACTGAATCATTACCTTTTGTTTCTTAATTAATAAATATTTATCATTTAGAAATTAACTGAACACTGCTACTTACAGAAAAATCTATGGTATATACGTTGCATTATGATTATATATATGTATAGGCATATGCACAGGTGTATGTATGTCACATTATACTAGGTTATATTTAATATGTGTCTTTTATCACCTGGTAAATTCTGAGGACTTAAACTTTGTTATTTGGTTTCCGTTTGCATCTCAAGTTTGTAAATTTTTTAAACTAGAATGTGCTCAAAAATTGAATGCAGTTATGAATGAGTTTAAAATACACTTCAAAATCATCCCTATACATAAATTCAATACATCTATAGCGTACAATTTTTCCTATCTTTTTATTAGTATACATGAATACAGAAGAGGTTTCATTATAATATTTTATACATGCAGATGATGTACTTTGATAAAGTTGTCATAAAATCTTAAAAAAATGAAACCTGATGAATTTTCAGTCAAATATGCTTTCTAGAACTATGAACTTGACTAACAGTCGTGATCAATTCTTTAGTACTGTCCTGATGATCGTTCTGAGGCAGCTGTTAGCATTTACAAGGTTGAAAAAGATAGATGTATCCTAAATCAGACATGCTCGTCTCCATTTAGCTTTTCCTTAGGCTTGTGTCTTAATTTGTTTTTATATAAAATTAAGATTATACAATGAAATAATGGTCTCTGTGAAGCATTTTGCAATTAATAGAATACTCCACATTGCAGATTATTTTGTAATTGTATTTCCTGTTGTCTCTAAGTATATCTTGTTTTATTCTTTGTAATATTCCAGAAGTCACTTTAGCCAATTTTTTAAAAATCCCTTTTCAATTAAATACTGTAAGCAAAATAACAATAGTTGTAGTCATTGACTTTATAGACAAATTTCAATTTATGAATACAATAATTTAATGATTCAAGATTTTTAAACATCATCACACTGAGTACCTCTAAAGAAACTACTTATTTAGGCAAAAGAAAATCAAATTTTAATAGAAGTCAAATGAATGCCTCTCTCATAATGTTTGTAGACTAACAGAAATATTGCAATTTTTCTAAGCACTGCTGTCTTACACAGGTAATCCTGGCTACTTAGGAGGCTGAGATCTGAGGATCTTGGTTCAAAGCCAGCCTGGGCAAGAAAGTTTGGGAGGCTCTTATCTCTAATTAACTATCACCCTCCCTGCCAAAAAAACCCCAAAAACATGCAAGAAGTCTGTGGTTCAAGTGGTAGAGCACTAGCCTTGTGTAAAACAATGTCATGGACAGCACTGGCTCCACAAATCCAAGCCCTAGGACTGAAACCAAGAAGAAAAGTAAAGAAAAGAAAGGAAAAAAGAAAAGAAAAGAAAACTGCAGTTTCACTAACAAATTTCACTTTTGTGAGTTTCCCACAAGAACACTATATTCATTTTTTGTAGACATTGTTTTCTTACAATTCAGCGATGATTTTTACTGTAGCTCACAACATTTAGATGATCTTTGACTCCAGCTTACGGCATCGTGATGGTCCCTGACTCTAACTTCATTTAGATTGTCTCTCACTCTGGTTTATAACATCCAGTTGGTACTTGACTCTAGCTGACAGCATTTAGAAGGTCCTTGACTCTAGCGTTTAACATTTAGATGGTCCCTGACTCTATATTTTCCAGTTCTTCCATTTTTGTTAAGTTCCCACCAGGCAATTTTCTAGCCTGTTTATTTAAAGACCATTGTTCAATACAGCTGAAAATAATATGATGTATTAAATTATAAATTAGAATTCAGATAGAAAACACAAAATTTTTCTGGCTGAATTTTGTCAGTCTATTAAGTCCAGGGTAGACTTTAAAAAATCTTAGACACATGTTAGAAACAACTGAATTCACCTCAAATTTAACAATATTTAAAGCAGCCTTTTCAGGGCCTTCATTAACTTATTGAGCTAAATAAACTTATAAGATAGTATTATAAACAATCAATGAATCTGCAGTACTGCATTAAAACAGAGAGAACAGAAGAGTTTTGTTTATATACTCTTTGGAACTAATGTGCTTCCAGTATAATTTCTTTGTAACTAAAATTAATATCTGGCCACTTCAATTACTTAATGCAATGTAAATCAGCATGTGACTCTTAGTAACTATACTCATGTTTTGCTATTTGTTTTGCAAATTAGATTTGGTGTAGCCTGGTGCAAAATATCTTAAGTTTAATTCGAATATTAAAGTGTGTGTGTATGTACCAATTCCGGCATTTCTGAGGCTTGAACTCAGACCCTGTGCACTGTCCCTGAGGTTTTTCTGTCTCTTGAACTACACTTCCACTTTATGCTTTCTGGTGTTTAAATGGAAATAAGAGTTTCATGAATTTTCTCACTCAGGATAGCTTTCAACTTTTATCTTTACATCTCAGCCTCTTTTTTTTGTCAGTCATGGGTCTTGAACTCTGGGCTTGGGCACTGTCCCTATGCTCTTCAGCTCAAGGCGAGCACTCTACCACTTGAACCATAGCACCACTTCAAGTTTTCTAGAGGTTTATTGGAAATAAGAGTCTCACAGACTTTCACGCCCAGGATGGCTTTGAACCATGATCCTCAGATCTCAGACTCCTGAGTGGCTATGATTACAGGCATGAGCCACTGGCGCCTGGCTACAACTCAGCCTCTTAAGTAGCTAGATTAAGATGTATAAGCCACAAACACCTGGAAGAGAGTTTTAAGGTAGCATGTTGCCTGTTTCTTGTAGTGAGTTCCAATTAAAATACCAGTCTTAAGATTCATAAAGCCTCAGAGTAAGTGATGAATTCTTTACTTGTGATGGTTCATTATGTGTTATATGGGCTATAGTGCTGTATCATTTCTTTTACATTTTAATGAAAGACAAATGATAGATGGAGGGAAGGATGGAAGAAGGGGGGAAGGGATGAAGAGAAGGAGGAAAGAAAGAAAGAAGGGAGGGAAAAAGGAAGGAATGTTCTTATAATTTTATGATCAATGGACTTATAAAGACTATGTAGTTTAATTGTGTGATTTAATTACTGAACATGTAACTGAGTTCCTACTATAGACTGAAACTGATGAACTAAATGTCTTATTTTTTCCTATATTTTCCCTGAAATCATGTTTACCTAATATTCTGTAATTCTTATCAATGTGTAATGATTATTAGAACATCAAAGAATTACTTTAATTTTATAATAATGCCTAGGAACTTAAGTTATTTTTAATTCACTGTCAACTTTATTAAAAGTAAACATTTTTGAAGTAATAAAGAGAGCCAGGTCCTATCCATTAGAGTACCATCAGTTCATAAGTATTTCAGTTCATAAAGAAACAGTGGCTACAGTACATATTTTGCATTACTGTGGCTCGGTCACTCAGATAATTAAATGTTACCTTTTGTTACCTTTGCAAACTGAGAGCTGTGACCCGGATCAAAAGTCTCATAGAGATTTAGATCTTTAGTCATTACAATTACTTCACTTCGAAATACTGAGGACATTAGTTTTATTGGTGGACTTTTGTGGCATATATTAATTAGGCGGCCAATGTAATTTTCTTGAATAAGTTAAATGGAAATAAGTAGAACACTGAGTCATTTTATTTTCCTGCAGCAAGTGGGAATTGGAAATAAGTAGAACACTGAGTCATTTTATTTTCCTGCAGCAAGTGGGAATTGGAAGTTGTTGAGTCCCTACACTGAGGATGGACAAGGAAAAAAATGACTTAATGTGACTTTGTTCACTTTGCAAACCCCAAATCCTGGTGCCATGTACCCAATATCACCCTGTGAACTCATCAGGGTTATCAGCAGGACCGTAAATCACAGCTTCTGAATACAACTTCCCATTTTTACTGACAGTCAAGCAGGGCTGCTGTATAGTCAAACTCTTTAAGCAGCAATGACAAACCCCCTGTTTCATACAGCCTACTTCTGTTCAGTTCAGCTTCCAGGGACGAGAAAAGGCACTAGTGATTCTGATAGAAGAGGGTGAAGCTACATTTCTCGACCATGGTATTTATAATGCTTTAAGCAATATCATTCAGCAGGCAGCTGAGCTGATATTGATTTTACTGAAGTGCCCCAAACCCTCTCCACACAGCATTCTTGAGTCATTTGTTGGCAGAGTGGCTGTTAGCTGTGGTTTGTAGCTATGAAATTTAACTCTGGTCAAATGGTAATTCGGGTCCACCATTTGGAATCCTATCAATCAAGGAGTGATGTGGGATATGTTTTTAATGGAATGGACTCCTTGATGTTTGAGCCACAGAAACTGAAAATTGGCTCTCTGTGAACCACACTCAATCTACTGGTCCTGGAGAAGTATGTTTGGCAGGGAGAGGAAGTAAAGCATGTAACTTAACAGACTACGCTGCCAGCAACTGCTGGGAACCAACCTGCACTATTTTAGCCACGAGACCAAGAGACAACAAATCGCCACTCTCAATAGCCAGCAGGGGAGATCCTACCAAGTAACACTAATTTATCCAGATAAAGACACTTTTATTTGGCTCATATCCTCATGGGCTCTTTTCTCCATGGGTCCAGAAATGTCATCAATCACATGTTTTGCTATAGAGATAGTCCACAGACATGAGATTTCATTTCTCCAATTTCTTTCCGACAAAAGATTAAGCACACCGCTTGACGGCACTATTATGCTATAACAAATGTAATTTAGATGTTACATAGTACGCATTGGTAATGGAGTTTTGAGAAACATGACAATATCTATTATATTAATTTATATATTTCATATTCAGCGCAAAGACTGAAAGCTAGGTGATCTCAATTAATTGTTAGAAAACTTTAAATATAGCTGTCTGAATGGTACAGAGAAGGAAATGTCTTTAAGTTCTGGCTGGTTGTCCTAACAAAGAATATTGAGCTTTAGCACATTTTAGGATATACCCTGTGGAATATTATTCTTGGGTACTTATAGGAAAGCACATTAGCTGATGGAATGATTGTTTCCTTCACAACCATAAAAGTTAAGTTTTAAGGCAAGTGAGTGTTACAAGGTTTAAAACCTAACCTAAAATGATGTATGCACACACGATTTAATATTAGAATTCTTTCTGGTGAGACTAGGATTAAGAGTGTGAGTTAGGGAATCTGAGAGCTTCTATAGACTACTGGGTTTATAAAAGGTTTCTTTATTACTTTGATTGCAAAATTCCCTTAGTCTTCTAGCCTTCCCCAACTTTTCCCTAGGACTTCTAACTCTCATTGTCCTCCAAAACATTCCTTGTTGAAAATCCATTTCATAATGGATTCAGTGGTTCTACTTGTTCATTAATCATCATGAATTTTCTTCCACTGACAAAAATTAAATAGTAAATATCTAAATATAAACTTTTTAAAATATTAACATATAAAAAATGCTTAAATAGTACACCAAGCTTCTAAAGTATGCTTTACTTATCGACATTCCAATGGTATTTATGATTTACCAAAAGCAGTGTGATTTTCCAGAATTATTTATGTAGCACTTGGGAATGTAGAAGTACACATGCAGACACTTGAACAAGTAACCCAATCTTGAATCCAAATCACACAGACTTGTAGCTTAAATTGCTTAATTTCAGGTTGTGCAAATATGCTATTCTCCTAACTATAAGAGGTCACATCTACAATGCAGTTTAAAGAGTAGATTTTCCCTAGGTGCCTGTGACTCACACCTGTAATCCTAGGTACTCAGGAGGCTGCCACCTGAGGATCCAGCCTAGAAGCCAGTCTGGGCAGAAAAAGCCCTGTGAGACTCAAATTATCCTCCAGAAAACCAGAAGTGGTACTGTGGCTCAAAATGGTAGAGGGCTAGCATTGAGCAAAAGAGATCTGGGACGGCACCAGACCCTGAGTTCAAGTCCCAGGACCAAAAACACTCCACAACAACAACAACAACAACAAAAACTAACAAAATAACACAGAGTAGACTTTCCATGTTAAGACAGTGTCAGTGCTTGCCAGACTGTAATTGACATACTGTTTAGATCTGTATTTCTTCTATTTGACCCAAAGGGAAGTATTGGATGTGGTAGTGATGTTGCAATATGGTTAAATATTTGATATATTTTGTTGTGAGTTATAACCAGGAGTTCTATTTATAATTATGTCAAATATTGGCATATCTATAACCTAAATACCTTTATATCTATAATGTTTATATATTTTTATATCCATAATATCTATATGCCTTACATCTATAATATCTATATACCTTTACTGTATATCTATAGTATCTATATATAAGATCTATATACATTTTGTATGACATATACCTATGTATACTACATATAATTTATATAGCCTTGAAAACTTTACTACATGGAAAGTTTTGCTTTGTTTAGAAAAACAAGTAAGGTCAAAGTGAATCCTCACCCATTCTATCATCACTAAAAAGTATTCCTTTTAAAGGCAATTATTGTCGTTAGAAACCTTTTCACTATTCAGAATACAAACATTGAAAGAAAAAAGAGACTGACTTTAAGACACTATTGGAAATAAATGAAATGCGTTGAGACTATCACAAGCTTCTTGAAAACTTCAATGTGTCAAGTACATTTCCTGTCAAACACTGTTACCCTCTCCCTCATTTTTCTCCCACTTTCCCTTTCCCCAACCCCCTCCCTCCACCCAGTTGTAAAGTTCATTTCCAACATATTGTCTTGTGAGTATCGGTGTTGCATTCTTTCAACCTTTGTCTTAACTATACCCTCTGTACCTCACCTTGATGATACAATTAAATTTTAAAAAAGGAAAAAAATATCAAAGAATGCCACAAAAATCTGAATGAAAAGATAACAACATAGGCAATTATAAATGTATAAAATGTCAGCAAGTGCCAAAACCAAAATAATGAGCGATTCTTGTAACATTTAGTGTCACAAAGTTGTAGTTCTGTCAGAAGTTTTGGTCTCAAGAGGTTTCTTGGAAAGGGGAAAAATATGCCTCCAGAAATAATAACTAGAATTTGGCAAAGAAAGTTCTTTTCTAAGAAGTGTCTGAAGGGCACGAATAATTGGAAGCAAGAGCTTCATTTGCCTTGACAGCTTCCCCTTGCTTCTACCAGGAGTGGACTCCCTAAAAGACCCCAAACAGAGAATGATGACCATGACAATAATCATCATCATCATCATCATCATCATCATCAACATCACTTGGGATAACCTGATTAATGTATTTGGACCAGGGACACAAATCTAAGTGGATAAGCAAACCACATCCCCTGTGAAGACAGGAAGCAATTATTGTACAGTTGAGACCCAAAGTATACAATATCCAGCGTGCATTTCCTTGGATGACCAGTATGTCAGTTTCCATGTCCTCATTTACTTTTGAGTACTGAGCTGGTCTGAGAATCATTAGTATTTCATGAACTGAACCTCCATGTTTTGTGTGTCAGTACAAATAGTGCTTGACCTTTTGGAGTTGATTTAATCCCAGGGAAATTCAACACTCATGAGAAAAACACTAGTGGAGAAAATAGGATGATATCAATGGTTACCCTGTCAGTGTCCTTGATGGGAAAGCTACCAAGAATCCACCAGAAATACTGGAGTAAGATAAAGAAATCCCAAAGTGTTCTTACTATTTATAACACTAGGTAGTCTTAAATTTCTAAAGGTTAGCTAGCTAAGCAGAGAGAGGTTTTTTTTAAAGATGGAAAGGGAAGAAAAAAATAAGGAAAGAGAGAGGAGGGAGGGAAAAGGAGAGAAGTATAAGGAAGGAGAAAGGGAGACAGAGAGAGAGAGAGAGAGAGAGAGGGAGAGGACAGACAAACAAAAAGCCAAATAATTGTTCTATGAACATCTTGACATTAGGGATTACTTGAACAATGGCTATTTTTTAAAGGTTTGGTTGATCATGGCTCAAAATAATATCATGAGATTTTTTTTTAAAGAAAGCAAACATTTCACTCTTGGGCATGTCAGGACATTTCTGTTCCGAAAATAATTAAGTACAGTAATGACTAAAGAATTCTGCATTTAGAGTGGATCAAAGGATAATGCTTGGTTTGTTTTATTTTTCTTTAAGAGCATAAATATGAAAATATATTACACAAAACCCCTTTTACTGTGTAGTGACCAGGAGGAGCTTGATAGAAGGAAGAATTTGCATGATATAGAAGGCATAAATGAAAGAGAAATGACAACATTTCATAGACTGCCTTTGTCAAATGTAGACATTTGCACAGGTGCGA
>NW_012267228.1:9268436-9271212 GCF_000151885.1 Dipodomys ordii
CTTTCTTCCATTCTATTTTTTTAGCTCTCTTATTGAAGATTAGATGGCTATAGGTCTTTGGGTTCATTTCTACAACCTACCATTTCTCTCATAGAAGATACTATTGCTTACGATGCCCAAAGGTAAATGTTGTATCCTTAACTAGATTACTCCTATAGGTATGACTGAGGGCCACTATCTATACTTAAGTGTCTTCAATCATATAATAAAGAGCCTGGCCCAGAGAAATCCTCAGGTTGTTTGCACGTCTCAAAACTAATGTTTCTTCCCTAGCTAATTATTGCCAGGTTCCAGTGGGAGGTGAATGACAAATGATTTTTTATCACTTTTTCAGGTATAGAGACATGTTTGACCTAACAAAACTCCTTTTGAAAACAATTTAGTACTTCCTCTTTTATTTCTTCTCTGATTAAGCAAACATTGCAGACCCAACCTGCTTTGCTTGGCTGCAGGTCTATGTTATTTACTTGCTCAACAAAATAAATGAATGAATACTTTCAGGTTCAGACCCCCAATTATAGTCTCATCATAGGGTCATGCTGATACCCTGTTTTTCATATTTTAGATATTTTTGAGCACATATAATCTCTGCCATAGTTCAACCTATGTGTTCAGAAGAGAAGCAGTAAAAGAGCTATAGGGAAGGTTTAACAATGAGAGATCGAAAAACTGTATTGTTTGGTGAAAATTAAGGGATGAAAGGTTTAAAAGAAGATTCTAGCCTATAAAAATAGAAGAAAGAAACATTTTCATTTGAAACTTCTGAGTACATCAAGACAATTGTTAGTGAATTTTAATGTTAAGCAAAACACCAAATTAATTAATCAAAATACCCCAGAGAGGATTTTCCCACATGTCCCTTTGCAATGATTGAATGACATCAAATCCAACTTATACCCATTTAGATCCAAAGGTCATAGACCAGCAACCAAAGAGCATGCTTAGGGACTGGTCCTTAGCCACAGCTTGGTACCACATTTTTTTTATCATCTTGTTTTATCTAGGATTTTAGACTACTGATTACCTCAAATAATGTAGTGAACCTGGAAATCCCTTGCTTTATTTCATTCATGGTATGCCTAATATGGAGGTACTTGGCTGCATCCTGAAAATGCACCAGGAATTTATGAGCTGCAATGATCTCATTTGATCTGCATAAAAACTAAGGTAGTTAACACTATTATCTGGCTTCCTACCTAGGCATAAACTAAGGCTAAAGACAGGGGATGTAATGGCAAAGGAGCTCATCATTAGGAAATGCAAGAACCAAGGATTTAAAGAGCATTTGGATCTCTGCATGCTGCCCACTTAACATTTAGAACGTACTTGTTCTAACTGTAATTGTCCACTGCATGCAGCTCAAACACTGTAAGTTTCTTGCCCACAGAAGTTGAAAATATGTCCAGTGAAGTTAAGAGACAGGCCACTGGGTGACAGAATCAGAGGCAAGAATGTGTTCAATGGAACAGAGGTTTTTGTGCGTACATATAGACTGAGAAGAACTAGAGGGCAGGACTCTCAATTGTGTTTGAGTCCCTCCCTTTAGTCTCTGGTATTTTTTTTTCTTTTAATGACTAGCCCCTTGCTTTTTTTGTGTACACACAGTTTGAGAAATGCTGATGCTAAATATAGACCTGTTAAAGAGAAGAATATTCCCTCTAAAGTCAAGAAGATAAAGCAGATGACCTTTCATATCCTTTCAAGCCGGCCAAATGATCTTTAAATTTTTCTGCAGTTATTGGATAATGCTAAGTAAAAGTTCATGACCATTTGTTTTTATTTTTGTATTGATGGGATCAATCTTTCTATTTTCTTGTGTGTTTTGATGTTGACATTGTTTCTAAAACAATTCTGACATGAAAGACTGACTTTAAACAGTTGATCACCTCAACAATGACCTCTTTTTGAGTTACAATTACTACTGAAAATTTGTACATCTCTGAGGATACATCTCAGTGACCTTCCTATTTGTGTCTGCTGGAATCTTTCATGTTAAATCCACATGTTCCATCAGAAAATTAGCACCCAAAGAGTTGAATTACTATTTACTACTACTATTCTACACTATTATTGCTTTCCCCTATATCTTCACATAGGCCAAAACATTGTTTTTTGCCTTAACTTCCAGCATTCCCTAATGTAGGCTCTGTGCCACTGTGATTGCTTTTAAGAGATGTCTTCATGCCTTTTGTTTTTGTTTTTCTGACACTTCCAAAACATTCTAATTCATGCTCTGGTAGTCTGATTAAAAACAAACTCTTGAATTTTTCTCCATTGAAACCCTTTGCGATATAACACCGTAGCTTTCCTCATCATGATTAGAGTGTGTTTGCTTATCCTCTTGAATCTAGATTGGTTGTGTGAATTGCTTTGTCAAACAGAAAGCAATAGACATACAGCTGCCAGTTCCAAGGCCCTGCTTGCTGTCCTTGATCTTCTGATTTTCTGTAACTACAAACACCAGAGAGAGCTCAGCATACCCTGTAGGCCGCATGGCTGCCAGACTAACTCCACGTGGAAGCCAGGGCCATCATTCAACTAGACACTCAATCCCCACCCCCACACACTTGCCAACATTCTGTGAAGCACCAGTGAACCCAACCAAGAAAAGCCACCCTAATTCAGATCATCATCTTACCCAGACATTGAATAACATAATACATGCTTATTACTTTCAGCAATTGAGGATTAGAGTGGTGTGTGTGTGTGTGTGTGTGTGTGTGTGTGTGTGTGTGTGTGTGTGTGTGTACTGACAGGTGACTGGCCTCTGTTGATA
>NW_012267228.1:9277042-9284600 GCF_000151885.1 Dipodomys ordii
GTGTGTGTGTGTGTGTGTGTGTGTGTGTGTGTCCGCCAGTCCTTGGTCTTGAACTCAATGCCTGGACACTGTCCCTGAACTTGTTTTAGTCAAAGCTACTGCTCTACCTCTTGAGTCACACTTTTTACTTCTACCCTGTTTTGGGTAGTTAATTGGAGATAAGAATCTTACAACTTATAAGGTCATATGTACATAGCTTTTGACCTTTTCTGCTTGTCCTAGACATATACTAGTTACTGCAAATAAGGGAAACCATGGGATCTATATTCCTTTGGGCCTGGCTTACTTCACTTAATATAATTTTTTCCAAGTCTTTCCATTTCCTAACAAATGGGGTGATGTCATTCTTCCTGATGGAGGCATAGAATTCCATTGGGTATATATACCACATTTTCTTGATCCATTCATCTACTGAGGGGCATCTGGGCTGGTTCCATATCTTAGCCAAGATAGGGACACAAGAGGTTTTATCTTTCTTGCTGTTGTTTTTAATGTACTTATAATGTACTATGTGATTCCTTTTTGTTTCTTTTGTATGTTCTTCCCCCATGGTATACCCTTGTTTTTCACTATATTTGATTCTGGGCCCTGCCTCCTGTATATACAATTTTCTAATTTGGTGAAGGAAAGGGAAATAACAAAATGCTGAAATAAGGATACAGATTGACCCATTGTACAAGGCACTATGCTGAAAATGAACTTTACAACTTCGGGGTGGGGGGAAGGGATGAGTTGGGGAGGTAGGAAGGGAAGGGATGGTAGGGGAGAAACAAAGGAGGGGGTAAAAATGCTCAATAGGAGATGTACTCAGTAGCTAGCTCATGTAACTGTAACTCCTCTGTACGTTATCTTTACAATTATATACATATATATATATGTATTTAATAAACAAATAATCTTACAGACTTTCCTGCTTAAGCTGGCTCTGAACCACTATCCTCAGATCTCCTAAGTAGCTAGGATTATAGACATGAGACACCTGTACTAAGCAGCTATCCAATTGTTTTAAGAATATGTATGAGATGCAATGTGTATACATGAAATCTTAAGTAGGAGTTTTTTACACCAAGATGAGACAAATGACTTAAGATGTTTCAAGATGTAGATGGCTCAGTTTGGTTAGGACTGGCCTGAGAAGCCTTAACTCTAAACTGACCACTAATTACTCCCAAGGAACATTGGCCAGGGAGGAGACAGAACTCGTGGATGTTTCCTTGCTAATCTGCCTCAACATGAAAAAAAAATCTTTGAAATATTAGTCTCTCTTATTGCTCTTTTCTAAGTTAATGCTCAATCTGATACAATTTTTAGACAGTGAAAATGTAGTCAGACACCCTGAGCAGATCAAAGAAAATGCCAACTTTTATCTTTTGTGTTTCCCTCCACAGCAATTCTCAAGCTGGAAGGCTTCAATAGCTAGCCCTAGTAAAGAATACCTCAATCAAGTGTGACAATGTGTTAATGCATCTTCATAATAATAATGAAATGGCCTTCTTGAATGTAGTGAAGGTCTTCATTTGTTATTCACTTAAGAGCTTAAACCTCCAGTTAAGAAAGAACACATCTTTCTCTGATTGTCAGCCCACTTTGGTGAGTAGTACAAGGTACCTGGTGAGAATGTAGACAGAATCTGCTTCTGAAGATCTTCTTTATTTCAATGGTTAAACAAATATTTGTGGAGTGCCTGTGAAGTTCTGGGCCAGGTGAGTGGCAGAATAAAAAGTAACTGAGGAAGAAAACCCAGAGCTGGTGTTCTTAAATACTATCTGAGAAGTGAGAATTCACTTCAAATGACAGAAGCTAGCTCTTACCTAATACTTGCAAATGTGAAAATCACTGACATTTCTGTTTTGTTGCATCCCATAACTTGTTAATTTTTTTAAATAATTTTTTCTAAGATAGGTATAATATTGCTAAGGTTAAAGCTAGGAAATTTAAAGGTAGGTTAGATAACTTGATTAAAATTTACACATCTAATATGGGTAAATGGATATTCACAAATATCCATGATAGTTACTTTTCAGAATTTAATATGTGATTAGCATTCCTCTTGAATTATTTTACTGATACATCAAGTTAATTCTATCAGGGCCTGGGCACTGTCTCTGAATCTCTTTGTGTTCAAGGACAGTGTTCTACCACTTGAGCCACTGCTGGCTTTTTGAGTAGTTTATTGGAGAGAAGAATCTCTTTCTTGGAGACTTTTCTGCTCAGGCTAGCTTCAAACAGTGATCCTCAGATCTCAGCCTTCTGAGTAGCTGGGATTACAGTCATGAGCCACTGGTGCCTAGGCAGGAAAAATCTTAATGCCATTTTACACACAAGATAATTGATGCTCATAAAGTCTTAGGCAGATCATCCACTATCTCAAAGGAAGGAAACACATATGCTTAAATTTGAGCTACTATCTGATTATTAACTCCAAAGGTCATGATCTCAGCCCAAGGTATAGATTAGAACATTTCAAAGAAGCAAGACAGCTACTTCCTTTAATCCCAGGTACTCCAGAGGTGGAGACTGTGAGGTCCATTATTTGAGGCCAGACCAGTCAAAATGTTTGTAAGGCCCTATATCAATCAGTAAGTTAGACCTGGTGTCATATGCCTATGGTCTCAGCTACTGGGAGAAAGAGGTAGAAGGATACGTTCTAAAGTCTGTCCTGGGAGGGGAAATGAGACCCTATCTGAAAAATTGAAAAAAACAAGCGGGGGGAGAGTTGTGGTTCAAGTATTATAGCCTTGAGCACAATCCACAGTATTGCCAAAAGCTATACATATATAAAGAAACATCAAAAAGAAGACATTTCAAGCACTTTCTAGTTTAGTCTGTCTTGGAAAATCAACACTAACAATGAAAGAGGAAGCAATCAATAAAAGAGATTTCATATCCAGGATTGTCTTTGGAATAAAATGCATTGCCTGTTCAGTATGCTTGCCCCCAGCATTTCACCAATTCTAAAATTCCAAGAGAAAGTGCAACATTTGGCTCAAGGTTAAATATCATCCCTAATTCTACCTTTTGAATAGACTATGTGGGAGGCCTCTGGAATGTATAACCACATCTATAATTCACTACACAGTGTGATAAAAGTTCCACAAAACTTCAAGACCGATTACCTCCCCCACCCCCATACAACAATATTTTTTTTATTAAATGAAGTAAAAAGCCCAGTTTCTTTATCTAAAGACCATCTGATTGGCATTGTGCTGAGAAGACTCCTCCATTCCAATTAGGCACTATAGGATATATTTCATCATAGGGCAATTCTTCTCAAATCTTGCTCAGGTTATGCTGATATGAACCTCAAGTCTTCTGAAAGGCTCTGACAAGATAAAACAGCCACATTCCAGCTACTTCCATTTCACTCTCACATGTAAGCAATCAGAATTTGCAATAATAGCTATCTGGGTCCATAAAGACCTCTGGTGTCAGCTCTTTACATTTCCCACTAGGCCAGCATGATAGATAAGAATGGGGACTGTCTCCTCTGTTGTCCTTTCTAAGTAAAGCTTTAGCTTGTCAGTATTTGGGAGGGTTGAGTACAACAATGAATTCGTTCGCCCAGAAATCTGAAAATAGAATTTTCTTATATGCTGATAGCGTGTGATTTTTATTTTAATGGATGAACATAGCTAACATAGTTCTCTTACATGCTGTAGAGATCTATTTTAAAGGCAGATCAACTGGGGAAAATCAGCAATGTCTTACCATAACCTAATCTTCATTTAAATGAATTTACAGGTCAAATTCAACCTGCCACATATTTCTGAAAGAGACTTTAAGAAATACCTAAGAAAACAAAATCATAATCCAATGATGGCTCACATTTATTCTGATCTTAAAGTAAACTAAAAGAACATTGATGGGTGTGTCACACCTATCCTCAGCACATAGAGGTCAAGTTATGGGAAGACAGACTTCAGTTTTAGGGCCTACAATATAAATTTATAAATTGTCTCAATGAACAATATAACCCCTCTTCATCTATAAGGATTTACATTAAAATGAATACAAAGATATATGTTTAGATTTCTAAGCATCAACAAATGACAGACTATATACAAACACCCTAATGAGGTATCATAAAGATAATGCTGCAGCTTCAGCTGAGGAAAATTCCTGCATTGTGTATTGTAAGCTCTCAACTGAGCATACAGCATTCAGATGTATGTATTATTACACGTTGCTATTGCAAATATAGAGATGGATGAAATTGATGTGATAAAAGTGATAAACATTCATTGAACTTACAGGAGGCAGAAGTGAATCAAACTGCTTTGTCTAACTCAAAAGACTACTGCCATTTGTTCACATCTGTAATCCTAGCTTTGCAGAAGTTACTTTAAACTACCCTATGAGGGCATCTCAGGGAGCTGATGTCCAATCACAGCTGCAGTCCAAACACAGCCGATGAGGAAGACAAGAGGGCTCAGGCACCCTCTGTAGCTGCTACCTGTAGGACAGAACTTCCCAGAGGACACAGCAAAAGTGAATGTGTTTCCTCAGTTCACATGAGGCTCTGGTTTAAGACAGAACGCTACATTCGCAGAGCCAACCTCTCCAAATTTATCAAATGATGTGAAGAGTGAAAGATGCTCCTAAAAGACTCCCCCAAGTGAAGAATATACATTTGAAAGAATGTATGGACACTGTTCACAGCCAGCTGAAAACACACGGGGGTAGAGCAGCCTACAAGTAAGCAGAGGAAATAAAAGAGAATGTGAAACTAAATAAGAAAAGTGTAAAATAGAAGTGAGGAGCTAAGAGGCAATTGAATAAGATGCAATACATAAAGCAATCAGATTTGTAATTATATCAAGAGTAAATGTACTGGTAGTCTCAGGTAAGAGACGGAAAATAGGCAGATTGAATACAAACAAAACACATGCAATTACAGCTTCTCTATAAGAGATACACAACTCACGTGACCTGATTGACACATATTAGGTCTACAGCCAAAAACTACCCAATAGATCTCATTTTTCCAAGGTAAAAGAACTACTCTGATCTATTATCAAGAGAGCCTGTACTTGGCCATAAACTCATTTCAAGAACTGTCAAAACTTTGAAATCTCACAGATTATATTCCCTGGATAAAACACACTTAAATTGAAATCAACAATAAAACAATAAGAAAGTGTCCCATTTATTTGGGAACTGAACTGCTTATTTCTATATAGAGTTCAATGAATAGATTAAAAACAAACCAGAAAATATACAGAGTTATGAAACTACAAGATGTCTATCAAATTTTGTGGAATAAAACTAATGGCAGAATGAAAATTTATTCTAAAGATCCTTATCAGCTAAGCATGACAATTCATGCCTGTAGTACCAGCACTTGGAAGGCTGCAGCAAGAGCATTGTCAGGTAAAGCCTAGCTCACATCATTAATTTTGGGTCTGCCTTTGTGCAGAGTAAGACCTTGTCTCAAAAACAAAGTGAAAAAAATATTTCCAATAAAATTTAGGACTTTAAATACTAGAGAAAGAAAAGGAATTAAACTGACAATCTATTTGCTACTGAAACTAGAAAGTTGGAAAAACATATTAATTAGAAAGAAATAAGCAAAAATAATAGTAACAAGCTGGGCTCTGGTGGTTCATGCCTGTTTAGGAGGCTGAGACCTGAGAGGATAGCAGTTCAATCGTAGTTCAAAGCCAGCCCAGTCCAGAAAGACCATGAGACTCTTATCTCCATTACAAACCACTAGAAAACCAGAAGTGGTGCTGTGGCTCAAGTGATAGAGCGCTAGCTTGGAGCTGAAGAGCTGAGGGGCAGCACCCAGGCCCAGAGTTCAAACCCCATGACCACTACCACCACCATCAAAAATAGTAAAAATAATAAAAAGACTAAAAAAACTAGCAAGAAAATAATAAAGAAGATGTTCTTGAAAAGATAAATTAACATAAGTAATATTTCCCTAAGAATAATAAAAGGCAGAGTTAAAATACAAGTTTCTAATATCAGAAATAAAAGTGGGAATCTGTAGAGAGAAATAAAGATTTATTACCCATTTATCCTTCTCAATATTTATTAGGACAAAGGAAAGCATAACTGGGTACTATGACATGCTTGTAATCCTAGATACTCAAGGGGTTGAGACTTTAGGACTAAAGTTCAAAGCCAGCCCAGAAAGAAAGTCCGTAAAACTGTATTTCCAGTTAATCATTAAAAATCCAGATGTGAACCTGTAACTCAAGTGCTAGAATGCCATCTCTGAGCAAAAATAATGTCAGGACAGTGCTCAGTCCCTTAGTTCAAGCCCTAGGATTAGCGCACGCATGCGCGCACACACACACTTGCACATGCATGCACACGCACATGCACACATGCACACACAAGCAGAAGTCTGTGTCAAAAAGGAGAAAAGAAGGGTAGACAAGTAGAAATTTAACAAAAGTACAGTAAACATAACTGACTAATGCAAAATCAGAAAATGTGAGCAGCCATATATTTGTTAAATAATTGAATTAAAACTTTTAATAATAATAAGAGAAAAGTTTCTTTTGAGAAAAATACTAGACTCATATGCTTTCACTTATAAATTCTATCAAGCATTAAATGAAGATTTTATAGCTATTATACAGAAAGAACTTAAGGGAATTGAAAAGGGAACACTTCTCAAACTCAAAGCTACAAGGCCAAATTCAGAGATAGGAGGATTTCAGACAGATATTAGAAAATAAAATTTATGGGATCATAGAAGGAAAGTGGGACTTATTTTAGAATACAAGATTAATTTGATATTCATAGATTTCAAGCATTTAGATTCTTTAATCTCAGAGATAAACAGTAAAATTTTATGATTAGCTTAATAGCTGCAGGGAAAGTATTTACAAATTCAACCCCTACTTATGATGAAAACTATAAAAACTGAATAAAATGAAACTCTTGAACCTGATAGATTCTATCTTTGAAGAAGTGACAGCTGACATCATAAGTTAATGAATGATTGAATGCTTTCCACCTAAAATCCAGAGATTAGTTAAAAATAATGACTTTTGCTAACTTATTCTCTTTCCTACTAGAGATCATATTCAGGATAGGAATTTCAAAAAAGCAATGCAGTGGCAAAACTGCCTTTATTATGAGATTAGGTATATTCTACACTATAAAATTGTGAGATATGTAAAAACTTCCTTGATGGAAATAAGAAATAGAGTTTTCAAGTTACAGGTATATATCAATAAATAAAGATCAAGTTGAGTATGATGGTCCATTCCTGTATTCCCAGCACTCTAGAGTCTGAGGCAGGTCAGCCCGTGGTTCATATTCAATTTGAGGTCAGCATCAAATTACATATCCAGAAACTGTCTAAACAAACAAACAATCAAACACACAAATAAACTGAATATCTATATACAAACATCAATGCAAATATCAAATGAATATTCAAAATTCTATTTACCATTTATATAAAAATTTAACAACACAAAGTGCACATAAGAACTCAATAGTACAAACTGAAAAATGTAGGTGAGGATTTGCAAAAACTACACAAAACATATAATTCCATAGGCAGATTCAAGGATTCTGCTTTCTCTATAGTTACGCT
>NW_012267228.1:9284650-9286528 GCF_000151885.1 Dipodomys ordii
GTGTGTGTGTGTGTGTGTGTGTGTGTGTGTGTGTGTGTGTGTGTGTGTGTGTACTGACAGGTGACTGGCCTCTGTTGATATCAAATACAAGTCTTGTTTGGTCAAATAGCAATCCTTTTAGCCATGTTTCTAACCCCTCAAGTAAATTCATGACCTCATATGAAGAACCATGTGTAGTTTTTGTAAACCATTTTAAAAGCAGAACTAGATGTATCAAAAAAATTATAATTGCCGTTCTTGTGGGATGAAAGGAGGAACATTAAAATATGCATTTTACTGGGCTAACTGCTGGTCCTGCCTGGTTCACATTAGCGACCTTAGAAAAGCTTTTTATTCCTCTGAGAAGCAGCTAAATTTTAAGCCCTGAGTGTTTAACATGATACCATGCTATCAACAACAGCATCGTGTAGATATGATCCTCCCTCTTTGGTGATAAAACCAGATACATACACTTGTATTTCTCATTTTCCATCACCAGCCCAGATTTGAAAGCCTTACTCACTTCCAAACTCTCTTGGACATCTCTATCACTTTATACCACATTAGCATTTCAAATCATTTTTCCCTCCAGCAGCTCTTGCCTTTGCCAAGATATTAAACAGGATGGAAATTTAAATGAATTCTTTTTTTGGGGGGTGGAGTCAGGAAAGGAAATAGTAAGTAGTAATATAGTAACTGCAGACCTGGTCAAAACAATGCACCTAATGTGGTCTCTACTACTGTGCAATCTGTGTTTATATACCTGGGTAATGTCACCTAGTAATGCCATCCAAAAGTTAGATTCTATAGAAGAGCGCAAGAAAAAAAAAAACATACCAGTGCAAAAATGTTTGAAATATTCATATGCCAATATTAAATTACTCACATAAAGCAAG
This sequence comes from Dipodomys ordii, assembly GCF_000151885.1. Taxonomy (NCBI): domain Eukaryota; kingdom Metazoa; phylum Chordata; class Mammalia; order Rodentia; family Heteromyidae; genus Dipodomys; species Dipodomys ordii. The sequence continues at coordinate 9,285,526 of NW_012267228.1, forward strand.
CAGACAAAAAAAGCATCCAATAAATAGCTCATCAAACAGTGATTATATTCTGTTTTGAGAAAAACTCGCAGGTGCCACAAAGCTCATTACACTTTGGCTTGGCTACATTTAATTATAACTATTTGCAGATTGCAAATAATCACATACATATAGAATCATTTAGGTGGCAGATTGCAGATACAAAGTGACATATTTCAGAAACAGTGAAACTATCACTGGAACTGCATTATAAATCTCTTAGCAATAAAATACTTTCATGGCCTAATATTAGCTAAACACACACACACACACATACTATATATCTAGATAGATAGATAGATAGATAGATAGATAGATAGATAGATAGATAGATGATATAGATGTAGATATAGATATAGACATATATAATGTTTGGTTCTGGAGCACTTGTTACTGGGAACAGTGAACTTGATTAAAAAACCAATGTAATTAGCCAGGGTTGGCAGACTTTCTTCCTATGTATAGTGGACATGTTTGTGGTCATTTGCAATGCATAGGGACCTACCATTCAGTTGTAACCTTTGTGTTTATTCTCCAGGGAATTGAAAATGATGGAAATAAACAAGCTCATGAGAGCCCCTGGAAACCTATGAATAATGCCCCTCTTTTAAAAAGTATTAGACTTACTTGATGCAAAATAATTATCAAAACTTTATTTATTCCTCATCGTAAGTGGGTTGCTCTGCAAAGCTCCGCTGCTCAGAGTAGCTGGCACAGTAGGAAAGCGCTATAAAACATGGGTCACATGTAAAGAGTACATCTGGGCTCTTGGATATAGGAATTACACTAAACAAAGCACTTGCCCTTGTGTAAATTACATTCTGCTTTGAACGCATCAAAATTCAAATAGAGGAAAACCTTGTTCGACTCTTCCTATGTAATTTAATTCCACACTTTTAAGCTTTCCATAAATCTTTATTTCCATTTTAGTGACTACTTCGATTCACTAAACCTTCCTAAGGATGCATCAGTGGCCGTCTCTTTC